>NC_090339.1:371328-742656 GCF_035084215.1 Heptranchias perlo | reverse complement strand
AATAGGGTTGATGGGTGTTTTTGCATCTGGAAGGCTGTTTCCAGTGGGGTTCCGCAAGGCTCAGTGCTCGGTCCCTCACTTTTTGTGGTATATATTAATGATTTGGACTTGAATGTGGGGGGCTTGATCAAGAAGTTTGCAGCTGTTACAAAAATTGGCCATGTGGTTGATAGTGAGGAGGAAAGGTGTAGACTGCAGGAAGATATCAATGGACTGGTCAGGTGGGCAGAAAAGTGGCAAATGAATTCAATCCAGAGAAGTGTGAGGAAATTCATTTGGGGAGGGCAAACAAGGCAAGGGAATACACAATAAATGGGAGGATACTGAGAGGTGTAGAGGAACAGAGGGACCTTGGAGTGCATGTCCACAACACAGGTTCATGGGTTCCCAAGTGCTCAGGAAGTCAGCACTGCAAGGCTGTTTCCTGGAAGGCACAGTGATATACAGTCAGGAGGGAGTGGCCCTGGGAGTCCTCAACATTGACTCCGGACCCCATGAAATCTCATGGTATCAGGTCAAAAATGGGCAAGGAAATCTTCTGCTGATTACCACCTACCGCCCTCCATCAGCTGATGAATCAGTCCTCCTCCATGTTGAGCATTACCAAGAGTGGCTCGGTAGCACCACTACTGACCGAGCTGGCAGAGTTCTGAAGGACATAACTGCCAGACCGGGCCTGCGGCAGATGGTGAGAGAACCAACAAGAGGGAAAAACCTACTTGACCTCGTCCTCACCAATCTATGTGTAGCAGATGCATCTGTCCATGACCGTATTGGTCGGAGTCACCACTGCACAGTCCTTGTGGAGATGAAGTCCCATCTTCACACTGACGGCACCATCCAACGTGTTGTGTGGCACTACCACCGTGCTAAATGGGATAGATTCGGAACAGATCTAGCAGCTCAAAACTGGGCATACATGAGGCATTGTGGGCCATCAGCAGCAGCAGAATTGTATTCCAGCACAATCTGTAAACTCATGGCCCGGCATATTCCTCACTCTACCATTACCAACAAGCCAGGGGATCAACCCTGGTTCAATGAGGAGTGCAGAAGAGCATGCCAGGAGCAGCAGCAGGCGTACCTAAAGATAAAGTGCCAACCTGGTGAAGCTACAACTCAGGACTACATGCATGCTAAACAGCGGAAGCAACATGCTATAGACAGAGCTAAGCGATTCCACAACCAACGGATCAGATCAAAGCTCTGCAGTCCTGCCACATCCAGTCGTGAATGGTTGTGGACAATTAAACAACTAATGGGAGGAGGCTCTGTAAACATCCCCATCCTCAATGATGGCAGAGCCCAGCACGTGAGTGCAAAAGACAAGGCTGAAGCGGATGATCCATGTCGGCCTCCTCCCGATATCCCCACCATCACAGAAGCCAGTCTTCAGCCAATTCGATTCACTCCCTGTGATATCAAGAAATGGCTGAGTGAACTGGATACAGCAAAGGCTATGGGCCCTGACAACATCTCGGCTGTAGTGCTGAAGTCTTGTGCTCCAGAACTAGCTGCGCCTCTAGCCAAGCTGTTCCAGTACAGCTACAACATTGGCATCTACCCGACAATGTGGAAAATTGCCCAGGTTTGTCCTGTCCACAAAAAGCAGGACAAATCCAATCCGGCCAATTACCGCCCCATCAGTCTACTCTCAATCATCAGCAAAGTGATGGAAGGTGTCGTCGACAGTGCTATCAAGCAGCACTTACTCACCAATAACCTGCTCGCCGACGCACAGTTTGGGTTCCGCCAGGACCACTCGGCTCCAGACCTCATTACAGCCTTGGTCCAAACATGGACAAAAGAGCTGAATTCCAGAGGTGAGGTGAGAGTGACTGCCCTTGACATCAAGGCAACATTGGACCAAGTCTGGCATCAAGGAGCCCGAGTAAAATTGAAATCAATGGGAATCAGAGGGAAAACTCTCGAGTGGCTGGAGTCATACCTAGCACAAAGGAAGCTGGGAATGGTTGTTGGTGGCCAATCATCTCAATCCCAGGATATCGTTGCACGAGTTCCTCAGGGCAGTGTCCTCGGCCCAACCATCGTCAGCTGCTTCATCAATGACCTTCCCTCCATAATAAGGTCAGAAACATAACTGGACCAGCCACATAAATAACCTGACTACAAGAGAAGGTCAGAGGCTGGGTATTCTGCGGCGAGTGACTCACCTCCTCACTCCCCAAAGCCTTTCCATCATCCACAAGGCACAAGTCAGGAGTGTGATGGAATACTCTCCACTTGCTTGGATGAGTGCAGCTCCAACAACACTCAAGAAGCTCGACACTATCCAGGACAAAGCAGCCCGCTTGATTGGCACCCCATCCACCACCCTAAACATTCACTCCCTTCACCACCGGTGCACTGTGGCTGCAGTGTGCACCATCCACAGGATGCACTGCAGCAACTCGCCAAGGCTTCTTCGACAGCACCTCCCAAACCCGCGACCTCCACCACCTAGAAGGGCAAGGGCAGCAGGTACATGGGAACAACACCACCTGCACGTTCCCCTCCAAGTCACACACCATCCCGACTTGGAAATATATCGCCGTTCCTTCATCGTCGCTGGGTCAAAATCCTGGAACTCCCTCCCTAACAGCACTGTGGGAGAACCGTCACCACACGGACTGCAGCGGTTCAAGAAGGCGGCTCACCACCACCTTCTCAAGGGCAATTAGGGATGGGCAATAAATGCCGGCCTCGCCAGCGACGCCCACATCCCATGAACGAATAAAAAAAATCAAGACCTTCAAGCTCTAATCTCTCTGCATAGTCAAACAACCCTTTCCCCACTTCTACTATTACTATCACTAATATATGAAAGTGTTCAAGAAAATGAAAAAAAACACAGAATATGTTTTAATGCCCCTGTGATTTTTCTCATGGTTTCCTTGCAGCACTGTCCATTAATCTTCAATTCCTGGAGACTCCAGGGCATCGTGGAGGGTTGGCAACCCACACCCTCATACACCGGTCTCCCTGCCAACAGTGCCTGTCCTGCTCCTGTCTTCTATCCTTTGCTGCTGCCCCTCATCCAAGCCCATAGTGAGGTCTGAAATCCACAGCAATAACATGCAGAATGTTGCAGGAATTCCACCCCTCCCCCAATCATTCCAAGTATGTGAAGCATTGGCTTTATATCAGTTGTCTGCTCAATGAGACACTTGGTTTACCCATGTGTCTTGTTGTATCTACTCTCATCCAGGAATCAGGGAGCTCTAGAGACGGCTATCAGCCACAAACCTCCGAGGGGCCAGAGCCCATCTGTCCTTCTCCTGCAAAGATCTATCTCACCTTTCACTGCTTCAAACTGAGTGCATCAAACATACAGAATGTCAGCCGTGGCTCAGTGGTCACACTCTTGCCTTGAAGTTCAAAGATCATAGGTTCAAGTCCCACTCCAGAGACTCGAGCATAAAATCCAGGCTGACACTCTCAGTGTGGTACTGAGGGAGCGCTGCACTGTCAGAGGGTCAGTACTGAGGGAGCGCTGCACTGTCGGAGGGTCAGTACTGAGGGAGCGCTGCACTGTCGGAGGGTCAGTACTGAGGGAGCGCTGCACTGTCGGAGGGTCAGTACTGAGGGAGCGCTGCACTGTCGGAGGGTCAGTACTGAGGGAGCGCTGCACTGTCGGAGGGTCAGTACTGAGGGAGCGCTGCACTGTCGGAGGGTCAGTACTGAGGGAGCGCTGCACTGTCGGAGGGTCAGTACTGAGGGAGCGCTGCACTGTCGGAGGGTCAGTACTGAGGGAGCGCTGCACTGTCGGAGGGTCAGTACTGAGGGAGCACTGCACTGTCGGAGGGTCAGTACTGAGGGAGCACTGCACTGTCAGAGGGTCAGTATTGAGGGAGCGCCGCACTGTCGGAGGGTCGGTACTGAGGGAGCGCTGCACTTTTGGGATTCTGTGTTTCGTTTAAGAGGTTGAACTGACCATCTGCCCTCTCAGGTGGATGTAGCTTTGATATCTGTCCAATATTTATCCCTCAATCAACAGTTTGATGTGGTGTACATGGATTTAGCAAGGCTTTTGACAAGGTCCCACATGGCAGACTGGTCAGAAAAGTAAAAGCCCATGGGATCCAAGGGAATGTGGCAAGTTGGATCCAAAATTGGCTCAGTGGCAGGAAGCAAAGGGTAATGGTCGACGGGTGTTTTTGTGACTGGAAGGCTGTTTCCAGTGGGGTTCCTCATGGCTCAGTACCAGGTCCCTTGCTTTTTGTGATATATATTAATGATTTAGATTTAAATGTAGAGGGCATGATTCAGAAGTTTGCAGATGATACAAAAATTGGCCGTGTGGTTGATAGTGAGGAGGAAAGCTGTAGACTGCAGGAAGATATCAATGGATTGGTCAGGTGGGCAGAAAAGTGGCAAATGGAGTTCAATCCAGAGAAGTGTGAGGTGATGCATTTGGGGAGGGCAAACAAGGCAAGGGAATACACAATAAATGGAAGGATACTGAGAGGTGTAGAGGAACAGAGGGACCTTGGAGTGCATGTCCACAGATCCCTGAAGGTAGCAGGACAGGTAGATAAGGTGGTTAAGAAGGCATATGGAATACTTTCCTTTATTAGCCGAGGCATAGAATATAAGAGCAGGGAGGTTATGCTAGAACTGTATAAAACACTAGTTAGGTCACAGTTTGAGTACTGTGTACAGTTCTGGTCACCACATTACAGGAAGGATGTGATTGCACTAGAGAGGGTACAGAGGAGATTTACGAGGACGTTGCCAGGACTGGAGAATTTTAACTATGAGGAAAGATCGGATAGGCTGGGGTTGTTTTCATTGAAACAGAGGAGGCTGAGGGGAGATTTAATTGAGGTGTATAAAATTATGTGGGGCCTCGATAGAGTGGATAGGGAGGATCTATTTCCCTTCGCAGAAGGGGCATAGATTTAAAGTGATTGGTAGAAGGATTAGAGGGGAGCTGAGGAGAAATGTTTTCACCCAGAGGGTGGTGGGGGTCTGGAACTCACTGCCTGAGAGGGTGGGAGAGGCAGAAACCCTCAACTCATTTAAAAAGTACCTGGATGTTCACCTGAAGAGCCGTAACCTACAGGGCTACGGACCAAGAGCTGGAAAGTGGGATTAGGCTGGATGGCTTTTTTGGCCAGTACATACACGATGGGCTGAATGGCCTCCTTCTTGTGCCATAAATTTCTATGACTCTATTTTTATCTCATTGCTATTTGTGGGATCTTGCTGTGTGCAAGTTGGATGCCACATTTCCTTCATTACAACAGTGATTACACTTCAAAAGTACTGCATTGGCTGTAAAGTACTTTGGGTCATCCTGAGGTTGTGAAGGGTGCTCTATAAACGCAGCTTCTGTCTTTCAAAGAGGCAGTATGGTGACTGCCTCCTGTGATGCTGACAGTGTGTGTCTGCAGTGTTCATCTGGCACAGGGACTGGGTAGGGAATTGGTTAGGAGGCAGGAGACAGAGAGTAGGGATAATGGGTATGTACTCAAATTGGCAGGATGTGACTAGTGGTGTCTCCCAGGGATCTGTGCGGGGCCTCAGCTTTTCACTACATTTATAAATGTCTTGGATGAAGGAATAGAGAGTCGTATATTCAAGTTTGCTGATAACAGTAAGTTTGGTGGCACAGTAAATACTGTAGATAGGAGCAGAAAGTTGCAGAGGGACATTGATAGATTCAGTGAGTGGGCAAAACTGGGGCAGATGGAGTTCAATGTGGGGAAATGTGAGGTCATCCACTTTGGGCCGAAGAAAGATAGCTCAGAGCATTTTCTAAATGGTGAGAAGCTCGGAACTGTGGGGGAGCAGAGAGATTTAGGGGGTCCAAATACAGAAATCATTAAAAGCTAGTGGACAGGTACAAAAAATAATTAAAAAGGCTAATGGAATGTTGGCCTTTATTTCAATGGGGCTGGAATATAAAGGGGAGGAAGTTGTGTAACAGTTATATAAAATCTGGTTAGACCCCATCTGGAGATATTGGGCTCAATTTCAGGGAGCAATTGCAGGTGCGTTCGGGGTGCGGGGGCTCCAAAAATCGCAGAAATCCCGTTCGGGTTCAGAAGCCGGCTCCAACCTGCTGACTTCCGAGTTTCCCAGGGACCCCCTTGTGTGCACGCGGGCAACCCGAAAACGGAAGTCCCGCTAGCAATTAAAGTCGGCGGGATGACAGTTAAAGAGCCAAATGTACCTCATTGAGGTCCTTAAGGCACTTCACCTGTGACAGAGTAAGGGATTATGATGATTTTTAACTTACCTGGGCGGCTTTCCCACCACTTCTGATTCCTGCTTGGTGAAGGGCCGGATCAGGGAAAAAGAAACTAAATAAATTACATAAAACACCATGGAAGGAAGTTAAAACACAAAATGAACCTTTGCGCCATGCTCCGATGTCTGATGTCTCTCTCTCCAACCTCTCGGTCTTCACCACCCCATCTCCTCCCGATCTTCCCCTGACCCCCCCCCGATCTTCCACTCTCCCTCCCGATCTTCCCCCCTCTCCCCCGATCTTCCACTCTCCCCCTCAATGTCTCCCTCTTCACCCCCGATCTTCCCCCTCCCCCACCTCGATCATCCCACCCACCCCCCCGGTCCACCGCTGGATGACGTCTTGCTCTCTCTCTTTCTCTCTCTCTCCCCCCCTCATCACGTTACAGCTCCTGACTGCAGCCAGCCTGTCAATCAGACTGGCTGCCAGGTGCGAAAGCCGGAGAGGACATTAATCATCAGCAATGAACACTGTGATCGCATCGGAAACAGTAAGTTTTGTTCATGCGGGTTTGCCACGCTGACCTTCACCCCCCCACTGCCAACCCCCCACCAATGCAAAATCAAGCCCATTGTGTTCAGTTCTGGGCATCGCACCTCAGGAAGGATATATTGGCCTTGGAGGGGGTGCAGCGCAGATTCACCAGAATGATACCGGGGCTAAAAGGGTTAAATTATGACAGGCTGTATAGAATGGGCTTGTAATCCCTCGAGTATGGAAGATTAAGGGGTGATCTAATTGAAATGTTTAAGGTGATTAAAGGATTTGATAGGGTAGATAGAGAGAAACTATTTCCTCTGGTGGGAGAGTCCAGAACAAGGGGGCAGAACCTTAAAATTAGAGCTCGGCCGTTCAGGGGTGATGTCAGGAATCACTTCTTCACACAAAGGGGAGTGGGAATCTGGAACTCTCTCCCCCAAAAAGCTGTTGAGACTGGGGGTCAATTGAAAATTTCTTTTTCTGAGATGATAGATTTTTGTTGGGTAAGGGCATTATGGGATACAGAACCAAGGCAGGTAAATGGAGTTAAGGTACAGATCAGCCATGATCTAATTGAATGGCGGAACAGGCTTGAGGGGCTCAATGGCCCCCTCCAGTTCCGATGTTCCTATAAGTTGAAGTAGACAGTGCCTTCACTGCCACTGTTTGCACAGTCCAGGTTGCTGACGGTCTCCGCAGGCGCCGCACCCAGCTGGACATCACAACTGCGTCACTGGCTTCCAGTGATACTCATGTCCTATCGTCCAGTGCTGTGCCCAGTGAGCAGACTCCTGTGGCTGGGGCTGTGTTCTGTGAGCGATGTGCTTACTATACCCTCTGTCCTCCCAACCCCCACTCCTCCTGCGCCAATAACCAGGGCTAGTGGCTGGGCCCATTGCACGGGGCTAAGAATTCTCCTCCATTCAATTCAGCCATCAATCATTACATTCTCTCCTTGCATAATTCAGGATTAGTCTTCAACAAGTCCTAACCAAGCAGAAAGCTGCTCGCTGCTCTTGTTGTGTGTTTGTGAATCTATTTTTAGACAGGAGCTGTTTTGTGTTAACTCTGGAGCAGCCATCCATTGAGACTCTGAACAGCCATTTCACGACTGTGCTCATCTACTTCATCAGAGATATTACTGAATAAAGGAAGACACAGCCGCTTCAATCTTATTCAGTAAATTGAGGCACGACAGATGGCCCCTTCTCTCAGTGTAGAATCAAGTCACGTCATAGAATCATAGAATCACAGAAAGTTACGGCACAGAAGGAGGCCATTCGGCCCATCGTGTCCGTGCCGGCCGAATCATCGCCTTGATCGATCTCATCAGCTCGGCTTTTGCCCAGCAGCTGGGAAAAAAAATCCCAAACAGCTTTACGTGATTGGGCCCCGAGGGGCAACTGTCTAAATGTCCAGGTTCCCCTGGGCATGAGCAGGAAAAGTCAGATAGATCATTGTCCAGTGGCTGTTCTGGAAAGCAAGTATGTGTACACACGTGTTTGTGTGTATGTGCACGCATGTTTGTGTGCATGTGCATGCGTGCATGTGTGCGGGGGCATTGGGTAAGGACAGGCTCAGACTTGTCTGTGATTCCTTCTATGGTTGAATATCCTCCCAGCACATACTTTCTAGACTCACGTATGAAGAGTAGCCATTGCAAAGGTCCCTTGGAATAGTACTGGAGCAGGAGGCAGTGTCTTGAGGACAAGAGGGGGGAGAAAGTACCACTGGGCTAAGAGAGGAGTGAAGATTCAACTCAGTTCTGCCGGGAGTTGTGAAACATCTCGCTACCCTGATGAAAGGCCACAGTTTTGACAACATATTTTAGGATAGACTGATCACCACCTGTCAGAGCGCCCCATACAGTTATCAGCCAGCACTTGCTGCTTCATTGGCCACTTTTATAATATGGCTCCCTGGACAATAACCTCCATCTATACGGCACAGCTCACATATATAAATAAATAGTGGGAGTAGTAGATAGGTCGCAGGAAGTGGAGGAATCTGGGCTGGGGAACCTCAAGGCATGTTAACATGTTAAGGAGACTTTTAAAGGCAGGAAGAGGGTACCAAGATGAAATATTTTAAAAGAGAATTCTAGAGGATAATGAAGGACAAGTAGTGGAGTGCAGAATGGGACCAGGTCCTGGAAGGTGGGGATTGTGAATAGTGAGGTTCAGGATGGGACCAGGTCCTGGAAGGTGGGGATTGTGAATAGTGAGGTTCAGGATGGGACCAGGTCCTGGAAGGTGGGGATTGTGAATAGTGGGGTTCAGGATGGGACCAGGTCCTGGAAGGTGGGGATTGTGAATAGTGGGGTTCAGGATGGGACCAGGTCCTGGAAGGTGGGGATTGTGAATAGTGGGGTTCAGGATGGGACCAGGTCCTGGAAGGATTAAAAGGTGAGGATCTGGAAGCCAATTTGCTGGGCTATTGGAGAGAATGAAGGATGTAGTTCAGGGGAGGATTGGGTTCACAGAGCTCTGGTTAACACATAGTGTAGACAGGTGGGTCATGAGGAGCGCATTTAAAAAAGTCTCTACTCAGGTGTCGATGGTATGAATGAGGGCTTCGAGAACAGAGAGCTGAGTTGGTGTTGGAGGTAATGGACCAAATATGGGATGTATCAGGGATAGGATAGGAGGCCTGATTAAGAAGTTTGCAGATGACACAAAAATTGGCCGTGTGGTTGATAGTGAGGAGGAAAGCTGTAGACTGTAGGAAGATATCAATGGACTGGTCAGGTGGGCAGAAAAGTGGCAAATGGAATTCAATCCAGAGATGTTTGAGGTAATGCATTTGGGGAGGGCAAACAAGGCAAGGGAATACACAATAAATGGGGGGATACTGAGAGGTGTAGAGGAAGTGAGGGACCTTGGAGTGCATGTCCACAGATCCCTGAAGGTAGCAAGACAGGTAGGTAAAGTGGTTAAGAAGGCATATGGAATGCTTTCCTTTATTAGCCAAGACATAGAATATAAAAGCAGGGAGGTTATGCTGGAACTGTATAAAACATTGGTTAGGCCACAGCTTGAGTATTACGTACAGTTCTGGTCACCACATTACAGGAAGGATGTAATTGCACTAGAGAGGGTACAGAAGAGATTTACGAGGATGTTGCCAGGACTGGAGAATTTTAGCTATGAGGAAAGATTGGACAGGCTGGGGTTGTTTTCCTTGGAACAGAGAAGGCAGAGGGGTAATTTAATTGAGGTGTATAAAATTATGAGGGGCCTAGATAGAGCGGATAGGGAGGACCTATTTCCCTTAGCAGAGGGGTCAATAACCAGGGGGCATAGATTTAAAGTAATTGGTAGAAGGATTACAGCGGAAATGAGGAGAAATGTTTTCACCCAGAGGGTGGTGGGGGTCTGGAACTCACTGCCTGAGAGGGTGGTCGAGGCAGAAACCCTCAACTCATTTAAAAATTACCTGGATGTGCACCTGAAGTGCCGTAACCCACAGGGCTACGGACCAAGAGCTGGAAAGTGGGATTAGGCTGGGTGGCTCGTTTCTCAGTCGGCGCAGACACGATGGTCTCCTTCTGTGCCGTAAATTTTCTATGATTCTATGTAAAGCTCAGCTCAGGATTAGCAGAGCCTGGCTCAGCCGAAGTGAGCAGCCAGGGTGGGTGATGGATTTGATACTCTGGAAATGTTGGTGCTGGGCAGAATTTAAGCGAATAACTTCAATTTTTCTAATTTTGAGCTGTGGAAGTTATAACTCATTCAGGACTCAATGTTGGAGAGGGAGTTGGACTATACAGTAACAATCCTGGAGTCAATGGTGGTGTCAGAGAGGTGGATCGGTGTTTTTGGCATGCATTCCTCCAAGGGGCAGCATGCAGATGGCGATTAGGAGGAGACCAAGGACTCGGGGCACACAGGGGGGCAATGGGAGCTTTCAAGACTGAGATGGATAGATTTTCATTGGGTAAGGGGGTCAAGGGATGTGGAGCAAGGCAGATAAATGGATCTGAAGTACAGATCCACCATGATCTAATTGAATGGCGGAGCAGTCCCGAGGGGCCAAATGGCCTCCTCCTGTTCCTATGTTTCCTGTACATACATGGGAGATGAAATCACTGGAGGAGATGAAGTGACTGCATTGGGAAAAGATGGAGAAGGGAGTGTTTAATAGGCACAGTGATATTTCACACTGAATAAGACTTTGTATTCAGAAAGTAACAGACTCCAACAGGTTCATCACTTTCATTTGCTAAATTAGTTCTCAAATACCAAAACTGATCCAAGTAACAGATGCTTTGACAGACAGTCTATCAGTTGCACAATGTGAAACATACTGCTGTTAGTGAGAGACAGGCACATCCCTGGGTCATAACATGCTCTCTCACCATCAGCATGAACATGCAACAAGGAGCATCGTGTTACACACCACCGTCTGGAAAGCACAATGTCTTGGAATAGAACAGCTACATGACAGGGTCCAGCTACAGGCAACTTGTACAGGAATCAGACAGGGAGTATTCGCTGGGAATGGAGGTGCACAAAGTGATAATGAGCAAATACAGGGATTGGGCTAACACATAATATTACTTCAAAATGATCGAGGACAGGAGTACACCCACTCAAATCAGGGAGAGTGAGTTATCAGGAGGAGTGTCTTTACTGGATTAGTCGCCAGGTGGGGTAGTATTGGGTAAAATTAAAATGTCGCTGAGTGCTTTAATGAGACCGTGATCAAGGGATCAGCTGTGATGGAGCAAATGACCCAGACAGTGGGCTCAATTCTGAAATGCTGGTGGGTTGGCAGCCAGGAGGAGGGGGGATGAAGGTGTGCGTGGCAAACCCGAATAAACAAAACTTACCTTTTCCAACACGATCGCAATGTAATTGATGGTGATTAAAGTTGTTTCCAGGTTTCGCGCCCAGAAGTCAGCCTGAATGACAGGCTGATTGACAGGCTGATTGACGGGCTGATTGACGGGCTGATTGACAGGCTGATTGACGGGCTGATTGACGGGCTGATTGACAGGCTGATTGACGGGCTGATTGACGGGCTGATTGACAGGCTGATTGACGGGCTGATTGACGGGCTGATTGACGGGCTGATTGACGGGCTGATTGACAGGCTGATTGACGGGCTGATTGATAGCCTGATAGACGGGCTGATTGACGGGCTGATTGATAGCCTGATTGACAGGCTGATTGACGGGCTGATTGATGGCCTGATTGACGGGCTGATTGACGGCCTGATTGACGGGCTGATTGATAGCCTGATTGACGGGCTAATTGATAGCCTGATTGACGGGCAGATTGACGGGCTGATTGACAGCCTGATTGACGGGCTGATTGACGGGCTGATTGACGGGCTGATTGACGGGCTGATTGACGGCCTGATTGACGGGCTGATTGATAGCCTGATTGACGGGCAGATTGACGGGCTGATTGATGGCCTGATTGACGGCCTGATTGACGGGCTGATTGACGGGCTGATTGACGGCCTGATTGACGGCCTCATTGACGGGCTGATTGACGGCCTGATTGACGGCCTGATTGACGGGCTGATTGATGGGCTGATTGACGGGCTGATTGATAGCCTAATTGACGGGCTGATTGACGGCCTCATTGACGGGCTGATTGATGGGCTGATTGACGGGCTGATTGATGGGCTGATTGACGGCCTGATTGACGGGCTGATTGACGGGCTGATTGACGGCCTGATTGACGGGCTGATTGAGGGGCTGATTGACGGCCTGATTGACGGGCTGATTGACGGGCTGATTGACGGCCTGATTGACGGCCTGATTGACGGGCTGATTGACGGGCTGATTGACGGGCTGATTGACGGCCTGATTGACGGCCTGATTGACGGGCTGTTTGACGGCCTGATTGACGGCCTGATTGACGGGCTGATTGACGGGCTGATTGACGGCCTGATTGACGGGCTGATTGACGGGCTGATTGACGGGCTGATTGACGGCCTGATTGACGGCCTGATTGACGGGCTGATTGACGGGCTGATTGACGGGCTGATTGACGGGCCGATTGACGGCCCGATTGACGGGCCGATTGACGGGCCGATTGACGGGCCGATTGACGGCCTGATTGACGGGCTGATTGACGGGCTGATTGACGGGCTGATTGACAGGCTAATTGACGGCCTCAATTGACGGCCTGATTGACGGCCTGATTGAAGGCCTGATTGACGGGCTGATTGACGGGCTGATTGACGGGCTAATATACGGTACGGTAGCATAGTGGTTATGTTACTGGGCTAGTAATCCAGAGGCCTGGACTAAAATCCAGAGTCATGAGTTCAAATCCCGCCACGGCAGCTGGCGAATTTAAATTCAATTAATGAATTAAATTCAATTAATTAAATAAAAATCTGGAATTAAAATACTAGTATCAGTAATGATGGCCATGAAACTACCGGATTGTCGTAAAAACCCATCTGGTTCACTAATGTCCTTCAGGGAAGGAAACCTGCCGTCCTTACCCGGTCTGGCCGAGATGTGACTCCAGACCCACAGCAATGTGGTTGATTCTTAATTGCCACTCAGTTGCAAAATCTCGCTACGAAAAGTAATAATAAGAATAAAACCGGACGGACCACCCGGCACTGGACACGACAACGGCAAAACACCAAGCCCAGTCGACCCTGCAAGGTCCTCCTTACTAACATCTGGGGACTTGTGCCAAAATTGGGAGAGCTGTCCCACAGACTAGTCAAGCAACAGCCTGACATAGCCATACTTACAGAATCATATCTTTCAGCCAACGTCCCAGACTCTTCCATCACCATCCCTGGGTATGTCCTGTCCCACCGGCAGGACAGACCCACCAGAGGGGTGGTACAGTGATATACAGTCAGGAGGGAGTGGCCCTGGGAGTCCTCAACATTGACTCTGGACCCCATGAAATCTCATGGCATCAGGTCAAACATGGGCAAGGAAACCTCCTGCTGATTACCACCTACCGCCCTCCCTCAGCTGATGAATCAGTCCTCCTCCATGTTGAGCACCACTTGGAGGAAGCACTGAGGGCAGCAAGGGCACAAAATGTACTCTGGGTGGGGGACTTCAATGTCCATCACCAAGAGTGGCTCGGTAGCACCACTACTGACCAAGCTGGCCGAGTCCTGAAGGACACAGCTGCTAGACTGGGCCTGCGGCAGGTGGTGAGCGAACCAACACGAGGGAAAAACTTACTTGACCTTGTCCTCACCAATCTCCCTGTCGCAAATGCATCTGTCCATGACAGTATTGGTAGGAGTGACCACCGCACAGTCCTCGTGGAGATGAAGTCCCGTCTTCGCACTGAGGACACCATCCAACGTGTTGTGTGGCACTACCACCGTGCTAAATGGGATAGATTCAGAACGGATCTAGCAGCTCAAAATTGGGCATCCATGAGGCGCTGTGGGCCATCAGCAGCAGCAGAATTGTATTCCAGCACAATCTGTAACCTCATGGCCCGGCATATTCCTCACTCTACCATTACCAACAAGCCAGGGGATCAACCCTGGTTCAATGAGGAGTGCAGAAGAGCATGCAGGAGCAGCACCAGGCGTACCTAAAAATGAGGTGCCAACCTGGTGAAGCGACAACTCAGGACTACATGCATGCTAAACAGCGGAAGCAACATGCTATAGACAGAGCTAAGCGATTCCACAACCAACGGATCAGATCAAAGCTCTGCAGTCCTGCCACATCCAGTCGTGAATGGTGGTGGACAATTAAACAACTAACGGGAGGAGGAGGCTCTGCAAACATCCCCATTCTCAATGATGGCGGAGTCCAGCACGTGAGTGCAAAAGACAAGGCTGAAGCGTTTGCAACCATCTTCAGCCAGAAGTGCCGAGTGGATGATCCATCTCAGCCTCCTCCCGATATCCCCACCATCACGGAAGCCAGTCTTCGGCCAATTCGATTCACTCTACGTGATATCAAGAAACGGCTGAGTGCACTGGATACAGCAAAGGCTATGGGCCCCGACAACATCCCAGCTGTAGTGCTGAAGACTTGTGCTCCAGAACTAGCTGCGCCTCTAGCCAAGCTGTTCCAGTACAGCTACAACACTGGCATCTACCCGACAATGTGGAAAATTGCCCAGGTATGTCCTGTCCACAAAAAGCAGGACAAATCCAATCCGGCCAATTACCGCCCCATCAGTCTACTCTCAATCATCAGCAAAGTGATGGAAGGTGTCGTCGACAGTGCTATCAAGCGGCACTTACTCACCAATAACCTGCTCACCGATGCTCAGTTTGGGTTCCGCCAGGACCACTCGGCTCCAGACCTCATTACAGCCTTGGTCCAAACATGGACAAAAGAGCTGAATTCCAGAGGTGAGGTGAGAGTGACTGCCCTTGACATCAAGGCAGCATTTGACCAAGTGTGGCACCAAGGAGCCCTAGTAAAATTGACGTCCATGGGAATCAGGGGGAAAACTCTCCAGTGGCTGGAGTCATACCGAGCACAAAGGAAGATGGTAGTGGTTGTTGGAGGCCAATCATCTCAGCCCCAGGGCATTGCTGCAGGAGTTCCTCAGGGCAGTGTCCTAGACCCAACCATCTTCAGCTGCTTCATCAATGACCTTCCCTCCATCATAAGGTCAGAAATGGGGATGTTCGCTGATGACTGCACAGTGTTCAGTTCCATTCGCAACCCATCAGATAATGAAGCAGTCCGAGCCCGCATGCAGCAAGACCTGGACAACATCCAGGCTTGGGCTGATAAGTGACAAGTAACATTCGCGCCAGAGAAGTGCCAGGCAATGACCATCTCCAAAAAGAGAAAGTCTAACCACCTCCCCTTGACATTCAATGGCATTACCATCGCCGAATCCCCCACCAACATCCTGGGGGTCACCATTGACCAGAAACTGAACTGGACCAGCCATATAAACACTGTGGCTACGAGAGCACGTCAGAGGTTGGGTATTCTGCGGCGAGTGACTCACCTCGTGACTCCCCAAAGCCTTTCCACCATCTACAAGGCACAAGTCAGGAGTGTGATGGAATACTCTCCACTTGCCTGGATGAGTGCAGCTCCAACAACACTCAAGAAGCTCGACACCATCCAAGATAAAGCAGCCCGCTTGATTGGCACCCCATCCATCACCCTAAACATTCACTCCCTTCACCACCGGCGCACTGTGGCTGCAGTGTGCACCATCCACAGGATTCACTGCAGCAACTCGCCAAGGCTTCTTCGACAGCACCTCCCAAACCCGCGACCTCTACCACCAGCAGGCACATGGGAACAACACCACCTGCACGTTCCCCTCCAAGTCACACACCATCCCGACTTGGAAATATATCGCCGTTCCTTCATCGTCGCTGGGTCAAAATCCTGGAACTCCCTTCCTAACAGCACTGTGGGAGAACCGTCACCACACGGACTGCAGCGGTTCAAGAAGGCGGCTCACCACCACCTTCTCAAGGGCAATTAGGGATGGGCAATAAATGCCGGCCTCGCCAGCGACGCCGACATCCCGTGAACGAATTTTTAAAAAAAATTGACGGGCTGATTGACGGGCTGATTGACGGCCTGATTGACGGCCTGATTGACGGGCTAATTGACAGGCTAATTGACGGGCTGATTGATAGCCTGATTGATGGGCTGATTGACGGCCTGATTGACGGGCTGATTGACGGGCTGATTGACGGGCTGATTGATAGCCTGATTGATGGGCTGATTGACGGCATGATTGACGGGCTGATTGACGGCCTGATTGACGGGCTGATTGACAGCCTGATTGACGGGCTGATTGACGGCCTGATTGACGGGCTGATTGACGGGCTGATTGACGGGCTGATTGACAGCCTGATTGACGGGCTGATTGATGGGCTGATTGACGGGCTGATTGACGGGCTGATTGATCGCCTGATTGACGGCCTGATTGATGGGCTGATTGACGGGCTGATTGACGGGCTGATTGATCGCCTGATTGACGGCCTGATTGACGGCCTGATTGACGGGCTGATTGACGGGCTGATTGACGGGCTGATTGACGGCCTGATTGACGGGCTGAGTGACGGGCTGATTGACGGGCTGATTGACGGGCTGATTGACGGGCTGATTGACGGGCTGATTGATAGCCTGATTGACGGGCTGATTGACGGGCTGATTGACGGGCTGATTGACGGCCTGATTGACAGCCTGATTGACAGCCTGATTGACGGGCTGATTGACGGCCTGATTGACGGCCTGATTGACGGGCTGATTGACGGGCTGATTGACGGGCTGATTGACAGGCTGATTGACGGCCTGATTGACGGGCTGATTGACGGGCTGATTGACGGGCTGATTGACGGCCTGATTGACAGGCTGATTGACGGGCTGATTGACGGGCTAATTGACAGCCTGATTGACGGGCTGATTGACGGGCTGATTGACGGGCTGATTGACGGCCTGATTGACGGCCTGATTGACGGGCTGATTGACGGGCTGATTGACGGCCTGATTGACGGGCTGATTGACGGGCTGATTGACAGCCTGATTCACGGGCTGATTGATGGGCGGATTGACGGGCTGATTGACGGGCTGATTGACGGGCTGATTGACGGCCTGATTGACGGGCTGATTGACAGCCTGATTCACGGGCTGATTGATGGGCGGATTGACGGGCTGATTGACGGGAGCTGCAACGCGCGGGATGGGGGGAGGGAAAAAGAGAGAGAGAGAGAGATGGAGACATCATCCGGCGCTGGAACAAAGAGTGGAGGGCGCTGAAGATCGGCGTGGGGGGAGGGGGAAGATTGGAGCGGGCGAGGGGAAGATCGGGGGGTGGGGGGAAGATCGTGGGGGAGAGAAGGGAAGATCGGGGGAAAGGGGAAGATAGTGGGGGAGAGGGGAAGATTGTGGGGCGGAGAGGGGAAGATCGGGGGGAGAGGGGAAGATTGGGGGAGAGAAGGGAAGATCGAGGGGAGAGAAGGGAAGATCGGGGAATGGGGGAAGATTGGGGGGCAGAGGGGAAGATTGGGGGAGAGAGAAGGTAAGATTGGGGGAGAGAATGGACGATCGGGGGGAGAGAAGGGAAGATCGGGGGGAGAGGGGAAGATTGGGGGAGAGGGGGAGATCAGGGGAAGAGGGAAAGATCCTGGGGGGAGAGAGGAAGATCGGGGGAGAGGGGAAGATCGGGGGGAGGGGAAAGATCGGGGGGGAGGGAAAGATCGGGGGGGAGGGAAAGATCGGGTGGAGAAAAGGGAAGGTCGGGGGGGAAGATCGTGGGGAGAGGGGTAGATCAGGGAGGAGGTGTATGATCAGTGGGGAGAGGGGAAGATCGGGGGAAGTTTGGGTGGGGAGGGGAAGATTGGGGAGGAGAGGGGTAGATCAGGGGGGAGAGGGGAAGATTGGGGGGAGAGGGGAAGATCAGGGAGGAGGTGTATGATCAGGGGGGAGAGGGGAAGATCAGGGGGGAGGGGGAAGTTTGGGTGGGGAGGGGAAGATTGGGGAGGAGAGGGGAAGATTGGGGAGGAGAGGGGAAGATTGTAGGTGAGAGGGGAAGATCGGGGGGGGGGAGAGGGGAAGATCGGGGGGAAGAGGGGAAGATCGGAGGGGGAGAGGGGAAGATCGGGGGGAGGGAAGGGAAGATCGGGGGGAAGAGGGGAAGGTCGGGGGAGGGGGAAGCTCGGGTGAAAAGGGAAGATTGTGGGGGGGAGAGGGGAAGATCAGGGGGAAAGGGGAAGTTTGGGGGGGAGAGGGGAAGATTTGGGGGGAGGGGGAAGATCCTGGGGAGAGGGGAGATCGGGGGACGAGGGAAAGTTTGGGGGGGAGATCGGGGCGGAGAGGGGAAGATTGGGGGGAGAGGGAAAGATCGTGGGGGAGAGAAGGGAAGATTGTGGGGGGAGAGGGGAAGATTGGGGGGAGAGGAGAAGATTGTGGGAGAGGGGAAGATTTGGGGGGAGAGCAGAAGATTGGGGGAGAGGGGAAGATCGGGGGGCGAGGGGAAGATTTGGGGGAGAGAGGGGAAGATTGGGGGGGGACAGGGGAAGATTTGGGGGAGAGGGGAAGATTTGGGGGAGAGAGGGGAAGATTGGGGGGGGACAGGGGAAGATTTGGGGGAGAGGGGAAGATTTGGGGGGAGAAGGGAAGATCGAGGGGAGAGAAGGGAAGATTGTGGGGGGGAGAGGGGATGATCGGTGGGAGAGGAGAAGATTGGGGGAGAGGGGAAGATCGGGGGGAAAGGGGAAGATTTGGGGGGAGAGGGGAAGATTTGGGGGGAGAGGGGAAGATTTGGGGGGAGAGGGGAAGATCCTGGGGGAGAGGGGACGATCGGGGGGCGAGGGGAAGATTGGGAGGGAGAGGGGAAGATCGAGGGGAGAGAAGGGAAGATTGTGGGGGGGAGAGGGGAAGATTGGGGGGAGAGGAGAAGATTGGGGGAGAGGGGAAGATCATGGGGGAGAGGGGAAGATTTGGGGGGAGAGGGGAAGATTTGGGGGGAGAGGGGAAGATTTGGGGGGAGGGGGAAGATTTGGGGGGAGAGGGGAAGATTTGGGGGGAGAGGGGAAGATTTGGGGGGAGAGGGGAAGATTTGGGGGGAGAGGGGAAGATTTGGGGGGAGAGGGGAAGATTTGGGGGGAGAGGGGAAGATTTGGGGGGAGAGGGGAAGATTTGGGGGGAGAGGGGAAGATTTGGGGGGAGAGGGGAAGATTTGGGGGGAGAGGGGAAGATCGGGGGGAAAGGGGAAGATTTGGGGGGAGAGGGGAAGATTTGGGGGGAGAGGGGAAGATTTGGGGGGAGAGGGGAAGATTTGGGGGGAGAGGGGAAGATTTGGGGGGAGAGGGGAAGATCATGGGGGAGAGGGGAAGATCGGGGGGAAAGGGGAAGATTTGGGGGGAGAGGGGAAGATTTGGGGGGAGAGGGGAAGATTTGGGGGGAGAGGGGAAGATTTGGGGGGAGAGGGGAAGATTTGGGGGGAGAGGGGAAGATTTGGGGGGAGGGGGGAAGATCGGGGGGGAAAGGGGAAGATTTGGGGGAGAGGGTACGATCGGGGGGAAAGGGGAAGATTTGGGGGAGCGGGGAAGATTTGGGGGGAGAAGGGAAGATCGAAGGGAGAGAAGGGAAGATTGTGGGGGGGAGAGGGGAAGATTGGGGGGAGAGGAGAAGATTGGGGGAGAGGGGAAGATCATGGGGGAGAGGGGAAGATCGGGGGGAAAGGGGAAGATTTGGGGGGAGAGGGGAAGATTTGGGGGGAGAGGGGAAGATTTGGGGGGAGGGGGAAGATTTGGGGGGAGAGGGGAAGATTTGGGGGGAGGGGGGAAGATCGGGGGGAAAGGGGAAGATTTGGGTGAGAGGGTACGATCGGGGGGAAAGGGGAAGATTTGGGGGAGCGGGGAAGATTTGGGGGGAGAAGGGAAGATCGAAGGGAGAGAAGGGAAGATTGTGGGGGGGAGAGGGAAAGATCGGGGGGAGAGGAGAAGATTGTGGGAGAGGGGAAGATTTGGGGGAGAGCAGAAGATTGGGGGAGAGGAGAAGATAGGGGGAGAGGGGAAGACCCTGGGGGAGAGAGGAAGATCGGGGGGAGAGGGGAAGATTGGGGGGCGATCAGGGCGGAGAGGGGAAGATCGTGGGGGAGAGGGGAAGATCGTGGGGGAGAGGGGAAGATCGTGGGGGAGAGGGGAAGATCGTGGGGGAGAGGGGAAGATCGTGGGGGAGAGGGGAAGATCGTGGGGGAGAGGGGAAGATCGTGGGGGAGAGGGGAAGATCGTGGGGGAGAGAAGGGAAGATCGAGGGGAGAGAAGGGAAGATCGGGGAATGGGGGAAGATTAGGGGAGAAGAGGCGATTGGGGGTAGAGGGGAAGATCGGAGGAGAGGGGAAGATCGGGGGGAGAAGGGAAGATCGGGGGGGAGAGGGGAAGATCGGGGGGGAGAGGGGAAGATCGGGGGGGAGAGGGGGGAAGATCCGGGGGGGGTAGGGGAAGATCGGGGGAGAAGGGAAGATCAGGGGGAAGGTGTAAGATCAGAGGGGAGAGGGGAAGATCATGAGGAGAGAGGGGAAGATCGGGGGGAAGATCTGGGGGAGAGGGGAAGATCGGGGGGGAGAGAGGGGAAGGTCGGGGGGGAGAGAGGGGAAGATTGGGGGAGAGGGGAAGATCGGGTGGAAATGGAAGATCGGGGGGAGAGGGGGAGATCGGGGGGGAGCAGAAGATTGGAGGGGAGAGGGGAAGATTGAGGGGGGAGAGAGGGGAAGATCGAGGGGGGAGAGGGGAGATCAGGGGGGAAAGGGGGAGATTGGGCAGGGAACTGGTTGGGGGAGAAGGGGAGATCGGAGAGGGAGACATCGGACGTCGGAGCAGGTCACATCGGTGGAAAGGTAGGTTTATTTTGTTTTTTAACTTTGTGCAATGGTTTTTTATTTAATTTATTTTGTTTATTTTTTCCTGATCCGGCCCTGATTTCACCAGGTGTGAATCGGAAGCCATGAGAAAGCGGCCCAGGTAAGTTTAAAATCATTTTAACTAACGACTACATCAGAAATCAAGTACTTTAAATACCTCAATGAGGTACATTTGGTTCTTTAACGATCATCCCATCGGCTTTAATTACCGGCGGGACTTCCGGATTCGGGAAGCGCACACACAGGCGCGTCTGTGGGAAACCCGGAAGTCGGCGGGTTGGGGCCGGCTTCCCCACCCACTCGGGAATTTTATCATTTTCGCAGTCCCCCCGCCCCCAACACACCCGCACTTTGATTTTAAAATTGAGTCCAGTGTCTGTGAAAGTTCGAGGGGGTGCAGTGTCCATGTGAGTTTGGAACCAGCAGATGGAGGTATATCTATAATAGCAGTACAGGAAGATCTGTATGTAATACCAGCAGAGGGAGGCCTGTCTGTAATACCAGCAGAGGGAGGCCTGTCTGAAATACCAGCAGAGGGAGGCCTGTCTGTAATACCAGCAGAGGGAGGCCTGTCTGTAATACCAGCAGAGGGAGGCCTGTCTGAAATACCAGCAGAGGGAGGCCTGTCTGTAATACCAGCAGAGGGAGGCCTGTCTGTAATACCAGCAGAGGGAGGCCTGTCTGAAATACCAGCAGAGGGAGGCCTGTCTGTAATACCAGCAGAGGGAGGCCTGTCTGTAATACCAGCAGAGGGAGGCCTGTCTGAAATACCAGCAGAGGGAGGCCTGTCTGTAATACCAGCAGAGGGAGGCCTGTCTGTAATACCAGCAGAGGGAGGCCTGTCTGAAATACCAGCAGAGGGAGGCCTGTCTGTAATACCAGCAGAGGGAGGCCTGTCTGTAATACCAGCAGAGGGAGGCCTGTCTGTAATACCAGCAGAGGGAGGCCTGTCTGTAATACCTGCAGAGAAAGGCCTGTCTGTAATATCAGCAGAGAAAGGCCTGTCTGTAATACCAGCAGAGAAAGGCCTGTCTGTAATATCAGCAGAGAAAGGCCTGTCTGTAATATCAGCAGAGAAAGGCCTGTCTGTAATACCAGCAGATGGAGGCCTGTCTGTAATATCAGCAGAGAAAGGCCTGTCTGTAATACCAGCAGATGGAGGCCTGTCTGTAATATCAGCAGAGAAAG
Source organism: Heptranchias perlo (assembly GCF_035084215.1). NCBI lineage: Eukaryota > Metazoa > Chordata > Chondrichthyes > Hexanchiformes > Hexanchidae > Heptranchias > Heptranchias perlo. The sequence goes on along the minus strand of NC_090339.1, from coordinate 720,420 downwards.
GCCTGTCTGTAATACCAGCAGATGGAGGCCTGTCTGTAATACCAGCAGAGAAAGGCCTGTCTGTAATATCAGCAGAGAAAGGCCTGTCTGTAATACCAGCAGATGGAGGCCTGTCTGTAATACCAGCAGATGGAGGCCTGTCTGTAATGCCAGCAGAGAAAGGCCTGTCTGTAATACCAGCAGATGGAGGCCTGTCTGTAATACCAGAGAGAAAGGCCTGTCTGTAATACCAGCAGATGGAGGCCTGTCTGTAATACCAGCAGATGGAGGCCTGTCTGTAATGCCAGCAGAGAAAGGCCTGTCTGTAATACCAGCAGATGGAGGCCTGTCTGTAATGCCAGGAGATGGAGGCCTGTCTGTAATGCCAGCAGAGGGAGGCCTGTCTGTAATACCAGCAGATGGAGGCCTGTCTGTAATGCCAGCAGATGGAGGCCTGTCTGTAATACCAGCAGATGGAGGCCTGTCTGTAATGCCAGCAGAGGGAGACCTGTCTGTAATACCAGAGAGAAAGGCCTGTCTGTAATACCAGCAGATGGAGGCCTGTCTGTAATACCAGAGAGAAAGGCCTGTCTGTAATACCAGCAGATGGAGGCCTGTCTGTAATACCAGCAGATGGAGGCCTGACTGTAATACCAGCAGATGGAGGCCTGTCTGTAATACCAGAGAGAAAGGCCTGTCTGTAATACCAGCAGATGGAGGCCTGTCTGTAATACCAGCAGATGGAGGCCTGACTGTAATACCAGCAGATGGAGGCCTGTCTGTAATGCCAGCAGAGAAAGGCCTGTCAGTAATGCCAGCAGATGGAGGCCTGTCTGTAATACCAGCAGATGGAGGCCTGTCTGTAATGCCAGCAGAGGGAGGCCTGTCTGTAATACCAGCAGATGGAGGCCTGTCTGTAATGCCAGCAGATGGAGGCCTGTCTGTAATACCAGCAGAGGGAGGCCTGTCTATAATGCCAGCAGAGGGAGGCCTGTCTGTAATACCAGCAGAGGGAGGCCTGTCTGTAATGCCAGCAGAGGGAGGCCTGTCTATAATGCCAGCAGAGGGAGGCCTGTCTGTAATACCAGCAGAGGGAGGCCTGTCTATAATGCCAGCAGAGGGAGGCCTGTCTATAATACCAGCAGAGGGAGGCCTGTCTGTAATACCAGCAGAGGGAGGCCTGTCTATAATACCAGCAGAGGGAGGCCTGTCTATAATACCAGCAGAGGGAGGCCTGTCTGTAATGCCAGCAGAGGGAGGCCTGTCTATAAGAGCAGCAGAGGGAGGCCTGTCTATAAGAGCAGCAGAGGGAGGCCTGTCTATAAGAGCAGCAGAGGGAGGCCTGTCTATAAGAGCAGCAGAGGGAGGCCTGTCTGTAATGCCAGCAGAGGGAGGCCTGTCTATAATGCCAGCAGAGGGAGGCCTAGTAAGATGAATAGAAAAGCAGAATATTTTTTAAAAGGTGAGAGACTAAGAGATGTTGGTAGTCAGGGGGATTTGGGTGTCCTTGTACACAAATCACAGGAAGTTAACATGCAGGTACAGCAAGCAATTAGGAAGGGAAATGGGTATGTTAGCCTTTATTGCAAGGGGGTTGGAGTACAAGAGTAAGGAGGTCCTGCTGCAATTATACAGGGCTCTGGTGAGACCACACTGGAGTACCGTGTACAGTTTTGGTCTCCTTACCAAAGAAATGATATAATTACTTAGAGAGGGTGCAACAAAAGTTCACCAGATTGACTCCTGGGGTGAGAGGATTAGAATCACAGAAAGGTTACAGCACAGAAAGAGGCCATTCGGCCCATTGAATCCGTGCCGGCTCTATGCAAGAGCAATCCAGCTAGTCCCACTCCCTCGCCCTTTCCCTGTAGCCCCGCAAATATTTTCCTTTCAAGTACTTATCCAGTTCCCTTTTGAAGGCCATGATTGAATCTGCCTCCACCACCCCCTCGGGCAGTGCATTCCAGATCCTAACCACTCGCTGTGTAAAAAAGTTTTTCCTCATGTCACCTTTGTTTCTTTTGCCAATCACCTTAAATCTGTGTCCTCTGGTTCTTGACCCTTCCATCAATGGGAACAGTTTCTCTCTATCCACTCTGTCTAGACCCTTCATGATTTTGAATACCTCGATCAAATCTCCTCGCAACCTTTTCTGTTCCAAGGAGAACAACCCCAGCTTCTCCAGTCTATCCACGTAACTGAAGTCCCTCATCCCTGGAATCATTCTAGTAAATCTCTTCTGCACCCTCTCTAAGGCCTTCACACCCTGCCTAAAGTGCGGTGCCCAGGACTGGTCACAATACTCCAGTTGTGGCTGAACCAGTGTTTTATAAAGGTTCATCATGACCTTGCTTTTGTACTCTATGCCTCTATTTATAAAGTCCAGGATCCCGTATGCTTTTTAACTGCTTTCTTAACCTGCCCTGCCACCTTCAACGATTTGTGCACATATACCCCCAGATTCCTCTGTTCCTGTACCCCTCTAGTTTATATTGCCTCTCCTGGTTCTTCCTACTGAAATGTACCACTTTGGGCTTTTCTGCGTTAAATTTCATCTGCCACGTGTCCGTCCATGCCACCAGCCTGTCTATATCCTCTTGAAGTCTATCACTATCCTCCTCACTGTTCACTACACTTCCAAGTTTTGTGTCATCTGTAAATTTTGAAATTGTGCCCTGTACACCCAAGTCCAAGTCATTAATATATATCAAGAAAAGCAGTGGTCCCAGCACCGACCCCTGGGGAACACCACTGTACACCTCCCTCCAGTCCGAAAAACAACCGTTCACCACTACTCTCTGTTTCCTGTCCCTTAGTCAATTCTGTATCCATGTTGCTACTGCCCATTTTATTCCATGGGTCGCAATCTTGATGATAAGCCTACTGTGCGGCACTTTATCAAATGCCTTTTGAAAGTCCATATACACCACATCAGCTGCATTGCCCTCATCTACCCTCTGTTACCTCATCAAAAAACGTTGTCTTTGGTTGTCCTATGAGGAGATATTGAGTAGAATGGGCCTATATTCTCTGGAGTTTAGGTAATGAGAGGTGATCTCATCGAAACATATAAAATTCTTAGCGGGCTTGACATGCTGAGAGGTTGTTTTCCAAGGCTGGTGAGTCTAGAACTAGGGGTCATCAACTCAAGCTAGGGGGTCAGACATTTAGGACTGAGATGAGCAAAAGTTTCTTCACTCAGAGGGTTGTTGAATCTTTGGAATTCTCTACCCCAGAGGGCTGTAGATGCTCAATCATTGAGTATATTCTAGACTGAGATCCATAGATTTTTGGAGACTAAGGGCATCAAGGGATTTGGGGATAGGGCAGGAAAGTGGAGTTGGGTAGAAGATCAGCCATGATCTTTCTGAATGGCAGAGCAGGCTTGAGGGACCATATGGCCTACTCCTGCTCCTGTTTCTTATGTTCTCATCTTCTTATATATCTAGTAACAGCAGAGGGAGGTCTGACTATAATACCAGCAGAGGAAGGCCTGTCTATAGTACCAGCAGATGGAGGACTGTCTATAATACCAGCAGAGGAAGGCCTGTCTATAATACCAGCAGAGGAAGGCTTGTCTATAATACCAGCAGAGGAAGGCCTGTCTATAATACCAGCAGAGGAAGGCCTGTCTATAATACCAGCAGATGGAGGACTGTCTATAGTACCAGCAGATGGAGGACTGTCTATAGTACCAGCAGAGGGAGGCCTGTTTATAACACACGCAGAGGGAGGATGGTTTATAATACCAGAAAATGGAGGTGTGCCTATTATCCCAGCAGATGGAAACTGATGTACAATATCAGCAGAGAAAGACATGTCTGTAATACCAGCAGAGGGAGTTCTGTCTGTAATACTAGCAGAGGGAGACCATTCTATAATGCAAGCAGATGGAGACCATTCCATAATACCAGCAAAGAAAGACATGTCTGTAAAACCAGCAGAGGGAGATCTGTCAAACTACCAGCAGAGGGAGGACTGCATATAGTACCAGAAGAGGGAGGTCCATTTGTAATACCAGCAGATGGAGGCTTATCTATAATACCAGCAGATGGCAGTCTGCATGTAATATTGGCAGAGGCAGGCCTGCCTTTAATAGCAGCAGATAGAGGTCTGTCTATAGTAACTGTCTATGAAACAGGAAAAAGGAGGCTTATGGTGAATGTAAGGTTCATAATACAATGGAGAATCAGGCTGAATACAGAAAGTACAGAGGAGATCAAAAAAAGGGAATAAGAGGGGCAAAGAGAGAGGGAGTATGAGAATAGACTAGGGACTAACATAAAAGGAATCCAAAAGTCTTTTATAAATAGTAAAAGGGTAGTCAAAGGAAGGGTGGGACTGATTACAGACAAAAAAGGAGATCTTCTTGTGGAGGCAGAGGGAATCACTGAGGCACTAAATGAATACTTTGCATCAGTCTTCACTGGAGAAGAGAATGCTGCCATTGTAGCAGTAAAGGAGGAGGTAGTAGTGATATTGGAGAGGATAAAAATAGATACAGAGGAGGTACTAAAAGATTGGCAGTACTCAAAGTAGAAAAGTCACCGGTCCAGATGGGATGCATCCGAGGTTACTGAGGGTGGAAATTACAGAATCTCTGGCCACAATCTTCCAATCCTCCTTCGATATGGGGACGGTGCCAGAGGACTGGAGGATTGCAAATATTACACCCCCGTTCAAAAAAGGGGAGAGGGATAAACCTGGCAATTACAGGCCAGTCAGCCTAACATCGGTGGTGGGGAAACTTTTAGAGACAATAACTGAGAAAAAATTAATTGGCACTTAGAAAAATATGGGCTAATAAATGAAAGTCAGCACGGATTTGTTAAAGGAAAATGGTGTTTGACTAATTTGATTGAGTTCTTTGATGAAGTAATGGAGAGGGTTGATCAGGGTAGTGTGGTTGATGTTGTGTATATGGACTTTCAAAAGGCATTTGATAAAGTACCACATAATTAAAGCCTATGGGATTAAAGGGACAGTGGCAGCTTGGATACAAAATTGGCTAAGAGACAGAAAGCAGAGAGTAGTGGTGAACGGTTGTTTTTCATACTGGAGGGAAGTTTACAGTGGTGTTCCCCAGGGCTCAGTATTAGGACCACTCCTTTTCTTGATATTTATAAATGATTTGGGCTTGGGTGTACATGGCACAATTTCAAAACTTGCAGATGATGCAAAACTTGGAAATGTAGTAAACAATGTGGAGGATAGTAACAGACTTCAGGAGGACAGAGACAGGCTGGTGAAATGGGCGGACACATGGCAGATTAAATTTAACACAGAGAAGTGCGAATTGATACATTTTGGCAAGAAGAATAAGGAGAGGCAATATAAACTAAATGGTACAATTCTAAAATGGGTGCAGGAACAGAGAGATCTGGGAGTATATGTGCACAAATTTTTGAAGGTGGTAGGACAGGTTGAGAAAGCAGTTAAAAAAGCATATGGGATTCTGGGCTTTATAAATAGAGGCATAGAGTACAAAAGCAAGGAGGTTATATTGAACCTTTATAAAACACTGGTTCAGCCACAACTGAGCATTGTGTCCAATTCTGGGCACCACATTTTAGGAAGGATGTAAAGGCCTTAGAGAGGGTGCAGAAAAGATTTACTAGAATGCCAGGGATGAGGGACTTCAGTATTTGGATAGACCAGCAGAGGGTGGCCTGTCTGTAATACCAGCAGAGGGAGGCCTGCCTATAATACCAGCAGATGGAGACCTAGAATCATAGAATGATAGAATGGTTACAGCACAGAAGGAAGCCTTTCAGCCCATCGAGTCCGTGCCGGCTCTTTGCAAGAGCAATCCAGCTAGTCCCACTCCCCTGCTCTTTCCCCTTAGCCCTGCAAATTTTTTCCCTTCAAGTATTTATCCAATTCCTTTTTGAAATCCACGATTGAATCTACCTCCATTACCCTTTCAGGCAGTGCATTCCAGATCATAACCACTCACTGTGTAAAAACGTTTTTCCTCATGTTGCCTTTGGTTCTTTTTGCCAATCACCTTAAATCTGTGTCCTCTGGTTCTCAACCCTTCTGCCAATGGGAAGAGTTTCTCTTTATTTACTTTGTCTAAACCCTTCATGATTTTGAATACCTCGATCAAATCTCCTCTCAACCGTCTCTGTTCCAAGGAGAACAACTCCAGCTTCTCCAGTCTATCCACGTAACTAAAGTCCCTCATCCCCGGAATCATTCTAGTAAATCTTTTCTGCACCCTCTCTAAGGCCTTCACACCCTTTCTAAAATGCGGTGCCCAGAATTAGACACAATACTCCAGTTGTGGCCGAACCAGTGTTTTATAAAGGTTCATCATAACATCCTTGCTTTTGTACTCTATGCCTCTATTTATAAAGCCCAGGATCCCGTATGCTTTGTTAACTGCTTTCTCAACCTGCCCTGCCACCTTCAAAGATTTGTGCACATATACCCCCAGATCTCTCTGTTCCTGCACCCCTTTTAGAATTGTACCATTTAGTTTATTTTGCCTCTCCTCATTCTTCCTACCGAAATGTATCACTTTGCACATCTCTGCGTTAAATTTCATCTGCCACGTGTCCGCCCATTCCACCAGCCTGTCTCTCTCCTCTTGAAGTCTATCACTATCCTCCTCACTGTTCACTACACTTCCAAGTTTTGTGTCATCTGTAAATTTTGAAATTGTGCCCTGTACACCCAAGTCCAAGTCATTAATATATATCAAGAAAAGCAGCGGTCCCAGTACCGACCCCTGGGGAACACCACTGTACACCTCCCTCCAGTCCGAAAAACAACCGTTCACCACTACTCTCTGTTTCCTGTCCCTTAGCCAATTTTGTATCCATGCTGCCACTGCCCCTTTTATTCCATGGGCTTCAATTTTTCTGACAAGCCTATTATGTGGCACTTTATCAAACACCTTTTGAAAGTCCATATACACCACATCAACTGTATTGCCCTCATCTACCCTCTCTGTTACCTCATCAAAAAACTCTATCAGGTTAGTTAAACACGATTTGCGTTTAATAAATCCATGCTGGCTTTCCCTGATCAATCCACACTTGTCCAAGTGACTGTTAATTTTGTCCCAGATTATCGTTTCTAAAAGTTTCCCCACCCCTGAGTTTAAACTGACTGGCCTGTAGTTGCTGGGTTTATCCTTACACCCTTTTTTGAACAAGGGTGTAACATTTGTAATTCTCCAGTCCTCTGGCACCACCCCCGTATCTACGGATGTTTGGAAGATTATGGCCAGTACCTCCGCAATTTCCACCCTTACTTCCCTCAGCAACCTAGGATGCATCCCATCCGGACCGGGTGACTTATCTACTTTAAGTACAGCTAGCCTTTCTAGTACCTCTTCTTTCTCAATTTTTAGCCCATTTTTAGGCCTGTCTATAATATCAGCAGAGGGAGGCCTGTCTGTAATACCCACAGGTGGAGGCCTTTCTATTATACCAGCAGATGGAGGTCTGACTGTAATACCAGCAGATTGAGGCCTGTCTATAACCAGCAGATGGAGACCTGTTATAACACCAGCAAAGGGAGGCCTCTCAATAATAGTAGCAGAGCGAGGCCTTTCTATAATACCAGCAGAGGGAGACCTGACTGTAAAGCAGCAGGTGGATGACTGTGTATAATACCAGCAGATGGAGGCCTGTTTATAGTACCAGCAGATGGAGGCTTGTTTATAATACCAGCAGAGGGAGGCTTGTTTATAATACCAGCAGAGAGAGGCCTGTTTAAAATAACAGCAGAGGGAGGTCTGGCTGTAATACCAGCAGAGAACAACCTGTCTGTAATACCAGCAGAGGGAGGCCTGTCTGTAATACCAGCAGAGAACAACCTGTCTGTAATACCAGCAGAGGGAGGCCTGTTTCGAGTAACTCCATCCATCCCACCTGTGGATTATAAAGGACCTGTGGATAAGTAGGGAAAGGAGTTTAATTTCTTGACCATGGATTTCTACAGTGATGGAGATTAAACCAACACAAAATAACCTGTTCTCAGGCCTCCTACAATCCCACCAGCCACCTGCACCAAGTATTCAGATTCTCTCTCCTCAGATGACAGTCTACAGCCGAGCTCTTCAATGTCAGCTCTGCTTGATTTAATTCAATTTTTCATTATTCCGACTAACAGTGGAATGAAGAGGAATTCAATCATTTCATCTCACTCGCAATTGCACAGGACATATCAGTCGGCCTGACAAGATTTCTTACTCATCAGTTAATAACAAATAAACTTTGGCTGACGTGTCTATGGGTAGTTGCAGGAGGAAAGTAAGAGAAGCTGGTGAATGCAGTAACTTCATTCACGACAGGAAGTATAATCTGGTTCTGCCATTCCCTGTTTAAATCAACCTGTTTCTGTATGTTCAGCATTTCCAATTGGTTACCATTCCATGATCCACACAGCCAGTGGACACGAGTTACATCGTGTCGACTGCAGAGAAACAGGCCTTTCGGCCCAACTGGTCGATGCCGGTGTTGATGCTCCATCCGAGCCTCCAACCTCGTTACGCCATCTAACCCGATCAGGATGCCCTTCTATTCCTTTCTCTCATGTGTGCTTACCGAGCATCCTCTTAAATGCATCAATGCTACTACTGCATCTCTGTCTCCATCTCACGCCAACCTGCCTGTCAATCGGTGCAGAGGCAAACCTGCACCAACTGTGAGTGTCATCCAACAGGAGAACCAAGTGAGGCAAATAGCAAACAAAGCTGAAAAACCTCATGAAGGCAGCGATTATCAGTCCCAGTGAGTTATACCGGGCCCTGATCATCCGTGACAGTGAGTTATACCGGGCTCTGATTATCAGTTACATTCAATTATACAGGGCCCTGATCATCCGTGACAGTGAGTTATACAGGGCCCTGATTATCAGTTACAGTGAGTTATACAGGGCTCTGATTATCAGTTACAGTGAGTTATACAGGGCCCTGATTATCAGTTACAGTGAGTTATACAGGGCTCTGATTATCAGTTACAGTGAGTTATACAGGGCCCTGATTATCAGTTACAGTGAGTTATACAGGGCTCTGATTATCAGTTACAGTGAGTTATACAGGGCTCTGATTATCAGTTACAGTGAGTTATACAGGGCCCTGATTATCAGTTACAGTGAGTTATACAGGGCTCTGATTATCAGTTACAGTGAGTTATACAGGGCTCTGATTATCAGTTACAGTGAGTTATACAGGGCTCTGATTATCAGTTACAGTGAGTTATACAGGGCCCTGATTATCAGTTACAGTGAGTTATACAGGGCCCTGATCATCCGTGACAGTGAGTTATACCGGGCTCTGATTATCAGTTACATTCAATTATACAGGGCCCTGATCATCCGTGACAGTGAGTTATACAGGGCTCTGATTATCAGTTACAGTGAGTTATACAGGGCCCTGATTATCAGTTACAGTGAGTTATACAGGGCCCTGATTATCAGTTACAATGAGTTATACAGGGCTCTGATTATCATTTACAGTGAGTTATACAGGGCCCTGATTATCAGTTACAGTGAGTTATACAGGGCCCTGATTATCAGTTACAGTGAGTTATACAGGGCCCTGATTATCAGTTACAGTGAGTTATACAGGGCTCTGATTATCAGTTACAGTGAGTTATACAGGGCTCTGATTATCAGTTACAGTGAGTGAAACAGGGCACTGATTATCAGTGACAGTGAGTTATCCAGGGCTCTGATTAACAGTTACAGTGGGTTATACAGGGCTCTAATTATCAGTTACAGTGAGTTATACAGGGCTCTGATTATCAGTTACATTCAATTATACAGGGCTCTCATTATCAGTCCCAGTGAGTTATACAGGGCCCTGATTATCCGTGACAGTGAGTTATACAGGGCTCTGATCATCCGTGACAGTGAGTTATACAGGGCCCTGATTATCAGTTACAGTGAGTTATACAGGGCTCTGATTATCAGTTACAGTGAGTTATACAGGGCTCTGATTATCAGTTACAGTGAGTTATACAGGGCTCTGATTATCAGTTACAGTGAGTTATACAGGGCTCTGATTATCAGTTATAGTGAGTTATACAGGGCCCTGATTATCAGTTACAGTGAATTATACAGGGCTCTGATTATCAGTTACAGTGAGTTATACAGGGCTCTGATTATCAGTTACAGTGAGTTATACAGGGCTCTGATTATCAGTTACAGTGAGTTATACAGGGCTCTGATTATCAGTTACAGTGAGTTATACAGGGCTCTGATTATCAGTTACAGTGAGTTATACAGGGCTCTGATTATCAGTTACAGTGAGTTATACAGGGCTCTGATTATCAGTTACAGTGAGTTATACAGGGCTCTGATTATCAGTTACAGTGAATTATACAGGGCTCTGATTATCAGTTACAGTGAGTTATACAGGGCTCTGATTATCAGTTACAGTGAGTTATACAGGGCTCTGATTATCAGTTACATTCAATTATACAGGACTCTGATTATCAGTCCCAATAAGTGACACAGGGCCCTGATTATCAGTTACAGTGAGTTATACAGGGCTCTGATTATCAGTTACATTCAATTATACAGGGCTCTGATTATCAGTCCCAGTGAGTTATACAGGGCCCTGATTATCCGTGACAGTGAGTTATACAGGGCTCTGATCATCCGTGACAGTGAGTTATACAGGGCCCTGATTATCAGTTACAGTGAGTTATACAGGGCTCTGATTATCAGTTACAGTGAGTTATACAGGGCTCTGATTATCAGTTACAGTGAGTTATACAGGGCTCTGATTATCAGTTACAGTGAGTTATACAGGGCTCTGATTATCAGTTATAGTGAGTTATACAGGGCCCTGATTATCAGTTACAGTGAATTATACAGGGCTCTGATTATCAGTTACAGTGAGTTATACAGGGCTCTGATTATCAGTTACAGTGAGTTATACAGGGCTCTGATTATCAGTTACAGTGAGTTATACAGGGCTCTGATTATCAGTTACAGTGAGTTATACAGGGCTCTGATTATCAGTTACAGTGAGTTATACAGGGCTCTGATTATCAGTTACAGTGAGTTATACAGGGCTCTGATTATCAGTTACAGTGAGTTATACAGGGCTCTGATTATCAGTTACAGTGAATTATACAGGGCTCTGATTATCAGTTACAGTGAGTTATACAGGGCTCTGATTATCAGTTACAGTGAGTTATACAGGGCTCTGATTATCAGTTACATTCAATTATACAGGACTCTGATTATCAGTCCCAATAAGTGACACAGGGCCCTGATTATCAGTTACAGTGAGTTATACAGGGCTCTGATTATCAGTTACAGTGAGTTATACAGGGCCCAGATTATCAGTTACAGTGAGTTATACAGGGCTCTGATTATCAGTTACAGTGAGTTATACAGGGCTCTGATTATCAGTTACAGTGAGTTATACAGGGCCCTGATTATCAGTTACAGTGAGTTATACAGGGCTCTGATTATCAGTCCCAGTGAGTTATACAGGGCTCTGATTATCAGTTACAGTGAGTTATACAGGGCCCTGATTATCAGTTACAGTGGGTTATACAGGGCTCTGATTATCAGTTACAGTGAGTTATACAGGGCCCTGATTATCAGTTACAGTGAGTTATACAGGGCTCTGATTATCAGTTACAGTGAGTTATACAGGGCCCTGATTATCAGTTACAGTGGGTTATACAGGGCCCTGATTATCAGTTACAGTGAGTTATACAGGGCCCTGATTATCAGTTACAGTGAGTTATACAGGGCCCTGATTATCAGTTACAGTGAGTTATACAGGGCCCTGATTATCAGTTACAGTGGGTTATACAGGGCTCTGATTATCAGTTACAGTGAGTTATACAGGGCCCTGATTATCAGTTACAGTGAATTATACAGGGCTCTGATTATCAGTTACAGTGAGTTATACAGGGCCCTGATTATCAGTTACAGTGAGTTATACAGGGCCCTGATTATCAGTTACAGTGAGTAATACAGGGACCTGATTATCAATTACAGTGAGTTATACAGGGCTCTGATTATCAGTTACAGTGAGTTATACAGGGCCCTGATTTTCAGTTACAGTGAGTTATACAGGGCCCTGATTATCAGTTACAATGAGTTATACAGGGCTCTGATTATCATTTACAGTGAGTTATACAGGGCCCTGATTATCAGTTACAGTGAGTTATACAGGGCCCTGATTATCAGTTACAGTGAGTTATACAGGGCCCTGATTATCAGTTACAGTGAGTTATACAGGGCTCTGATTATCAGTTACAGTGAGTTATACAGGGCTCTGATTATCAGTTACAGTGAGTTATACAGGGCTCTGATTATCAGTTACAGTGAGTTATCCAGGGCTCTGATTAACAGTTACAGTGGGTTATACAGGGCTCTGATTATCAGTTACAGTGAGTTATACAGGGCTCTGATTATCAGTTACATTCAATTATACAGGGCTCTGATTATCAGTCCCAGTGAGTTATACAGGGCCCTGATTATCCGTGACAGTGAGTTATACAGGGCTCTGATCATCCGTGACAGTGAGTTATACAGGGCCCTGATTATCAGTTACAGTGAGTTATACAGGGCTCTGATTATCAGTTACAGTGAGTTATACAGGGCTCTGATTATCAGTTACAGTGAGTTATACAGGGCTCTGATTATCAGTTACAGTGAGTTATACAGGGCTCTGATTATCAGTTATAGTGAGTTATACAGGGCCCTGATTATCAGTTACAGTGAATTATACAGGGCTCTGATTATCAGTTACAGTGAGTTATACAGGGCTCTGATTATCAGTTACAGTGAGTTATACAGGGCTCTGATTATCAGTTACAGTGAGTTATACAGGGCTCTGATTATCAGTTACAGTGAGTTATACAGGGCTCTGATTATCAGTTACAGTGAGTTATACAGGGCTCTGATTATCAGTTACAGTGAGTTATACATGGCTCTGATTATCAGTTACAGTGAGTTATACAGGGCTCTGATTATCAGTTACAGTGAGTTATACAGGGCCCTGATTATCAGTTACAGTGAGTTATACAGGGCCCTGATTATCAGTTACAGTGAGTTATACAGGGCTCTGATTATCAGTTACAGTGAGTTATACAGGGCTCTGATTATCAGTTACAGTGAATTATACAGGGCTCTGATTATCAGTTACAGTGAGTTATACAGGGCTCTGATTATCAGTTACAGTGAGTTATACAGGGCTCTGATTATCAGTTACATTCAATTATACAGGACTCTGATTATCAGTCCCAATAAGTGACACAGGGCCCTGATTATCAGTTACAGTGAGTTATACAGGGCCCTGATTATCAGTTACAGTGAATTATACAGGGCTCTGATTATCAGTTACAGTGAGTTATACAGGGCTCTGATTATCAGTTACAGTGAGTTATACAGGGCTCTGATTATCAGTTACAGTGAGTTATACAGGGCTCTGATTATCAGTTACAGTGAATTATACAGGGCTCTGATTATCAGTTACAGTGAGTTATACAGGGCTCTGATTATCAGTTACAGTGAGTTATACAGGGCTCTGATTATCAGTTACAGTGAGTTATACAGGGCTCTGATTATCAGTTACATTCAATTATACAGGACTCTGATTATCAGTCCCAATAAGTGACACAGGGCCCTGATTAACAGTTACAGTGAGTTATACAGGGCCCTGATTATCAGTTACAGTGAGTTATACAGGGCTCTGATTATCAGTTACAGTGAGTTATACAGGGCCCAGATTATCAGTTACAGTGAGTTATCCAGGGCTCTGATTATCAGTTACAATGAGTTATACAGGGCTCTGATTATCAGTTACAATGAGTTATACAGGGCTCTGATTATCATTTACAGTGAGTTATACAGGGCCCTGATTATCAGTTACAGTGAGTTATACAGGGCCCTGATTATCAGTTACAGTGAGTTATACAGGGCCCTGATTATCAGTTACAGTGAGTTATACAGGGCTCTGATTATCAGTTACAGTGAGTTATACAGGGCTCTGATTATCAGTTACAGTGAGTTATACAGGGCTCTGATTATCAGTTACAGTGAGTTATCCAGGGCTCTGATTAACAGTTACAGTGGGTTATACAGGGCTCTGATTATCAGTTACAGTGAGTTATACAGGGCTCTGATTATCAGTTACATTCAATTATACAGGGCTCTGATTATCAGTCCCAGTGAGTTATACAGGGCCCTGATTATCCGTGACAGTGAGTTATACAGGGCTCTGATCATCCGTGACAGTGAGTTATACAGGGCCCTGATTATCAGTTACAGTGAGTTATACAGGGCTCTGATTATCAGTTACAGTGAGTTATACAGGGCTCTGATTATCAGTTACAGTGAGTTATACAGGGCTCTGATTATCAGTTACAGTGAGTTATACAGGGCTCTGATTATCAGTTATAGTGAGTTATACAGGGCCCTGATTATCAGTTACAGTGAATTATACAGGGCTCTGATTATCAGTTACAGTGAGTTATACAGGGCTCTGATTATCAGTTACAGTGAGTTATACAGGGCTCTGATTATCAGTTACAGTGAGTTATACAGGGCTCTGATTATCAGTTACAGTGAGTTATACAGGGCTCTGATTATCAGTTACAGTGAGTTATACAGGGCTCTGATTATCAGTTACAGTGAGTTATACATGGCTCTGATTATCAGTTACAGTGAGTTATACAGGGCTCTGATTATCAGTTACAGTGAATTATACAGGGCTCTGATTATCAGTTACAGTGAGTTATACAGGGCTCTGATTATCAGTTACAGTGAATTATACAGGGCTCTGATTATCAGTTACAGTGAGTTATACAGGGCTCTGATTATCAGTTACAGTGAGTTATACAGGGCTCTGATTATCAGTTACATTCAATTATACAGGACTCTGATTATCAGTCCCAATAAGTGACACAGGGCCCTGATTATCAGTTACAGTGAGTTATACAGGGCCCTGATTATCAGTTACAGTGAATTATACAGGGCTCTGATTATCAGTTACAGTGAGTTATACAGGGCTCTGATTATCAGTTACAGTGAGTTATACAGGGCTCTGATTATCAGTTACAGTGAGTTATACAGGGCTCTGATTATCAGTTACAGTGAATTATACAGGGCTCTGATTATCAGTTACAGTGAGTTATACAGGGCTCTGATTATCAGTTACAGTGAGTTATACAGGGCTCTGATTATCAGTTACAGTGAGTTATACAGGGCTCTGATTATCAGTTACATTCAATTATACAGGACTCTGATTATCAGTCCCAATAAGTGACACAGGGCCCTGATTAACAGTTACAGTGAGTTATACAGGGCCCTGATTATCAGTTACAGTGAGTTATACAGGGCTCTGATTATCAGTTACAGTGAGTTATACAGGGCCCAGATTATCAGTTACAGTGAGTTATCCAGGGCTCTGATTATCAGTTACAGTGAGTTATACAGGGCTCTGATTATCAGTTACAGTGAGTTATACAGGGCCCTGATTATCAGTTACAGTGAGTTATACAGGGCTCTGATTATCAGTCCCAGTGAGTTATACAGGGCTCTGATTATCAGTTACAGTGAGTTATACAGGGCCCTGATTATCAGTTACAGTGGGTTATACAGGGCTCTGATTATCAGTTACAGTGAGTTATACAGGGCCCTGATTATCAGTTACAGTGAGTTATACAGGGCTCTGATTATCAGTTACAGTGAGTTATACAGGGCCCTGATTATCAGTTACAGTGGGTTATACAGGGCTCTGATTATCAGTTACAGTGGGTTATACAGGGCCCTGATTATCAGTTACAGTGGGTTATACAGGGCTCTGATTATCAGTTACAGTGGGTTATACAGGGCTCTGATTATCAGTTACAGTGAGTTATACAGGGCCCTGATTATCAGTTACAGTGGGTTATACAGGGCTCTGATTATCAGTTACAGTGAGTTATACAGGGCTCTGATTATCAGTCCCAGTGAGTTATACAGGGCTCTGATTATCAGTTACAGTGAGTTATACAGGGCCCTGATTATCAGTTACAGTGGGTTATACAGGGCTCTGATTATCAGTTACAGTGAGTTATACAGGGCCCTGATTATCAGTTACAGTGAGTTATACAGGGCTCTGATTATCAGTTACAGTGAGTTATACAGGGCCCTGATTATCAGTTACAGTGGGTTATACAGGGCTCTGATTATCAGTTACAGTGAGTTATACAGGGCCCTGATTATCAGTTACAGTGAGTTATACAGGGCTCTGATTATCAGTTACAGTGAGTTATACAGGGCCCTGATTATCAGTTACAGTGGGTTATACAGGGCTCTGATTATCAGTTACAGTGAGTTATACAGGGCCCTGATTATCAGTTACAGTGAATTATACAGGGCTCTGATTATCAGTTACAGTGAGTTATACAGGGCCCTGATTATCAGTTACAGTGAGTTATACAGGGCCCTGATTATCAGTTACAGTGAGTAATACAGGGCTCTGATTATCAGTTACAGTGAGTTATACAGGGCTCTGATTATCAGTTACAGTGAGTTATACAGGGCCCTGATTATCAGTTACAGTGGGTTATACAGGGCTCTGATTATCAGTTACAGTGGGTTATACAGGGCTCTGATTATCAGTTACAGTGAGTAATACAGGGCCCTGATTATCAATTACAGTGAGTTATACAGGGCTCTGATTATCAGTTACAGTGAGTTATACAGGGCTCTGATTATCAGTTACAGTGGGTTATACAGGGCTCTGATTATCAGTTACAGTGAGTAATACAGGGCTCTGATTATCAGTTACAGTGAGTTATACAGGGCTCTGATTATCAGTTACAGTGAATTATACAGGGCCCTGATTATCAATTACAGTGAGTTATACAGGGCTCTGATTATCAGTTACAGTGAGTTATACAGGGCCCTGATTATCAGTTACAGTGAGTTATACAGGGCTCTGATTATCAGTTACAGTGAGTTATACAGGGCTCTGATTATCAGTTACAGTGAATTATACAGGGCTCTGATTATCAGTTACAGTGAGTTATACAGGGCCCTGATTATCAGTTACAGTGAGTTATACAGGGCTCTGATTATCAGTTACAGTGAGTTATACAGGGCTCTGATTATCAGTTACAGTGAATTATACAGGGCTCTGATTATCAGTTACAGTGAGTTATACAGGGCCCTGATTATCAGTTACAGTGAGTTATACAGGGCTCTGATTATCAGTTACAGTGAGTTATACAGGGCCCTGATTATCAGTTACAGTGAGTTATACAGGGCTCTGATTATCAGTTACAGTGAATTATACAGGGCCCTGATTATCAGTTACAGTGAATTATACAGGGCGCTGATTATCAGTTACAGTGAGTTATACAGGGCCCTGATTATCAGTTACAGTGAGTTATACAGGGCTCTGATTATCAGTTACAGTGAGTTATACAGGGCCCTGATTATCAGTTACAGTGAGTTATACAGGGCTCTGATTATCAGTTACAGTGAGTTATACAGGCCCTGATTATCAATTACAGTGAGTTATACAGGGCCCTGATTATCAGTTACAGTGAGTTATACAGGGCTCTGATTATCAGTTACAGTGAGTTATACAGGGCTCTGATTATCAGTTACAGTGAGTTATACAGGGCCCTGATTATCAATTACAGTGAGTTATACAGGGCCCTGATTATCAGTCCCAGTGAGTTATACAGGGCCCTGATTATCAGTTACAGTGAGTTATACAGGGCCCTGATTATCAGTTACAGTGGGTTATACAGGGCTCTGATTATCAGTTACAGTGAGTTATACAGGGCTCTGATTATCAGTTACAGTGAGTTATACAGGGCTCTGATTATCAGTTACAGTGAGTTATACAGGGCCCTGATTATCAGTTACAGTGAATTATACAGGGCTCTGATTATCAGTTACAGTGAGTTATACAGGGCTCTGATTATCAGTTACAGTGAGTAATACAGGGCTCTGATTATCAGTTACAGTGAGTTATACAGGGCCCTGACTAGCAGTTACAGTGAGTAATACAGGGCTCTGATTATCAGTTACAGTGAGTTATACAGGGCTCTGATTATCAGTCCCAGTGAGTTATACAGGGCCCTGATTAGCAGTTACAGTGAGTAATACAGGGCTCTGATTATCAGTTACAGTGAGTTATACAGGGCTCTGATTATCAGTTACAGTGAGTAATACAGGGCTCTGATTATCAGTTACAGTGAGTAATACAGGGCCCTGATTATCAGTTACAGTGAGTAATACAGGGCTCTGATTATCAGTTACAGTGAGTTATACAGGGCCCTGATTATCAGTTACAGTGAGTTATACAGGGCCCTGATTATCAGTTACAGTGAGTTATACAGGGCCCTGATTATCAGTTACAGTGAGTTATACGGGGCTCTGATTATCAGTCCCAGTGAGTTATACAGGGCTCTGATTATCAGTCCCAGTGAGTTATACAGGGCCCTGATTATCAGTTACAGTGAGTTATACAGGGCCCTGATTATCAGTTACAGTGGGTTATACAGGGCCCTGATTATCAGTTACAGTGGGTTATACAGGGCTCTGATTATCAGTTACAGTGGGTTATACAGGGCCCTGATTATCAGTTACAGTGAGTTATACAGGGCTCTGATTATCAGTTACAGTGGGTTATACAGGGCCCTGATTATCAGTTACAGTGAGTTATACAGGGCTCTGATTATCAGTTACAGTGGGTTATACAGGGCTCTGATTATCAGTTACAGTGAGTTATACAGGGCCCTGATTATCAGTTACAGTGAGTTATACAGGGCCCTGATTAGCAGTTACAGTGAGTAATACAGGGCTCTGATTATCAGTTACAGTGAGTTATACAGGGCTCTGATTATCAGTTACAGTGAGTAATACAGGGCCCTGATTATCAGTTACAGTGAGTTATACAGGGCCCTGATTATCAGTTACAGTGAGTTATACAGGGCCCTGATTATCAGTTACAGTGAGTTATACAGGGCCCTGATTATCAGTTACAGTGAGTAATACAGGGCTCTGATTATCAGTTACAGTGAGTTATACAGGGCCCTGATTATCAGTTACAGTGAGTTCTCCAGGGCCCTGATTATCAGTTACAGTGAGTTATACAGGGCCCTGATTATCAGTTACAGTGGGTTATACAGGGCCCTGATTATCAGTTACAGTGAGTTATACAGGGCTCTGATTATCAGTTACAGTGAGTTATACAGGGCCCTGATTATCAGTTACAGTGAGTTATACAGGGCCCTGATTATCAGTTACAGTGAGTTATACAGGGCTCTGATTATCAGTTACAGTGAGTTATACAGGGCTCTGATTATCAGTTACAATGAGTTATACAGGACTCTGATTATCAGTTACAGTGAGTTATACAGGGCTCTGATTATCAGTTACAGTGAGTTATACAGGGCTCTGATTATCAGTTACAGTGAGTTATACAGGACTCTGATTATCAGTTACAGTGAGTTATACAGGGCTCTGATTATCAGTTACAGTGAGTTATACAGGGCTCTGATTATCAGTTACAGTGAGTTATACAGGACTCTGATTATCAGTTACAGTGAGTTATACAGGGCTCTGATTATCAGTTACAGTGAGTTATACAGGGCACTGATTATCAGTTACAGTCAGTTATACAGGGCTCTGATTATCAGTTACAGTGAGTTATACAGGGCCCTGATTATCAGTTACAGTGAGTTATACAGGGCTCTGATTATCAGTTACAGTGAGTTATACAGGGCTCTGATTATCAGTTACAGTGAGTAATACAGGGCCCTGATTATCAATTACAGTGAGTTATACAGGGCTCTGATTATCAGTTACAGTGAGTTATACAGGGCTCTGATTATCAGTTACAGTGAGTAATACAGGGCCCTGATTATCAATTACAGTGAGTTATACAGGGCTCTGATTATCAGTTACAGTGGGTTATACAGGGCCCTGATTATCAGTTACAGTCAGTTATACAGGGCCCTGATTATCAGTTACAGTGAGTTATACAGGGCCCTGATTATCAGTTACAGTGAGTTATACAGGGATCTGATTATCAGTTACAGTGGGTTATACAGGGCCCTGATTATCAGTTACAGTGAGTTATACAGGGCTCTGATTATCAGTCCCAGTGAGTTATACAGGGCTCTGATTATCAGTTACAGTGAGTTATACAGGGCTCTGATTATCAGTTACAGTGAGTTATACAGGGCTCTGATTATCAGTTACAGTGAGTTATACAGGGCTCTGATTATCAGTTACAGTGAGTTATACAGGGCCCTGATTATCAGTTACAGTGAGTTATACAGGGCCCTGATTATCAGTTACAGTGAGTAATACAGGGCTCTGATTATCAGTTACAGTGAATTATACAGGGCCCTGATTATCAGTTACAGTGAGTTATACAGGGCCCTGATTATCAATTACAGTGAGTTATACAGGGCTCTGATTATCAGTTACAGTGGGTTATACAGGGCTCTGATTATCAGTTACAGTGGGTTATACAGGGCCCTGATTATCAGTTACAGTGGGTTATACAGGGCCCTGATTATCAGTTACAGTGAGTTATACAGGGCCCTGATTATCAGTTACAGTGGGTTATACAGGGCTCTGATTATCAGTTACAGTGGGTTATACAGGGCTCTGATTATCAGTTACAGTGGGTTATAAAGGGCTCTGATTATCAGTTACAGTGAGTTATACAGGGCTCTGATTATCAGTTACAGTGGGTTATACAGGGCTCTGATTATCAGTTACAGTGGGTTATACAGGGCTCTGGTTATCAGTTACAGTGATTTATACAGGGCTCTGATTATCAATTATAGTGAGTTATACAGGGCCCTGTTTATCAGTTACAGTGGGTTATACAGGGCTCTGATTATCAGTTACAGTGAGTTATACAGGGCTCTGATTATCAGTTACAGTGAGTTATACAGGGCCCTGTTTATCAGTCCCAGTGAGTTATACAGGGCTCTGATTATCAGTTACAGTGGGTTATACAGGGCTCTGATTATCAATTACAGTGAGTTATACAGGTCCCTGTTTATCAGTTACAGTGGGTTATACAGGGCTCTGATTATCAGTTACAGTGAGTTATACAGGGCCCTGATTATCAGTTACAGTGAGTTATACAGGGCTCTGATTATCAGTTACAGTGAGTTATACAGGGCCCTGATTATCAGTTACAGTGAGTTATACAGGGCTCTGATTATCAGTTACAGTGAGTTATACAGGGCTCTGATTATCAGTTACAGTGAGTTATACAGGGCTCTGATTATCAGTTACAGTGAGTTATACAGGGCTCTGATTATCAGTTACAGTGAGTTATACAGGGCTCTGATTATCAGTTACAGTGAGTTATACAGGGCTCTGATTATCAGTTACAGTGAATTATCCAGGGCTCTGATTATCAGTTACAGTGGGTTATACAGGGCTCTGATTATCAGTTACAGTGAATTATACAGGGCCCTGATTGTCAGTTACAGTGGGTTATACAGGGCTCTGATTATCAGTTACAGTGAGTTATACAGGGCCCTGATTATCAGTTACAGTGAGTTATGCAGGGCCCTGATTGTCAGTTACAGTGAGTTATACAGGGCTCTGATTATCAGTTACAGTGAGTTATAGAGGGCCCTGATTATCAGTTACAGTGAGTTATACAGGGCTCTGATTATCAGTTACAGTGAGTTATACAGGGCCCCGCTTATCAGTTACAGTGAGTTATACAGGGCTCTGATTACCAGTTACAGTGAGTTATACAGGGCCCTGATTATCAGTTACAGTGAGTGACACAGGGCTCTGATTATCAGTTACAGTGAGTTATACAGGGCCCTGATTATCAGTTACAGTGAATTATACAGGGCTCTGATTATCAGTTACAGTGAGTTATACAGGGCTCTGATTATCAGTTACAGTGAGTTATACAAGTGATCTGATTATCAGTTACAGTGAGTTATACAGGGCTCTGATTATCAGTTACAGTGAGTTATACAGGGCTCTGATTATCAGTTACAGTGAGTTATACAGGGCCCTGATTATCAGTTACAGTGAGTTATACAGGGCTCTGATTATCAGTTACAGTGAGTTATACAGGGCTCTGATTATCAGTTACAGTGAGTTATACAGGGCTCTGATTATCAGTTACAGTGAGTTATACAGGGCTCTGATTATCAGTTACAGTGAGTTATACAGGGCTCTGATTATCAGTTACAGTGAGTTATACAGGGCCCTGATTATCAGTTACAGTGAGTTATACAGGGCTCTGATTATCAGTTACAGTGAGTTATACAGGGCCCTGATTATCAGTTACAGTGAGTTATACAGGGCTCTGATTATCAGTTACAGTGAATTATACAGGGCTCTGATTATCAGTTACAGTGAGTTATACAGGGCCCTGATTATCAGTTACAGTGAGTTATACAGGGCTCTGATTATCAGTTACAGTGAGTTATACAGGGCTCTGATTATCAGTTACAGTGAGTTATACAGGGCTCTGATTATCAGTTACAGTGAGTTATACAGGGCTCTGATTATCAGTTACAGTGAGTTATACAGGGCTCTGATTATCAGTTACAGTGAGTTATACAGGGCTCTGATTATCAGTTACAGTGAGTTATACAGGGCTCTGATTATCAGTTACAGTGAGTTATACAGGGCCCCGATTATCAGTTACAGTGAGTTATACAGGGCTCTGATTATCAGTTACAGTGAGTTATACAGGGCCCTGATTATCAGTTACAGTGAGTTATACAGGGCCCTGATTATCAGTTACAGTGAGTAATACAGGGCTCTGATTATCAGTTACAGTGAATTATACAGGGCCCTGATTATCAGTTACAGTGAGTTATACAGGGCCCTGATTATCAATTACAGTGAGTTATACAGGGCTCTGATTATCAGTTACAGTGGGTTATACAGGGCTCTGATTATCAGTTACAGTGGGTTATACAGGGCCCTGATTATCAGTTACAGTGGGTTATACAGGGCCCTGATTATCAGTTACAGTGAGTTATACAGGGCCCTGATTATCAGTTACAGTGGGTTATACAGGGCTCTGATTATCAGTTACAGTGGGTTATACAGGGCTCTGATTATCAGTTACAGTGGGTTATAAAGGGCTCTGATTATCAGTTACAGTGAGTTATACAGGGCTCTGATTATCAGTTACAGTGGGTTATACAGGGCTCTGATTATCAGTTACAGTGGGTTATACAGGGCTCTGGTTATCAGTTACAGTGATTTATACAGGGCTCTGATTATCAATTATAGTGAGTTATACAGGGCCCTGTTTATCAGTTACAGTGGGTTATACAGGGCTCTGATTATCAATTACAGTGAGTTATACAGGGCTCTGATTATCAGTTACAGTGAGTTATACAGGGCCCTGTTTATCAGTCCCAGTGAGTTATACAGGGCTCTGATTATCAGTTACAGTGGGTTATACAGGGCTCTGATTATCAATTACAGTGAGTTATACAGGTCCCTGTTTATCAGTTACAGTGGGTTATACAGGGCTCTGATTATCAGTTACAGTGAGTTATACAGGGCCCTGATTATCAGTTACAGTGAGTTATACAGGGCTCTGATTATCAGTTACAGTGAGTTATACAGGGCCCTGATTATCAGTTACAGTGAGTTATACAGGGCTCTGATTATCAGTTACAGTGAGTTATACAGGGCTCTGATTATCAGTTACAGTGAGTTATACAGGGCTCTGATTATCAGTTACAGTGAGTTATACAGGGCTCTGATTATCAGTTACAGTGAGTTATACAGGGCTCTGATTATCAGTTACAGTGAGTTATACAGGGCTCTGATTATCAGTTACAGTGAATTATCCAGGGCTCTGATTATCAGTTACAGTGGGTTATACAGGGCTCTGATTATCAGTTACAGTGAATTATACAGGGCCCTGATTGTCAGTTACAGTGGGTTATACAGGGCTCTGATTATCAGTTACAGTGAGTTATACAGGGCCCTGATTATCAGTTACAGTGAGTTATACAGGGCTCTGATTATCAGTTACAGTGAGTTATACAGGGCCCTGATTATCAGTTACAGTGAGTTATGCAGGGCCCTGATTGTCAGTTACAGTGAGTTATACAGGGCTCTGATTATCAGTTACAGTGAGTTATAGAGGGCCCTGATTATCAGTTGCAGTGAGTTATACAGGGCTCTGATTATCAGTTACAGTGAGTTATATAGGGCCCCGCTTATCAGTTACAGTGAGTTATACAGGGCTCTGATTACCAGTTACAGTGAGTTATACAGGGCCCTGATTATCAGTTACAGTCAGTGACACAGGGCTCTGATTATCAGTTACAGTGAGTTATACAGGGCCCTGATTATCAGTTACAGTGAATTATACAGGGCTCTGATTATCAGTTACAGTGAGTTATACAGGGCTCTGATTATCAGTTACAGTGAGTTATACAAGTGATCTGATTATCAGTTACAGTGAGTTATACAGGGCTCTGATTATCAGTTACAGTGAGTTATACAGGGCTCTGATTATCAGTTACAGTGAGTTATACAGGGCCCTGATTATCAGTTACAGTGAGTTATACAGGGCTCTGATTATCAGTTACAGTGAGTTATACAGGGCTCTGATTATCAGTTACAGTGAGTTATACAGGGCTATGATTATCAGTTACAGTGAGTTATACAGGGCTCTGATTATCAGTTACAGTGAGTTATACAGGGCTCTGATTATCAGTTACAGTGAGTTATACAGGGCCCTGATTATCAGTTACAGTGAGTTATACAGGGCTCTGATTATCAGTTACAGTGAGTTATACAGGGCCCTGATTATCAGTTACAGTGAGTTATACAGGGCTCTGATTATCAGTTACAGTGAATTATACAGGGCTCTGATTATCAGTTACAGTGAGTTATACAGGGCCCTGATTATCAGTTACAGTGAGTTATACAGGGCTCTGATTATCAGTTACAGTGAGTTATACAGGGCTCTGATTATCAGTTACAGTGAGTTATACAGGGCTCTGATTATCAGTTACAGTGAGTTATACAGGGCTCTGATTATCAGTTACAGTGAGTTATACAGGGCTCTGATTATCAGTTACAGTGAGTTATACAGGGCTCTGATTATCAGTTACAGTGAGTTATACAGGGCTCTGATTATCAGTTACAGTGAGTTATACAGGGCCCCGATTATCAGTTACAGTGAGTTATACAGGGCTCTGATTATCAGTTACAGTGAGTTATACAGGGCTCTGATTATCAGTTACAGTGAGTTATACAGGGCTCTGATTATCAGTTACAGTGAGTTGTACAGGGCTCTGATTATCAGTTACAGTGAGTTATACAGGGCTCTGATTATCAGTTACAGTGAGTTATACAGGGCTCTGATTATCAGTTACAGTGAGTTATACAGGGCTCTGATTATCAGTTACAGTGAGTTGTACAGGGCTCTGATTATCAGTTACAGTGAGTTATACAGGACTCTGATTATCAGTTACAGTGAATTATACAGGGCTCTGATTATCAGTTACAGTGAATTATACAGGGCTCTGATTATCAGTTACAGTGAGTTATACAGGGCCCTGATTATCAGTTACAGTGAATTATACAGGGCCCTGATTATCAGTTACAGTGAGTTATACAGGGCCCTGATTATCAGTTACAGTGAGTTATACAGGGCCCTGATTATCAGTTACAGTGAGTTGTACAGGGCTCTGATTATCAGTTACAGTGAGTTATACAGGGCCCTGATTATCAGTTACAGTGAGTTATACAGGGCTCTGATTATCAGTTACAGTGAGTTATATAGGGCTCTGATTATCAGTTACAGTGAGTTATACAGGGCCCTGAATGTCAGTTACAGTGAGTTGTACAGGGCCCTGATTATCAGTTACAGTGAGTTATACAGGGCTCTGATTATCAGTTACAGTGAGTTATACAGGGCTCTGATTATCAGTTACAGTCAGTTATACAGGGCTCTGATTATCAGTTACAGTGAGTTATACAGGGCTCTGATTATCAGTTACAGTCAGTTATACAGGGCCCTGATTATCAGTTACAGTGAGTTATACAGGGCTCTGATTATCAGTTACAGTCAGTTATACAGGGCTCTGATTATCAGTTACAGTGAGTTATACAGGGCCCTGATTATCAGTTACAGTGAGTTATACAGGGCCCTGATTATCAGTTACAGTCAGTTATACAGGGCCCTGATTATCAGTTACAGTGAGTTATACAGGTCTCTGATTATCAGTTACAGTGAGTTATACAGGGCCCTGATTATCAGTTACAGTGAGTTATACAGGGCCCTGATTATCAGTTACAGTGAGTTATACAGGGCCCTGATTATCAGTTACAGTGAGTGACACAGGGCCCTGATTATCAGTTACAGTGGGTTATACAGGGCTCTGATTATCAGTTACAGTGAGTTATACAGGGCCCTGATTATCAGTTACAGTGAGTTATACAGGGCCCTGATTATCAGTTACAGTGAGTTATACAGGGCTCTGATTATCAGTTACAGTGAGTTATACAGGGCCCTGATTATCAGTTACAGTGAGTTATACAGGGCCCTGATTATCAGTTACAGTGAGTGACACAGGGCCCTGATTATCAGTTACAGTGGGTTATACAGGGCTCTGATTATCAGTTACAGTGAGTTATACAGGGCCCTGATTATCAGTTACAGTGAGTTATACAGGGCTCTGATTATCAGTTACAGTGAGTTATACAGGGCCCTGATTATCAGTTACAGTGAGTTATACAGGGCTCTGATTATCAGTTACAGTCAGTTATACAGGGCTCTGATTATCAGTTACAGTGAGTTATACAGGGCTCTGATTATCAGTTACAGTGAGTTATACAGGGCCCTGATTATCAGTTACAGTGAGTTATACAGGGCCCTGATTATCAGTTACAGTCAGTTATACAGGGCCCTGATTATCAGTTACAGTGAGTTATAAAGGGCTCTGATTATCAGTTACAGTGAGTTATACAGGGCTCTGATTATCAGTTACAGTGAGTTATACAGGGCTCTGATTATCAGTTACAGTGAGTTATACAGAGCTCTGATTATCAGTTACAGTGAGTTATACAGGACTCTGATTATCAGTTACAGTGAGTTATACAGGGCTCTGATTATCAGTTACAGTGAATTATACAGGGCTCTGATTATCAGTTACAGTGAGTTATACAGGGCTCTGATTATCAGTTACAGTGAGTTATACAGGGCTCTGATTATCAGTTACAGTGAGTTATAAAGGGCTCTGATTATCAGTTACAGTGAGTTATACAGGGCTCTGATTATCAGTTACAGTGAGTTATACAGGGCCCTGATTATCAGTTACAGTGAGTTTTTCAGGGCCCTGATTATCAGTTACAGTGAGTTATACAGGGCTCTGATTATCAGTTACAGTGAGTTATACAGGGCTCTGATTATCAGTTACAGTGAGTTATACAGGGCCCTGATTATCAGTTACAGTGAGTTATACAGGGCTCTGATTATCAGTTACAGTGATTTATACAGGGCTCTGATTATCAGTTACAGTGAGTTATACAGGGCCCTGATTATCAGTTACAGTGAGTTATACGGGGCTCTGATTATCAGTCCCAGTGAGTTATACAGGGCTCTGATTATCAGTTACAGTGAATTATACAGGGCCCTGATTATCAGTTACAGTGAGTTATACAAGGCCCTGATTATCAGTTACAGTGAGTTATACAGGGCTCTGATTATCAGTTACAGTGAGTTATACAGGGCCCTGATTATCAGTTACAGTGAGTTATACAGGGCCCTGATTATCAGTTACAGTGAGTTATACAGGGCCCTGATTATCAGTTACAGTGAATTATACAGGGCTCTGATTATCAGTTACAGTGAGTTATACAGGGCCCTGATTATCAGTTACAGTGAGTTATACAGGGCTCTGATTATCAGTTACAGTGAGTTATACAGGGCTCTGATTATCAGTTACAGTGAGTTATACAGGGCCCTGATTATCAGTTACAGTGAGTTATACAGGGCTCTGATTATCAGTTACAGTGAGTTATACAGGGCTCTGATTATCAGTTACAGTGAGTTATACAGGGCCCTGATTATCAATTACAGTGAGTTATACAAGGCCCTGATTATCAGTTACAGTGAGTTATACAGGGCTCTGATTATCAGTTACAGTGAGTTATACAGGGCTCTGATTATCAGTTACAGTGAGTTATACAGGGCTCTGATTATCAGTTACAGTGAATTATACAGGGCCCTGATTATCAGTTACAGTGAGTTATACAAGGCCCTGATTATCAGTTACAGTGAGTTATACAGGGCTCTGATTATCAGTTACAGTGAGTTATACAGGGCCCTGATTATCAGTTACAGTGAGTTATACAGGGCCCTGATTATCAGTTACAGTGAGTTATACAGGGCTCTGATTATCAGTTACAGTGAGTTATACAGGGCCCTGATTATCAGTTACAGTGAGTTATACAGGGCCCTGATTATCAGTTACAGTGAATTATACAGGGCTCTGATTATCAGTTACAGTGAGTTATACAGGGCTCTGATTATCAGTTACAGTGAGTTATACAGGGCCCTGATTATCAGTTACAGTGGGTTATACAGGGCTCTGATTATCAGTCCCAGTGAGTTATACAGGGCCCTGATTATCAGTTACAGTGAGTTATACAGGGCCCTGATTATCAGTTACAGTGAGTTATACAGGGCCCTGATTATCAGTTACAGTGAGTTATACAGGGCCCTGATTATCAGTTACAGTGAGTTATACAGGGCCCTGATTATCAGTTACAGTGAGTTATACAGGGCCCTGATTATCAGTTACAGTGAGTTATACAGGGCCCTGATTATCAGTTACAGTGGGTTATACAGGGCCCTGATTATCAGTTACAGTGAGTTATACAGGGCTCTGATTATCAGTCCCAGTGAGTTATACAGGGCTCTGATTATCAGTTACAGTGAGTTATACAGGGCTCTGATTATCAGTTACAGTGAGTTATACAGGGCTCTGATTATCAGTTACAGTGAGTTATACAGGGCTCTGATTATCAGTTACAGTGAGTAATACAGGGCCCTGATTATCAATTACAGTGAGTTATACAGGGCTCTGATTATCAGTTACAGTGGGTTATACAGGGCCCTGATTATCAGTTACAGTCAGTTAAACAGGGCCCTGATTATCAGTTACAGTGAGTTATACAGGGCCCTGATTATCAGTTACAGTGGATTATACAGGGCCCTGATTATCAGTTACAGTGAGTTATACAGGGCTCTGATTATCAGTCCCAGTGAGTTATACAGGGCCCTGATTATCAGTTACAGTGAGTAATACAGGGCCCTGATTATCAGTTACAGTGGATTATACAGGGCCCTGATTATCAGTTACAGTGGGTTATACAGGGCTCTGATTATCAATTACAGTGAGTTATACAGGGCTCTGATTATCAGTTACAGTGAGTTATACAGGGCTCTGATTATCAGTTACAGTGAGTTATACAGGGCTCTGATTATCAGTTACAGTGGGTTATACAGGGCTCTGATTATCAGTTACAGTGGGTTATACAGGGCTCTGATTATCAGTTACAGTGGGTTATACAGGGCCCTGATTATCAGTTACAGTGAGTTATACAGGGCCCTGATTATCAGTTACAGTGGGTTATACAGGGCTCTGATTATCAGTTACAGTGGGTTATACAGGGCTCTGATTATCAGTTACAGTGGGTTATACAGGGCTCTGATTATCAGTTACAGTGGGTTATAAAGGGCTCTGATTATCAGTTACAGTGAGTTATACAGGGCTCTGATTATCAGTTACAGTGGGTTATACAGGGCTCTGATTATCAGTTACAGTGGGTTATACAGGGCTCTGGTTATCAGTTACAGTGAGCTATACAGGGCTCTGATTATCAATTATAGTGAGTTATACAGGGCCCTGTTTATCAGTTACAGTGGGTTATACAGGGCTCTGATTATCAGTTACAGTGAGTTATACAGGGCTCTGATTATCAATTACAGTGAGTTATACAGGGCCCTGTTTATCAGTCCCAGTGAGTTATACAGGGCTCTGATTATCAGTTACAGTGGGTTATACAGGGCTCTGATTATCAGTTACAGTGAGTTATACAGGGCCCTGATTGTCAGTTACAGTGAGTTGTACAGGGCCCTGATTATCAGTTACAGTGAATTATACAGGGCTCTGATTATCAGTTACAGTGAATTATACAGGGCTCTGATTATCAGTTACAGTGAGATATACAGGGCCGTGATTATCAGTTACAGTGAGTTATACAGGACTCTGATTATCAGTTACAGTGAGTTATACAGGGCCCTGATTATCAGTTACAGTGAGTTATACAGGGCCCTGATTATCAGTTACAGTGAGTTATACAGGGCCCTGATTATCAGTTACAGTGAGTTATACAGGGCTCTGATTATCAGTTACAGTGAGTTATACAGGGCCCTGATTCTCAGTTGCAGTGAGTTATACAGGGCCCTGATTATCAGTCACAGTGAGTTATACAGGGCTCTGATTATCAGTTACAGTGAGTTATACAGGGCTCTGATTATCAGTTACAGTGAGTTATACAGGGCCCTGATTATCAGTTACAGTGAATTATACAGGGCTCTGATTATCAGTTACAGTGAGTTATACAGGGCTCTGATTATCAGTTACAGTGAGTTATACAGGGCCCTGATTATCAGTGACAGTGAATTATACAGGGCTCTGATTATCAGTTACAGTGAGTTATACAGGGCTCTGATTATCAGTTACAGTGAGTTATACAGGGCCCTGATTATCAGTTACAGTGAGTTATACAGGGCCCTGATTATCAGTTACAGTGAGTTATACAGGGCTCTGATTATCAGTTACAGTGAGTTATACAGGGCCCTGATTATCAGTTACAGTGAGTTATACAGGGCTCTGATTATCAGTTACAGTGAGTTATACAGGGCTCTGATTATCAGTTACAGTGAGTTATACAGGGCCCTGATTATCAGTTACAGTGAGTTATACAGAGCTCTGATTATCAGTTACAGTGAGTTATACAGGGCTCTGATTTTCAGTTACAGTGAGTTATACAGGGCCCTGATTATCAGTTACAGTGAGTTATACAGGGCCCTGATTATCAGTTACAGTGAGTTATAGAGGGCTCTGATTATCAGTTACAGTGAGTTATAGAGGGCTCTGATTATCAGTTACAGTGAGTTATACAGGGCCCTGATTATCAGTTACAGTGAGTTATACAGGGCCCTGATTATCAATTACAGTGAGTTATACAGGGCCCTGATTATCAGTTACAGTGAGTTATACAGGTCCCTGATTATCAGTTACAGTGAGTTATACAGGGCCCTGATTATCAGTTACAGTGAGTTATACAGGGCCCTGATTATCAATTACAGTGAGTTATACAGGGCTCTGATTATCAGTTACAGTGAGTTATACAGGGCTCTGATTATCAGTTACAGTGAGTTATACAGGGCTCTGATTATCAGTTACAGTGAGTTATACAGGGCTCTGATTATCAGTTACAGTGAGTTATACAGGGCTCTGATTATCAGTTACAGTGAGTTATACAGGGCTCTGATTATCAGTTACAGTGAGTTATACAGGGCTCTGATTATCAGTTACAGTGAGTTATACAGGGCTCTGATTATCAGTTACAGTGAGTTATACAGGGCTCTGATTATCAGTTACAGTGAGTTATACAGGGCTCTGATTATCAGTTACAGTGAGTTATACAGGGCTCTGATTATCAGTTACAGTGAGTTATACAGGGCTCTGATTATCAGTTACAGTGAGTTATACAGGGCTCTGATTATCAGTTACAGTGAGTTATACAGGGCTCTGATTATCAGTTACAGTGAGTTATACAGGGCTCTGATTATCAGTTGCAGTGAGTTATACAGGGATCTGATTATCAGTTACAGTGAGTTATACAGGGCCCTGATTATCAGTTACAGTGAGTTATACAGGGCTCTGATTATCAGTTACAGTGAGTTATACAGGGCCCTGATTATCAGTTACAGTGAGTTATACAGGGCTCTGATTATCAGTTACAGTGAGTTATACAGGGCCCTGATTATCAGTTACAGTGAGTTATACAGGGCTCCGATTATCAGTTACAGTGAGTTATCCAGGGCTCTGATTATCAGTTACAGTGAATTATACAGGGCTCTGATTATCAGTTACAGTGAGTTATACAGGGCCCTGATTATCAGTTACAGTGAGTTATCCAGAGCCCTGATTATCAGTTGCAGTGAGTTATCCAGGGCTCTGATTATCAGTTACAGTGAGTTATACAGGGCCCTGATTATCAGTTACAGTGAGTTATACAGGGCCCTGATTATCAGTTACAGTGAGTTATACAGGGCCCTGATTATCAGTTACAGTGAGTTATACAGGGCTCTGATTATCAGTTACAGTGAGTTATACAGGGCTCTGATTATCAGTTACAGTGAGTTATACAGGGCCCTGATTCTCAGTTGCAGTGAGTTATACAGGGCCCTGATTATCAGTCACAGTGAGTTATACAGGGCTCTGATTATCAGTTACAGTGAGTTATACAGGGCTCTGATTATCAGTTACAGTGAGTTATACAGGGCCCTGATTATCAGTTACAGTGAATTATACAGGGCTCTGATTATCAGTTACAGTGAGTTATACAGGGCTCTGATTATCAGTTACAGTGAGTTATACAGGGCCCTGATTATCAGTTACAGTGAATTATACAGGGCTCTGATTATCAGTTACAGTGAGTTATACAGGGCTCTGATTATCAGTTACAGTGAGTTATACAGGGCTCTGATTATCAGTTACAGTGAGTTATACAGGGCTCTGATTATCAGTTACAGTGAGTTATCCAGGGCCCTGATTATCAGTTACAGTGAATTATACAGGGCTCTGATTATCAGTTACAGTGAGTTATACAGGGCCCTGATTATCAGTTACAGTGAGTTATACAGGGCTCTGATTATCAGTTACAGTGAGTTATACAGGGCTCTGATTATCAGTTACAGTGAGTTATACAGGGCCCTGATTATCAGTTACAGTGAGTTATACAGGGCTCTGATTATCAGTTACAGTGAGTTATACAGGGCTCTGATTATCAGTTACAGTGAGTTATACAGGGCTCTGATTATCAGTTACAGTGAGTTATACAGGGCTCTGATTATCAGTTACAGTGAGTTATACAGGGATCTGATTATCAGTTACAGTGAGTTATACAGGGCTCTGATTATCAGTTACAGTGAGTTATACAGGGCCCTGATTGTCAGTTACAGTGAGTTATACAGGGCCCTGATTATCAGTTACAGTGAGTTATACAGGGCCCTGATTATCAGTTACAGTGAGTTATACAGGGCTCTGATTATCAGTTACAGTGAGTTATACAGGGCTCTGATTATCAGTTACAGTGAGTTATACAGGGCTCTGATTATCAGTTACAGTGAGTTATACAGGGATCTGATTATCAGTTACAGTGAGTTATACAGGGCTCTGATTATCAGTTACAGTGAGTTATACAGGGCCCTGATTATCAGTTACAGTGAGTTATACAGGGCTCTGATTATCAGTTACAGTGAGTTATACAGGGCCCTGATTATCAGTTACAGTGAGTTATACAGGGCTCTGATTATCAGTTACAGTGAGTTATACAGGGCTCTGATTTTCAGTTACAGTGAGTTATACAGGGCTCTGATTATCAGTTACAGTGAGTTATACAGGGCTCTGATTTTCAGTTACAGTGAGTTATACAGGGCCCTGATTATCAGTTACAGTGAGTTATACCGGGCTCTGATTATCAGTTACAGTGAGTTATAGAGGGCTCTGATTATCAGTTACAGTGAGTTATACAGGGCCCTGATTATCAGTTACAGTGAGTTATACAGGGCCCTGATTATCAATTACAGTGAGTTATACAGGGCCCTGATTATCAGTTACAGTGAGTTATACAGGGCTCTGATTATCAGTTACAGTGAGTTATACAGGGCCCTGATTATCAGTTACAGTGAGTTATACAGGGCTCTGATTATCAGTTACAGTGAGTTATACAGGGCTCTGATTATCAGTTACAGTGAGTTATACAGGGCTCTGATTATCAGTTACAGTGAGTTATACAGGGCTCTGATTATCAGTTGCAGTGAGTTATACAGGGATCTGATTATCAGTTACAGTGAGTTATACAGGGCCCTGATTATCAGTTACAGTGAGTTATACAGGGCTCTGATTATCAGTTACAGTGAGTTATACAGGGCCCTGATTATCAGTTACAGTGAGTTATACAGGGCTCTGATTATCAGTTACAGTGAGTTATACAGGGCCCTGATTATCAGTTACAGTGAGTTATACAGGGCTCCGATTATCAGTTACAGTGAGTTATCCAGGGCTCTGATTATCAGTTACAGTGAATTATACAGGGCTCTGATTATCAGTTACAGTGAGTTATACAGGGCCCTGATTATCAGTTACAGTGAATTATACAGGGCCCTGATTATCAGTTACAGTGAATTATACAGGGCCCTGATTATCAGTTACAGTGAGTTATACAGGGCCCTGATTATCAGTTACAGTGAGTTATACAGGGCTCTGATTATCCGTTACAGTGAGTTATACAGGGCTCTGATTATCAGTTACAGTGAGTTATACAGGGCCCTGATTATCAGTTACAGTGAATTATACAGGGCTCTGATTATCAGTTACAGTGATTTATACAGGGCTCTGATTATCAGTTACAGTGAGTTATACAGGGCAATTATCAGTTACAGTGGGTTATACAGGGATCTGATTATCAGTTACTGTGAATTATACAGGGCCCTGATTATCAGTTACAGTGAGTTATACCGGGATCTGATTATCAGTTACAGTGAATTATACAGGGCCCTAATTATCAGTTACAGTGAGTTATACAGGGTGCTGATTATCAGTTAATGTGAGTTATACATGGCTCTGATTATCAGTCCCAGTGTTTTATACAGGGCTCTGATTATCAGTTACAGTGAGTTATACAGGGCCCTAATTATCAGTTACAGTGAGTTATACAGGGCCCTGATTATCAGTTACAGTGAGTTATACAGGGCCCTGATTATCAATTACAGTGAGTTATACAGGGCTCTGATGATCAGTTACGGTGAATTATCCAGGGCCCTGATTATCAGTTACAGTGAGTTATCCAGGGCTCTGATTATCAGTTACAGTGAGTTATACAGGGCTCTGATTATCAGTTACAGTGAGTTATAGAGGGCTCTGATTATCAGTTACAGTGAGTTATACAGGGCTCTGATTATCAGTTACAGTGAGTTATACAGGGCCCTGATTATCAGTTACAGTGAGTTATACAGGGCTCTGATTATCAGTTACAGTGAGTTATACAGGGCTCTGATTATCAGTTACAGTGAGTTATACAGGGCCCTGATTATCAGTTACAGTGAGTTATACAGGGCTCTGATTATCAGTTACAGTGAGTTATACAGGGCTCTGATTATCAGTTACAGTGAGTTATACAGGGCCCTGATTATCAGTTACAGTGAGTTATACAGGGCCCTGATTATCAGTTACAGTGAGTTATACAGGGCCCTGATTATCATTTACAGTGAGTTATACAGGGCCCTGATTATCAGTTACAGTGAGTTATACAGGGCTCTGATTATCAGTTACAGTGGGTTATACAGGGCTCTGATTATCAGTTACAGTGAGATATACAGGGCTCTGATTATCAGTTACAATGAGTTATACAGGGCTCTGATTATCAGTTCCAGTGGGTTTTTCAGGGCTCTGATTATCAGTTACAGTGAATTATACAGGGCCCTGATTATCAGTTACAGTGAATTATACAGGGCTCTGATTATCAGTTACAGTGAGTTATACAGGGCTCTGATTATCAGTTACAGTGAATTATACAGGGCCCTGATTATCAGTTACAGTGAGTTATACAGGGCTCTGATTATCAGTTACAGTGAGTTATACAGGGCTCTGATTATCAGTTACAGTGGGTTATACAGGGCTCTGATTATCAGTTACAGTGAGTTATACAGGGCCCTGATTATCAGTTACAGTGAATTATACAGGGCCCTGATTATCAGTTACAGTGAATTATACAGGGCCCTGATTATCAGTTATTGTGGGTTATACAGGGCTCTGATTATCAGTTATGGTGGGTTATACAGGGCTCTGATTATCAGTCCCAGTGAGTTATACAGGGCCCTGATTATCAGTTACAGTGAGTAATACAGGGCTCTGATTATCAGTCCCAGTGAATTATACAAGGCCCTGATTATCAGTTACAGTGAGTTATACAGGGCTCTGATTATCAGTTACAGTGAGTTATACAGGGCTCTGATTATCAGTTACAGTGAGTTATACAGGGCTCTGATTATCAGTCACAGTGAGTTATACAGGGCTCTGATTATCAGTTACAGTGAGTTATACAGGGCCCTGATTATCAGTTACAGTGAGTTATACAGGGCCCTGATTATCAGTCACAGTGAGTTATACAGGGCTCTGATTATCAGTGACAGTGAGTTGTACAGGGCCCTGATTATCAGTTACAGTGAGTTATACAGGGCCCTGATTATCAGTTACAGTGAGTTATACAGGGCCCTGATTATCAGTTACAGTGAGTTATACAAGGCTCTGATTATCAGTTACAGTGAGTTATACAGGGCTCTGATTATCAGTTACAGTGAGTTATACAGGGCTCTGATTATCAGTTACAGTGAGTTATACAGGGCTCTGATTATCAGTTACAGTGAGTTATACAGGGCCCTGATTATCAGTTACAGTGAGTTATACAGGGCCCTGATTATCAGTTACAGTGAGTTATACAAGGCTCTGATTATCAGTTACAGTGAGTTATACAGGGCTCTGATTATCAGTTACAGTGAGTTATACAGGGCTCTGATTATCAGTTACAGTGAGTTATACAGGGCTCTGATTATCAGTTACAGTGGGTGAAACAGGGCTCTGATTATCAGTTACAGTGAGTTATACAGGGCTCTGATTATCAGTTACAGTGAGTTATACAGGGCCCTGATTATCAGTTACAGTGAGTTATACAGGGCTCTGATTATCAGTTACAGTGAGTTATACAGGGCTCTGATTGTCAGTTACAGTGAGTTATAGAGGGCCCTGATTATCAGTTACAGTGAGTTATACAGGGCTCTGATTATCAGTTACAGTGAGTTATACAGGGCTCTGATTATCAGTTACAGTGAGTTATACAGGGCCCTGATTATCAGTTACAGTGAGTTATACAGGGCTCTGATTATCAGTTACAGTGAGTTATACAGGGCTCTGATTATCAGTTACAGTGAGTTATAAAGGGCTCTGATTATCAGTTACAGTGAGTTATACAGGGCTCTGATTATCAGTTACAGTGAGTTATACAGGGCCCTGATTATCAGTTACAGTGAATTATACAGGGCCCTGATTATCAGTTACAGTGAGTTATACAGGGCTCTGATTATCAGTTACAGTGAGTTATACAGGGCTCTGATTATCAGTTACAGTGAGTTATACAGGGCTCTGATTATCAGTTACAGTGAGTTATACAGGGCTCTGATTATCAGTTACAGTGAGTTATACAGGGCCCTGATTATCAGTTACAGTGAGTTATACAGGGCTCTGATTATCAGTTACAGTGAGTTATACAGGGCTCTGATTATCAGTTACAGTGAGTTATACAGGGCTCTGATTATCAGTTACAGTGAGTTATACAGGGCTCTGATTATCAGTTACAGTGAGTTATACAGGGCTCTGATTATCAGTTACAGTGAGTTATACAGGGCTCTGATTATCAGTTACAGTGAATTATCCAGGGCTCTGATTATCAGTTACAGTGAATTATACAGGGCCCTGATTATCAGTTACAGTGAGTTATACAGGGCTCTGATTATCAGTTACAGTGAATTATACGGGGCCCTGATTATCAGTTACAGTGAGTTATACAGGGCCCTGATTATCAGTTACAGTGAATTATACGGGGCTCTTATTATCAGTTACAGTGAGTTATACAGGGCTCTGATTATCAGTTACAGTGAGTTATACAGGGCTCTGATTATCAGTTACAGTGAGTTATACAGGGCCCTGATTATCAGTTACAGTGAGTTATACGGGGCCCTGATTATCAGTTACAGTGAGTTATACAGGGCCCTGATTATCAGTTACAGTGAGTTATACAGGGCCCTGATTATCAGTTACAGTGAGTTATACAGGGCTCTGATTATCAGTTACAGTGAGTTATACAGGGCCCTGATTATCAGTTACAGTGAGTTATACAGGGCTCTGATTATCAGTTACAGTGAGTTATACAGGGCTCTGATTATCAGTTACAGTGAATTATACAGGGCTCTGATTATCAGTTACAGTGAATTATCCAGGGCCCTGATTATCAGTTACAGTGAGTTATAGAGGGCCCTGATTATCAGTTACAGTGAGTTATACAGGGCTCTGATTATCTGTTACAGTGAGTTATACAGGGCTCTGATTATCAGTTACAGTGAATTATACAGGGCTCTGATTATCAGTTACAGTGAATTATACAGGGCTCTGATTATCAGTTACAGTGAGTTATACAGGGCCCTGATTATCAGTTACAGTGAATTATACAGGGCCCTGATTATCAGTTACAGTGAATTATACAGGGCTCTGATTATCAGTTACAGTGAATTATACAGGGCTCTGATTATCAGTTACAGTCAGTTATACAGGGCTCTGATTATCTGTTACAGTGAGTTATACAGGGCCCTGATTATCAGTTACAGTGAGTTATACAGGGCCCTGATTATCAGTTACAGTGAGTTATACAGGGCCCTGATTATCAGTTACAGTGAGTTATACAGGGGCCTGATTATCAGTTACAGTGAGTTTTCAGGGCCCTGATTATCAGTTACAGTGAGTTATACAGGGCCCTGATTATCAGTTACAGTGAGTTATACAGGGCTCTGATTATCAGTTACAGTGAATTATACAGGGCCCTGATTATCAGTTACAGTGAGTTATACAGGGCTCTGATTATCAGTTACAGTGAGTTATACAGGGCTCTGATTATCAGTTACAGTGAGTTATACAGGGCTCTGATTATCAGTTACAGTGAGTTATACAGGGCCCTGATTATCAGTTACAGTGAGTTATACAGGGCACTGATTATCAGTTACAGTGAGTTATACAGGGCTCTGATTATCAGTTACAGTGAATTATACAGGGCTCTGATTATCAGTTACAGTGAGTTATACAGGGCTCTGATTATCAGTTACAGTGAATTATACAGGGCTCTGATTATCAGTTACAGTGAGTTATACAGGGCTCTGATTATCAGTTACAGTGAATTATACAGGGCTCTGATTATCAGTTACAGTGAGTTATACAGGGCTCTGATTATCAGTTACAGTGAATTATACAGGGCTCTGATTATCAGTTACAGTGAGTTATACAGGGCTCTGATTATCAGTTACAGTGAGTTATACAGGGCCCTGATTATCAGTTACAGTGGGTTATACAGGGCTCTGATTATCAGTTACAGTGAGTTATACAGGGCCCTGATTATCAGTTACAGGGAATTATACAGGGCTCTGATTATCAGTTACAGTGAGTTATACAGGGCCCTGATTATCTGTTACAGTGAGTTATACAGGGCCCTGATTATCTGTTACAGTGAGTTATACAGGGCCCTGATTATCAGTTACAGTGAGTTATACAGGGCCCTGATTATCAGCTACAGTGAGTTATACAGGGCCCTGATTATCAGTTACAGTGAGTTATACAGGGCCCTGATTATCAGTTACAGTGAATTATACAGGGCTCTGATTATCAGTTACAGTGAGTTATACCGGGCTCTGATTATCAGTTACAGTGAGTTATACAGGGCCCTGATTATCAGTTACAGTGAGTTATACAGGGCCCTGATTATCAGTTACAGTGAGTTATACAGGGCCCTGATTATCAGTTACAATGAGTTATACAGGGCTCTGATTATCAGTTACAGTGAATTATACAGGGCTCTGATTATCAGTTACAGTGAGTTATACAGGGCTCTGAATATCAGTTACAGTGAATTATACAGGGCCCTGATTATCAGTTACAGTGGGTTATACAGGGCCCTGATTATCAGTTACAGTGAGTTATACAGGGTCTGATTATCAGTTACAGTGAGTTATACAGGGCTCTGAATATCAGTTACAGTGAATTATACAGGGCTCTGATTATCAGTTACAGTGAGTTATACAGGGTCTGATTATCAGTTACAGTGAGTTATACAGGGCTCTGAATATCAGTTACAGTGAGTTATACAGGGCCCTGATTATCAGTTACAGTGGGTAATACAGGGCCCTGATTATCAGTTACAGTGAGTTATACAGGGCCCTGATTATCAGTTACAGTGAGTTATACAGGGGCCTGATTATCAGTTACAGTGAGTTTTCAGGGCCCTGATTATCAGTTACAGTGAGTTATACAGGGCTCTGATTATCAGTTACAGTGAGTTATACAGGGCTCTGATTATCAGTTACAGTGGGTTATACAGGACTCTGATTATCAGTTACAGTGAGTTATACAAGGGCCCTGATTATCAGTTACAGTGAGTTATACAGGGCCCTGATTATCAGTTACAGTGAGTTATACAGGGCTCTGATTATCAGTTACAGTGAGTTATACAGGGCCCTGATTATCAGTTACAGTGAGTTATACAGGGCTCTGATTATCAGTTACAGTGAGTTATACAGGGCTCTGATTATCAGTTACAGTGAGTTATAGAGGGCTCTGATTATCAGTTACAGTGAGTTATACAGGGCCCTGATTATCAGTTACAGTGAGTTATACAGGGCCCTGATTATCAATTACAGTGAGTTATACAGGACTCTGATTATCAGTTACAGTGAGTTATAGAGGGCTCTGATTATCAGTTACAGTGAGTTATAGAGGGCCCTGATTATCAGTTACAGTGAGTTATACAGGGCCCTGATTATCAGTTACAGTGAGTTATACAGGGCCCTGATTATCAGTTACAGCGAGTTATACATGGCCCTGATTATCAGTTACAGTGAGTTATACAGGGCCCTGATTATCAGTCCCAGTGAGTTATACAGGGCTCTGATTATCAGTCCCAGTGAGTTATACAGGGCCCTGATTATCAGTTACAGTGAGTTATACAGGGCCCTGATTATCAGTTACAGTGAGTTATACAGGGCCCTGATTATCAGTTACAGTGAGTTACACAGGGCTCTGATTATCAGTTGCAGTGAGTTATACAGGGA
Organism: Heptranchias perlo; assembly: GCF_035084215.1. Taxonomy (NCBI): domain Eukaryota; kingdom Metazoa; phylum Chordata; class Chondrichthyes; order Hexanchiformes; family Hexanchidae; genus Heptranchias; species Heptranchias perlo. The sequence goes on along the minus strand of NC_090339.1, from coordinate 679,247 downwards.
TCTGATTATCAGTTACAGTGAGTTATACAGGGCCCTGATTATCAGTTACAGTGAGTTATACAGGGCTCTGATTATCAGTTACAGTGAGTTATACAGGGCCCTGATTATCAGTTACAGTGAGTTATACAGGGCTCTGATTATCAGTTACAGTGAGTTATACAGGGCTCTGATTATCAGTTACAGTGAGTTATACAGGGCCCTGATTATCAGTTACAGTGAGTTATACAGGGCCCTGATTATCAGTTACAGTGAGTTATACAGGGCCCTGATTATCAGTTACAGCGAGTTATACATGGCCCTGATTATCAGTTACAGTGAGTTATACAGGGCCCTGATTATCAGTCCCAGTGAGTTATACAGGGCTCTGATTATCAGTCCCAGTGAGTTATACAGGGCCCTGATTATCAGTTACAGTGAGTTATACAGGGCCCTGATTATCAGTTACAGTGAGTTATACAGGGCCCTGATTATCAGTTACAGTGAGTTACACAGGGCTCTGATTATCAGTTGCAGTGAGTTATACAGGGATCTGATTATCAGTTACAGTGAGTTATACAGGGCCCTGATTATCAGTTACAGTGAGTTATACAGGGCTCTGATTATCAGTTACAGTGAGTTATACAGGGCCCTGATTATCAGTTACAGTGAGTTATACAGGGCTCTGATTATCAGTTACAGTGAGTTATACAGGGCCCTGATTATCAGTTACAGTGAGTTATACAGGGCTCTGATTATCAGTTACAGTGAGTTATACAGGGCCCTGATTATCAGTTACAGTGAGTTATCCAGGGCCCTGATTATCAGTTGCAGTGAGTTATCCAGGGCTCTGATTATCAGTTACAGTGAATTATACAGGGCTCTGATTATCAGTTACAGTGAGTTATACAGGGCTCTGATTATCAGTTGCAGTGAGTTATACAGGGCTCTGATTATCAGTTACAGTGAGTTATACAGGGCTCTGATTATCAGTTACAGTGAGTTATCCAGGGCTCTGATTATCAGTTACAGTGAATTATACAGGGCTCTGATTATCAGTTACAGTGAGTTATGCAGGGCCCTGATTATCAGTTACAGTGAGTTATACAGGGCCCTGATTATCAGTTACAGTGAGTTATACAGGGCTCTGATTATCAGTTACAGTGGGTTATACAGGGCTCTGATTATCAGTTACAGTGAGTTATACAGGGCTCTGATTATCCGTTAAAGTGAGTTATACAGGGCTCTGATTATCCGTTACAGTGAGTTATACAGGGCTCTGATTATCAGTTACAGTGAATTATACAGGGCTCTGATTATCAGTTACAGTGATTTATACAGGGCTCTGATTATCAGTTACAGTGAGTTATACAGGGCAATTATCAGTTACAGTGGGTTATACAGGGATCTGATTATCAGTTACAGTGAATTATACAGGGCCCTGATTATCAGTTACAGTGAGTTATACGGGGATCTGATTATCAGTTACAGTGAATTATACAGGGCCCTAATTATCAGTTACAGTGAGTTATACAGGGCTCTGATTATCAGTCCCAGTGTTTTATACAGGGCTCTGATTATCAGTTACAGTGAGTTATACAGGGCCCTAATTATCAGTTACAGTGAGTTATACAGGGCTCTGATTATCAATTGCAGTGAGTTATACAGGGCTCTGATGATCAGTTACGGTGAATTATCCAGGGCCCTGATTATCAGTTACAGTGAGTTATACAGGGCTCTGATTATCAGTTACAGTGAGTTATACAGGGCCCTGATTATCAGTTACAGTGAGTTATTCAGGGCTCTGATTATCAGTTACAGTGAGTTATACAGGGCTCTGATTATCAGTTACAGTGAGTTATACAGGGCTCTGATTGTCAGTTACAGTGAGTTATACAGGGCCCTGATTATCAGTTACAGTGAGTTATACAGGGCTCGGATTATCAGTTACAGTGAGTTATACAGGGCTCTGATTATCAGTTACAGTGAGTTATACAGGACTCTGATTATCAGTTACAGTGGGTTATACAGGGCTCTGATTATCAGTTACAGTGAGTTATACAGGGCTCTGATTATCAGTTACAGTGAGTTATACAGGGCTCTGATTATCAGTTACAGTGAGTTATACAGGGCTCTGATTATCAGTTACAGTGAGTGATAGAGGGCTCTGATTGTCAGTTATAGTGAGTTATACAGGGCTCTGATTATCAGTTACAGTGAGTTATACAGGGCCCTGATTATCAGTTACAGTGAGTTATACAGGGCTCTGATTATCAGTTACAGTGAGTTATACAGGGCTCGGATTATCAGTTACAGTGAGTTATACAGGGCCCTGATTATCAGTTACAGTGAGTTATACAGGACTCTGATTATCAGTTACAGTGAGTTATAAAGGGCTCTGATTATCAGTTACAGTGAGTTATACAGGGCTCTGATTATCAGTTACAGTGAGTTATACAGGGCCCTGATTATCAGTTAAAGTGAGTTATACAGGACCCTGATTATCAGTTACAGTGAGTTATACAGGACTCTGATTATCAGTTACAGTGAGTTATACGGGGCCCTGATTATCAGTTACAGTGAATTATACGGGGCCCTGATTATCAGTTACAGTGAGTTATACAGGACCCTGATTATCAGTTACAGTGAATTATACAGGACCCTGATTATCAGTTACAGTGAGTTATACAGGACTCTGATTATCAGTTACAGTGAATTATACGGGGCCCTGATTATCAGTTACAGTGAGTTATACAGGACCCTGATTATCAGTTACAGTGAGTTATACAGGACTCTGATTATCAGTTACAGTGAGTTATACGGGGCCCTGATTATCAGTTACAGTGAGTTATACAGGGCCCTGATTATCAGTTACAGTGAGTTATACAGGGCTCTGATTATCAGTTACAGTGAGTTATAAAGGGCTCTGATTATCAGTTACAGTGAGTTATACAGGGCTCTGATTATCAGTTACAGTGAGTTATACAGGGCTCTGATTATCAGTTACAGTGAGTTATACAGGGCTCTGATTATCAGTTACAGTGAGTTATACAGGGCCCTGATTATCAGTTACAGTGAGTTATACAGGGCTCTGATTATCAGTTACAGTGAGTTATAAAGGGCTCTGATTATCAGTTACAGTGAGTTATACAGGGCTCTGATTATCAGTTACAGTGAGTTATACAGGGCTCTGATTATCAGTTACAGTGAGTTATACAGGGCTCTGATTATCAGTTACAGTGAGTTATACAGGGCTCTGATTATCAGTTACAGTGAGTTATACAGGGCCCTGATTATCAGTTACAGTGAGTTATACAGGGCTCTGATTATCAGTTACAGTGAGTTATACAGGGCTCTGATTATCAGTTACAGTGAGTTATACAGGGCTCTGATTATCAGTTACAGTGAGTTATACAGGGCTCTGATTATCAGTTGCAGTGAGTTATACAGGGCTCTGATTATCAGTTACAGTGAATTATCCAGGGCTCTGATTATCATTTACAGTGAATTATACAGGGCCCTGATTATCAGTTACAGTGAGTTATACAGGGCTCTGATTATCAGTTACAGTGAATTATACGGGGCTCTGATTATCAGTTACAGTGAGTTATACAGGACCCTGATTATCAGTTACAGTGAGTTATACAGGACTCTGATTATCAGTTACAGTGAGTTATACGGGGCCCTGATTATCAGTTACAGTGAGTTATACAGGGCTGTGATTATCAGTTACAGTGAGTTATACAGGGCCCTGATTATCAGTTACAGTGAGTTATACAGGGCTCTGATTATCAGTTACAGTGAGTTATACAGGGCCCTGATTATCAGTTACAGTGAGTTATACAGGGCTCTGATTATCAGTTACAGTGAGTTATACAGGGCTCTGATTATCAGTTACAGTGAGTTATACAGGGCTCTGATTATCAGTTACAGTGTGTTATACAGGGCTCTGATTATCAGTTACAGTGAGTTATACAGGGCCCTGATTATCAGTTACAGTGAGTTAGACAGGGCTCTGATTATCAGTTACAGTGAGTTATACAGGGCTCTGATTATCAGTTACAGTGAGTTATACAGGGCCCTGATTATCAGTTACAGTGAGTTATACAGGGCTCTGATTATCAGTTACAGTGTGTTATACAGGGCTCTGATTATCAGTTACAGTGAGTTATACAGGGCCCTGATTATCAGTTACAGTGAGTTATACAGGGCTCTGATTATCAGTTACAGTGAGTTATACAGGGCTCTGATTATCAGTTACAGTGAGTTATACAGGGCTCTGATTATCAGTTACAGTGAGTTATACAGGGCTCTGATTATCAGTTACAGTGAGTGATAGAGGGCTCTGATTGTCAGTTATAGTGAGTTATACAGGGCTCTGATTATCAGTTACAGTGAGTTATACAGGGCCCTGATTATCAGTTACAGTGAGTTATACAGGGCTCTGATTATCAGTTACAGTGAGTTATACAGGGCTCGGATTATCAGTTACAGTGAGTTATACAGGGCCCTGATTATCAGTTACAGTGAGTTATACAGGACTCTGATTATCAGTTACAGTGAGTTATAAAGGGCTCTGATTATCAGTTACAGTGAGTTATACAGGGCTCTGATTATCAGTTACAGTGAATTATACGGGGCCCTGATTATCAGTTACAGTGAGTTATACAGGACCCTGATTATCAGTTACAGTGAGTTATACAGGACTCTGATTATCAGTTACAGTGAGTTATACGGGGCCCTGATTATCAGTTACAGTGAGTTATACAGGGCCCTGATTATCAGTTACAGTGAGTTATACAGGGCTCTGATTATCAGTTACAGTGAGTTATAAAGGGCTCTGATTATCAGTTACAGTGAGTTATACAGGGCTCTGATTATCAGTTACAGTGAGTTATACAGGGCTCTGATTATCAGTTACAGTGAGTTATACAGGGCTCTGATTATCAGTTACAGTGAGTTATACAGGGCCCTGATTATCAGTTACAGTGAGTTATACAGGGCTCTGATTATCAGTTACAGTGAGTTATAAAGGGCTCTGATTATCAGTTACAGTGAGTTATACAGGGCTCTGATTATCAGTTACAGTGAGTTATACAGGGCTCTGATTATCAGTTACAGTGAGTTATACAGGGCTCTGATTATCAGTTACAGTGAGTTATACAGGGCTCTGATTATCAGTTACAGTGAGTTATACAGGGCCCTGATTATCAGTTACAGTGAGTTATACAGGGCTCTGATTATCAGTTACAGTGAGTTATACAGGGCTCTGATTATCAGTTACAGTGAGTTATACAGGGCTCTGATTATCAGTTACAGTGAGTTATACAGGGCTCTGATTATCAGTTGCAGTGAGTTATACAGGGCTCTGATTATCAGTTACAGTGAATTATCCAGGGCTCTGATTATCATTTACAGTGAATTATACAGGGCCCTGATTATCAGTTACAGTGAGTTATACAGGGCTCTGATTATCAGTTACAGTGAATTATACGGGGCTCTGATTATCAGTTACAGTGAGTTATACAGGACCCTGATTATCAGTTACAGTGAGTTATACAGGACTCTGATTATCAGTTACAGTGAGTTATACGGGGCCCTGATTATCAGTTACAGTGAGTTATACAGGGCTGTGATTATCAGTTACAGTGAGTTATACAGGGCCCTGATTATCAGTTACAGTGAGTTATACAGGGCTCTGATTATCAGTTACAGTGAGTTATACAGGGCCCTGATTATCAGTTACAGTGAGTTATACAGGGCTCTGATTATCAGTTACAGTGAGTTATACAGGGCTCTGATTATCAGTTACAGTGAGTTATACAGGGCTCTGATTATCAGTTACAGTGTGTTATACAGGGCTCTGATTATCAGTTACAGTGAGTTATACAGGGCCCTGATTATCAGTTACAGTGAGTTAGACAGGGCTCTGATTATCAGTTACAGTGAGTTATACAGGGCTCTGATTATCAGTTACAGTGAGTTATACAGGGCCCTGATTATCAGTTACAGTGAGTTATACAGGGCTCTGATTATCAGTTACAGTGTGTTATACAGGGCTCTGATTATCAGTTACAGTGAGTTATACAGGGCCCTGATTATCAGTTACAGTGAGTTATACAGGGCTCTGATTATCAGTTACAGTGAGTTATACAGGGCTCTGATTATCAATTACAGTGAGTTATTCAGGGCTCTGATTATCAATTACAGTGAGTTATACAGGGCCCTGATTATCAGTTACAGTGAGTTATAAAGGGCCCTGATTATCAGTTACAGTGAGATATACAGGGCCCTGATTATCAGTTACAGTGAGTTATACAGGGCTCTGATTATCAGTTACAGTGAGTTATAAAGGGCCCTGATTATCAGTTACAGTGAGTTATACAGGGCCCGGATTATCAGTTACAGTGAGTTATAAAGGGCCCTGATTATCAGTTACAGTGGGTTATACAGGGCTCTGATTATCAGTTACAGTGAGTTATAAAGGGCCCTGATTATCAGTTACAGTGAGTTATACAGGGCTCTGATTATCAGTTACAGTGAGTTATACAGGGCCCTGATTATCAGTTACAGTGAGTTATACAGGGCTCTGATTATCAGTTGCAGTGGGTTATACAGGGCCCTGATTATCAGTTACAGTGAGTTTTCCAGGGCTCTGATTATCAGTTACAGTGAGTTATACAGGGCCCTGATTATCAGTTACAGGGAATTATACCGGGCTCTGATTATCAGTTACAGTGAGTTATACAGGGCCCTGATTATCAGTTACAGTGAGTTATACAGGGCCCTGATTATCAGTTACAGTGAATTATACAGGGCTCTGATTATCAGTTACAGTGAGTTATACAGGGCTCTGATTATCAGTTACAGTGAGTTATACAGGGCCCTGATTATCAGTTACAGTGAGTTATACAGGGCCCTGATTATCAGTTACAGTGAGTTATACAGGGCCCTGATTATCAGTTACAGTGAGTTATACAGGGCTCTGATTATCAGTTACAGTGAGTTATACAGGGCTCTGATTATCAGTTACAGTGAGTTATACAGGGCCCTGATTATCAGTTACAGTGAGTTATAAAGGGCCCTGATTATCAGTTACAGTGAGTTATACAGGGCTCTGATTATCAGTTACAGTGAGTTATACAGGGCCCTGATTATCAGTTACAGTGAGTTATACAGGGCTCTGATTATCAGTTACAGTGAGTTATACAGGGCCCTGATTATCAGTTACAGTGAGTTATACAGGGCCCTGATTATCAGTTACAGTGAGTCATACAGGGCTCTGATTATCAGTTACAGTGAGTTATCCAGGGCTCTGATTATCAGTTACAGTGAATTACACAGGGCTCTGATTATCAGTTACAGTGAATTATCCAGGGCCCTGATTATCAGTTACAGTGAATTATACAGGGCCCTGATTATCAGTTACAGTGAGTTATACAGGGCCCTGATTATCAGTTACAGTGAATTATACAGGGCCCTGATTATCAGTTACAGTGAGTTATACAGGGCTCTGATTATCAGTTACAGTGAGTTATACAGGGCCCTGATTATCAGTTGCAGTGAGTTATACAGGGCTCTGATTATCAGTTACAGTGAGTCATACAGGGCTCTGATCATCAGTTACAGTGAGTTATACAGGGCCCTGATTATCAGTTACAGTGAGTTATACAGGGCCCTGATTATCAGTTACAGTGAGTTATACAGGGCTCTGATTATCAGTTACAGTGAGTTATACAGGGCCCTGATTATCAGTTACAGTGAGTTATACAGGGCTCTGATTATCAGTTACAGTGAGTTGTACAGGGCTCTGATTATCAGTTACAGTGAGTTATACAGGGCCCTGATTATCAGTTACAGTGAGTTATACAGGGCTCTGATTATCAGTTACAGTGAATTATCCAGGGCCCTGATTATCAGTTACAGTGAGTTATACAGGGCTCTGATTATCAGTTACAGTGAGTTATACAGGGCTCTGATTATCAGTTACAGTGAGTTATACAGGGCTCTGATTATCAGTTACAGTGAGTTATACAGGGCCCTGATTATCAGTTACAGTGAGTTATACAGGGCTCTGATTATCAGTTACAGTGAGTTATACAGGGCTCTGATTATCAGTTACAGTGAGTTATACAGGGCTCTGATTATCAGTTACAGTGAGTTATACAGGACTCTGATTATCAGTTACAGTGAGTTATACAGGGCCCTGATTATCAGTTACAGTGAGTTATACAGGGCTCTGATTATCAGTTACAGTGAGTTATACAGGGCCCTGATTATCAGTTACAGTGAGTTATACAGGGCTCTGATTATCAGTTACAGTGAATTATCCAGGGCCCTGATTATCAGTTACAGTGAATTATACAGGGCCCTGATTATCAGTTACAGTGAATTATACAGGGCTCTGATTATCAGTTACAGTGAGTTATACAGGGCCCTGATTATCAGTTACAGTGAGTTATACAGGGCTCTGATTATCAGTTACAGTGAATTATACAGGGCTCTGATTATCAGTTACAGTGAGTTATACAGGGCTCTGATTATCAGTTACAGTGAGTTATACAGGGCTCTGATTATCAGTTACAGTGAGTTATACAGGGCTCTGATTATCAGTTACAGTGAGTTATACAGGGCTCTGATTATCTGTTACAGTGAGTTATACAGGGCTCTGATTATCAGTTACAGGGAATTATACAGGGCCCTGATTATCAGTTACAGTGAGTTATACAGGGCTCTGATTATCAGTTACAGTGAATTATACAGGGCCCTGATTATCAGTTACAGTGGGTTATTCAGGGCTCTGATTATCAGTTACAGTGAGTTATACAGGGCCCTGATTATCAGTTACAGTGGGTTATTCAGGGCTCTGATTATCAGTTACAGTGAGTTATACAGGGCCCTGATTATCAGTTACAGTGAGTTATACAGGGCCCTGATTATCAGTTACAGTGAGTTATACAGGGGCCTGATTATCAGTTACAGTGAGTTTTCAGGGCCCTGATTATCAGTTACAGTGAGTTATACAGGGCCCTGATTATCAGTTACAGTGAGTTATACAGGGCTCTGATTATCAGTTACAGTGAGTTATACAGGGCTCTGATTATCAGTTACAGTGAGTGATACAGGGCTCTGATTATCAGTTACAGTGAGTTATACAGGGCCCTGATTATCAGTTACAGTGAGTTATACAGGGCTCTGATTATCAGTTACAGTGAGTTATACAGGGCTCTGATTATCAGTTACAGTGAGTTATACAGGGCTCTGATTATCAGTTACAGTGAGTTATACAGGGCTCTGATTATCAGTTACAGTGAGTTATACAGGGCTCTGATTATCAGTTACAGTGAGTTATACAGGGCCCTGATTATCAGTTACAGTGAGTTATACAGGGCCCTGATTATCAGTTACAGTGAGTTATACAGGGCTCTGATTATCAGTTACAGTGAGTTATACAGGGCTCTGATTATCAGTTACAGTGGGTTATACAGGGCCCTGATTATCAGTTACAGTGAGTTATACAGGGCCCTGATTATCAGTTACAGTGAGTTATACAGGGCCCTGATTATCAGTTACAGTGGGTTGTACAGGGCCCTGATTATCAGTTACAGTGAATTATACAGTGCTCTGATTATCAGTTACAGTGAGTTATACAGGGCCCTGATTATCAGTTACAGTGAGTTATACAGGGCTATGATTATCAGTTACAGTGAGTTATACAGGGCTCTGATTATCAGTTACAGTGAGTTATACAGGGCTCTGATTATCAGTTACAGTGAGTTATACAGGGCTATGATTATCAGTTACAGTGAATTATACAGGGCTCTGATTATCAGTTACAGGGAATTATACAGGGCTCTGATTATCAGTTACAGTGAGTTATACAGGGCTCTGATTATCAGTTACAGTGAGTTATACAGGGCCCTGATTATCAGTTACAGGGAATTATACAGGGCTCTGATTATCAGTTACAGTGAGTTATACAGGGCCCTGATTATCAGTTACAGTGAGTTATACAGGGCCCTGATTATCAGCTACAGTGAGTTATACAGGGCCCTGATTATCAGTTACAGGGAATTATACAGGGCTCTGATTATCAGTTACAGTGAGTTATACAGGGCTCTGATTATCAGTTACAGTGAGTTATACAGGGCTCTGATTATCAGTTACAGTGAGTTATACAGGGCCCTGATTATCAGTTACAGTGAATTATACAGGGCTCTGATTATCAGTTACAGTGAGTTATACAGGGCCCTGATTATCAGTTACAGTGAATTATACAGGGCTCTGATTATCAGTTACAGTGAGTTATACAGGGCTCTGATTATCAGTTACAGTGAGTTATACAGGGCTCTGATTATCAGTTACAGTGAGTTATACAGGGCCCTGATTATCAGTTACAGTGAGTTATACAGGGCCCTGATTATCAGTTACAGTGAGTTATACAGGGCCCTGATTATCAGTTACAATGAGTTATACAGGGCTCTGATTATCAGTTACAGTGAGTTATACAGGGCTCTGATTATCAGTTACAGTGAATTATACAGGGCTCTGATTATCAGTTACAGTGAGTTATACAGGGCTCTGAATATCAGTTACAGTGAGTTATACAGGGCTCTGATTATCAGTTACAGTGAGTTATACAGGGCCCTGATTATCAGTTACAGTGAGTTATACAGGGCCCTGATTATCAGTTACAGTGAATTATACAGGGCTCTGATTATCAGTTACAGTGAGTTATACAGGGCCCTGATTATCAGTTACAGTGAGTTATACAGGGCTCTGATTATCAGTTACAGTGAGTTATACAGGGCTCTGATTATCAGTTACAGTGAGTTATACAGGGCCCTGATTATCAATTACAGTGAGTTATACAGGGCCCTGATTATCAGTTACAGTGAGTTATACAGGGCCCTGATTATCAGTTACAGTGAGTTATACAGGGCTCTGATTATCAGTTACAGTGAGTTATACAGGGCTCTGATTATCAGTTACAGTGAGTTATACAGGGCCCTGATTATCAGTTACAGTGAGTTATACAGGGCCCTGATTATCAGTTACAGTGAGTTATACAGGGCCCTGATTATCAGTTACAGTGAGTTATACAGGGCTCTGATTATCAGTTACAGTGAGTTATACAGGGCTCTGATTATCAGTTACAGTGAGTTATACAGGGCCCTGATTATCAGTTACAGTGAGTTATACAGGGCTCTGATTATCAGTTACAGTGAGTTATACAGGGCTCTGATTATCAGTTACAGTGAGTTATACAGGGCTCTGATTATCAGTTACAGTGAATTATACAGGGCCCTGATTATCAGTTACAGTGAGTTATACAGGGCCCTGATTATCAGTTACAGTGGGTTATACAGGGCTCTGATTACCAGTTACAGTGAGTTATACAGGGCTCTGATTATCAGTTACAGTGAGTTATACAGGGCTCTGATTATCAGTTACAGTGAGTTATACAGGGCCCTGATAATCAGTTACAGTGAGTTATACAGGGCCCTGATTATCAGTTACAGTGAGTTATACAGGGCCCTGATTATCAGTTACAGTGAGTTATACAGGGCTCTGATTATCAGTTACAGTGAATTATACAGGGCCCTGATTATCAGTTACAGTGAGTTATACAGGGCCCTGATTATCAGTTACAGTGAGTTATACAGGGCCCTGATTATCAGTTACAGTGAGTTATACAGGGCCCTGATTATCAGTTGCAGTGAGTTATACAGGGCTCTGATTATCAGTTACAGTGAGTTATACAGGGCCCTGATTATCAGTTACAGTGAGTTATACAGGGCCCTGATTATCAGTTACAGTGAGTTATACAGGGCCCTGATTATCAGTTACAGAGAGTTATACAGGGCTCGGATTATCAGTTACAGTGAGTTATAGAGGGCTCTGATTATCAGTTACAGTGAGTTATACAGGGCCCTGATTATCAGTTACAGTGAGTTATACAGGGCTCTGATTATCAGTTACAGTGAGTTATAGAGGGCTCTGATTATCAGTTACAGTGAGTTATACAGGGCCCTGATTATCAGTTACAGTGAGTTATACAGGGCTCTGATTATCACTTACAGTGAGTTATACAGGGCTCTGATTATCAGTTACAGTGAGTTATACAGGGCTCTGATTATCAGTTACAGTGAGTTATAGAGGGCTCTGATTATCAGTTACAGTGAGTTTTAGAGGGCTCTGATTATCAGTTACAGTGAGTTATACAGGGCCCTGATTATCAGTTACAGTGAGTTATACAGGGCTCTGATTATCAGTTACAGTGAGTTATACAGGGCTCTGATTATCAGTTACAGTGAGTTATACAGGGCTCTGATTATCAGTTACAGTGAGTTATACAGGGCTCTGATTATCAGTTACAGTGAGTTATACAGTGCTCTGATTATCAGTTACAGTGAGTTATACAGGGCTCTGATTATCAGTTACAGTGGGTTATACAGGGCCCTGATTATCAGTTACAGTGAGTTATACAGGGCTCTGATTATCAGTTACAGTGAGTTATACAGGGCTCTGATTATCAGTTACAGTGGGTTGTACAGGGCTCTGATTATCAGTTACAGTGGGTTGTACAGGGCCCTGATTACCAGTTACAGTGGGTTATACAGGGCCCTGATTATCAGTTACAGTGAGTTATACAGGGCCCTGATTATCAGTTACAGTGAGTTATACAGGGTTCTGATTATCAGTTACAGTGAGTTATACAGGGCCCTGATTATCAGTTACAGTGAGTTATACAGGGCTCTGATTATCAGTTACAGAGAGTTATACAGGGCTCGGATTATCAGTTACAGTGAGTTATAGAGGGCTCTGATTATCAGTTACAGTGAGTTATACAGGGCCCTGATTATCAGTTACAGTGAGTTATACAGGGCTCTGATTATCAGTTACAGTGAGTTATAGAGGGCTCTGATTATCAGTTACAGTGAGTTATACAGGGCCCTGATTATCAGTTACAGTGAGTTATACAGGGCTCTGATTATCAGTTACAGTGAGTTATACAGGGCTCTGATTATCAGTTACAGTGAGTTATACAGGGCTCTGATTATCAGTTACAGTGAGTTATACAGGGCTCTGATTATCAGTTACAGTGAGTTATAGAGGGCTCTGATTATCAGTTACAGTGAGTTATAGAGGGCTCTGATTATCAGTTACAGTGAGTTATACAGGGCCCTGATTATCAGTTACAGTGAGTTATACAGGGCTCTGATTATCAGTTACAGTGAGTTATACAGGGCTCTGATTATCAGTTACAGTGAGTTATACAGGGCTCTGATTATCAGTTACAGTGAGTTATACAGGGCTCTGATTATCAGTTACAGTGAGTTATACAGGGCTCTGATTATCAGTTACAGTGAGTTATACAGGGCCCTGATTATCAGTTACAGTGAGTTATACAGGGCTCTGATTATCAGTTACAGTGAGTTATACAGGGCTCTGATTATCAGTTACAGTGGGTTATACAGGGCCCTGATTATCAGTTACAGTGAGTTATACAGGGCCCTGATTATCAGTTACAGTGAGTTATACAGGGCTCTGATTATCAGTTACAGTGAGTTATACAGGGCTCTGATTATCAGTTACAGTGAGTTATACAGGGCTCTGATTATCAGTTACAGTGAGTTATACAGGGCTCTGATTATCAGTTACAGTGAGTTATACAGGGCCCTGATTATCAGTTACAGTGAGTTATACAGGGCTCTGATTATCAGTTACAGTGAGTTATACAGGGCTCTGATTATCAGTTACAGTGAGTTATACAGGGCTCTGATTATCAGTTACAGTGAGTTATACAGGGCTCTGATTATCAGTTACAGTGAGTTATCGAGGGCTCTGATTATCAGTTACAGTGAGTTATAGAGGGCTCTGATTATCAGTTACAGTGAGTTATACAGGGCCCTGATTATCAGTTACAGTGAGTTATACAGGGCTCTGATTATCAGTTACAGTGAGTTATACAGGGCTCTGATTATCAGTTACAGTGAGTTATACAGGGCTCTGATTATCAGTTACAGTGAGTTATACAGGGCTCTGATTATCAGTTACAGTGAGTTATACAGGGCTCTGATTATCAGTTACAGTGAGTTATACAGGGCTCTGATTATCAGTTACAGTGGGTTATACAGGGCCCTGATTATCAGTTACAGTGAGTTATACAGGGCTCTGATTATCAGTTACAGTGAGTTATACAGGGCCCTGATTATCAGTTACAGTGAGTTATACAGGGCCCTGATTATCAGTTACAGTGAGTTATACAGGGCTCTGATTATCAGTTACAGTGAGTTATACAGGGCTCTGATTATCAGTTACAGTGAGTTATACAGGACTCTGATTATCAGCTACAGTGAGTTATACAGGGCTCTGATTATCAGTTACAGTGAGTTATACAGGGCTCTGATTATCAGTTACAGTGGGTTATACAGGGCTCTGATTATCAGTTACAGTGGGTTGTACAGGGCCCTGATTACCAGTTACAGTGGGTTATACAGGGCCCTGATTATCAGTTACAGTGAGTTATACAGGGCCCTGATTATCAGTTACAGTGAGTTATACAGGGTTCTGATTATCAGTTACAGTGAGTTATACAGGGCCCTGATTATCAGTTACAGTGAGTTATACAGGGCTCTGATTATCAGTTACAGTGAGTTATACAGGGTTCTGATTATCAGTTACAGTGAGTTATACAGGGCCCTGATTATCAGTTACAGTGAGTTTTTCAGGGCTCTGATTATCAGTTCCCCTGCGGGAAGTGTGTCCAGCTGCAGCTATTGTTTGACCGCTTGACGGCTCTGGAGCTGCGGATGGACTCACTTTGGAGCATCCGCGATGCTGAGAAAGTCGTGGATAGCACGTTCAGTGAGTTGGTCACACCGCAGATAAAAATTACTGAGGGAGATAGTGAATGGGTGACCAACAGACAGAGGAAGAGTAGGAAGGCAGTGCAGGGGTCCCCTGCGGTCATCTCCCTCCAAAACAGGTATACCGTTTTGGATACTGTTGGCGGAGATGGCTCACCAGGGGAAGGTGGCAGTGGCCAGGTTCATGGCACCGTGGCTGGCTCTGCTGCACAGGAGGGCAGGAAAAAGAGTGGCAGAGCTATAGTGATAGGGGACTCGATTGTAAGGGGAATAGACAGGCGTTTCTGCGGACGCAACCGAGACTCCAGGATGGTATGTTGCCTCCCTGGTGCAAGGGTCAAGGATGTCTCGGAGCGGCTGCAGGACATTCTGGAGGGGGAGGGTGAACAGCCAGTTGTCATGGTGCATATAGGCACCAACGATATAGGTAAAAAACAGGATGAGGTCCTACAAGCTGAATTTAGGGAGTTAGGAGTTAAACTAAAGAGTAGGACCTCAAAGGTAGTAATCTCAGGATTGCTACCAGTGCCACGGGCTAGTCAGAGTAGGAATGACAGGATAGCTAAGATGAATACGTGGCTTGAGAGATGGTGCAAGAGGGAGGGATTCAAATTCCTGGGCCATTGGAACCGGTTCTGGGGGAGGTGGGACCAGTACAAATTGGACGGTCTGCATCTGGGCAGGACTGGAACCAATGTCCTAGGGGGAGTGTTTGCTAGTGCTGTTGGGGAGGGTTTAAACTAATGTGGCAGGGGGATGGGAACCGATGCAGGAAGTCAGTGGGAAATAAAGTGGTGACAGAAACAAAATGCAGTAAGGGAGAGTGTACAGAACATGACCGGACAGATGGTCTGAGAAAGCAGGGCAAAGACCAAGGGAAGACTAGATTAAACTGCATTTATTTCAATGCAAGAAGTCTGATGGGCAAGGCAGATGAACTCAGGGCATGGATGGGTACATGGGACTGGGATGTTATAGCTATTACTGAAACATGGCTAAGGGAGGGGCAGGACTGGCAGCTCAATGTTCCAGGGTACAGATGCTATAGGAAAGATAGAGCAGGAGGTAAGAGAGGAGGGGGAGTTGCGTTCTTGATTAGGGAGAACATCACGGCAGTAGTGAGAGGGGATATATCCGAGGGTTCGCCCACTGAGTCCATATGGGTAGAACTGAAAAATAAGAAGGGAGAGATCACTTTGATAGGATTGTACTACAGACCCCCAAATAGTCAACGGGAAATTGAGGAGCAAATATGTAAGGAGATTACAGACAGCTGCAAGAAAAATAGGGTGGTAATAGTAGGGGACTTTAACTTTCCCAACATTGACTGGGACAGCCATAGCATTAGGGGCTTGGATGGAGAGAAATTTGTTGAGTGTATTCAGGAGGAATTTCTCATTCAGTATGTGGATGGCCCGACTAGAGAGGGGGCAAAACTTGACCTCCTCTTGGGAAATAAGGAAGGGCAGGTGACAGAAGTGTTAGTGAGGGATCACTTTGGGACCAGTGATCATAATTCCATTAGTTTTAAGATAGCTATGGAGAAGGATAGGTCTGGCCCAAAAGTTAAAATTCTAAATTGGGGAAAGGCCAATTTTGATGGTATTAGACAGGAACTTTCAGAAGTTGATTGGGAGAGTCTGTTGGCAGGCAAAGGGACGTCTGGTAAGTGGGAGGCTTTCAAAAGTGTGTTAACCAGGGTTCAGTGTAAGCACATTCCTTATAAAGTGAAGGGCAAGGCTGGTAGAAGTAGGGAACCTTGGATGACTCGGGAGATTGAGGCACTAGTCAAAAATAAGAAGGAGGCATATGACATGCATAGGCAGCTGGGATCAAGTGGATCCCTTGAAGAGTATAGAGATTGCCGGAGTAGAGTTAAGAGAGAAATCAGGAGGGCAAAAAGGGGATATGAGATTGCTTTGGCAGATCAGGCAAAGGTGAATCCAAAGAGCTTCTACAAATACATAAAGGGCAAAAGGGTAACAAGGGAGAGAGTAGGGCCTCTTAAGGATCAACAAGGTCATCTATGTGCGGAACCACAAGAGATGGGTGAGATCCTGAATGAATATTTCACATCGGTATTTACGGTTGAGAAAGGCATGGATGTTAGGGAACTTGGGGAAATAAATAGTGATGTCTTGAGGAGTGTACATATTACAGAGAGGGAGGTGCTGGAAGTCTTAACGCGCATCAAGGTAGATAAATCTCCGGGACCTGATGAAATGTATCCCAGGACGTTATGGGAGGTTAGGGAGGAAATTGCGGGTCCCCTAGCAGAGATATTTGAATCATCCACCGCTACAGGTGAGGTGCCTGAAGATTGGAGGGTAGCAAATGTTGTGCCTTTGTTTAAGAAGGGCGGCAGGGAAAAGCCTGGGAACTACAGACCAGTGAGCCTGACATCTGTAGTGGGTAAGTTGTTAGAGGGTATTCTGAGGGACAGAATCTACAGGCATTTGGAGAGGCAGGGACTAATTAGGAACAGTCAGCATGGTTTTGTGAGAGGAAAATCATGTCTCACGAATTTGATTGAGTTTTTTGAAGGGGTAACCAAGAAGATAGATGAGGGCTGTGCAGTAGACGTGGTCTACATGGACTTCAGCAAAGCATTTGACAAGGTACCGCATGGTAGGTTGTTACATAAGGTTAAATCTCATGGGATCCAAGGTGAGGTAGCCAATTGGATACAAAATTGGCTTGACGACAGAAGACAGAGGGTGGTTGTCGAGGGTTGTTTTTCAAACTGGATGCCTGTGTCCAGCGGTGTGCCTCAGGGATCGGTGCTGGGTCCGCTGTTATTTGTTATTTATATTAATGATTTGGATGAGAATTTAGGAGGCATGGTTAGTAAGTTTGCAGATGACACCAAGATTGGTGGCATTGTGGACAGTGAAGAAGGTTATCTAGGATTGCAACGGGATCTTGATAAATTGGGCCAGTGGGCCGATGAATGGCAGATGGAGTTTAATTTAGATAAATGTGAGGTAATGCATTTTGGTAGATCGAATCGGGCCAGGACCTACTCCGTTAATGGTAGGGCGTTGGGGAGAGTTATAGAACAAAGAGATCTAGGAGTACAGATTCATAGCTCCTTGAAAGTGGAGTCACAGGTGGATAGGGTGGTGAAGAAGGCATTCAGCATGCTTGGTGTCATTGGTCAGAACATTGAATGCAGGAGTTGGGATGTCTTGTTGAAGTTGTACAGGGCATTGGTGAGGCCACACTTGGAGTACTGTGTACAGTTCTGGTCACCCTATTATAGAAAGGATATTATTAAACTAGAAAGAGTGCAGAAAAGATTTACTAGGATGCTACCGGGACTTGATGGTTTGACTTCCAGGGAGAGGTTAGACAGACTGGGACTTTATTCCCTGGAGAGTAGGAGGTTAAGGGGTGATCTTATAGAAGTCTATAAAATAATGAGGGGCATAGATAAGGTCGATAGTCAAAATCTTTTCCCAAAGGTAGGGGAGTCTATAACGAGGGGGCACAGATTTAAGGTGAGAGGGGAGAGATACAAAAGGATCCAGAGGGGCAATTTTTTCACTCAAAGGGTGGTGAGTGTCTGGAACGAGCTGCCAGAGGCAGTAGTAGAGGCGGGTACAATTTTGTCTTTTAAAAAGCATTTGGACAGTTACATGGGGAAGATGGGTATCGAGGGATATGGGCCAAGTGCAGGCAATTGGGACTAGCTTAGTGGTATAAACTGGGCGACATGGACATGTTGGGCCGAAGGGCCTGTTTCCATGTTGTAACTTCTATGATTCTATGATTCTATGATTCTATACAGGGCTCTGATTATCAGTTACAGTGAGTTATACAAGGCCCTGATTATCAGTTACAGTGAGTTATACAGGGCCCTGATTATCAGTTACAGTGAATTATCCAGGGCTCTGATTATCAGTTACAGTGAGTTATACAGGGCTCTGATTATCAGTTACAGTGGGTTATACAAGGCCCTGATTATCAGTTACAGTGAGTTATACAGGGCTCTGATTATCAGTTACAGTGAATTATCCAGGGCTCTGATTATCAGTTACAGTGAGTTATACAAGGCCCTGATTATCAGTTACAGTGAGTTATACAGGGCTCTGATTATCAGTTACAGTGAATTATCCAGGGCTCTGATTATCAGTTACAGTGAGTTATACAGGGCTCTGATTATCAGTTACAGTGAGTTATACAGGGCTCTGATTATCAGTTACAGTGAGTTATACAGGGCTCTGATTATCAGTTACAGTGAGTTATAAAGGGCCCTGATTATAACTTACAGTCAGTTATACAGGGCTCTGATTATCAGTTACAGTGAGTTATACAGGACTCTGATTATCATTTACAGTGAGTTATAAAGGGCTCTGATTAACAGTTACAGTGAGTTATACAGGGCTCTGATTAACAGTTACAGTGAGTTATACAGGGCTCTGATTATCAGTTACAGTGAGTTATACAGGGCCCTGATTATCAGTTACAGTGAGTTATACAGGGCTCTGATTATCAGTTACAGTGAGTTATACAGGGCTCTGATTATCAGTTACAGTGAGTTGTACAGGGCTCTGATTGTCAGTTACAGTGAGTTATACAGGGCTCTGATTAGCAGTTACAGTGAGTTATACAGGGCTCTGATTATCAGTTACAGTGAGTTATAAAGGGCTCTGATTATCAGTTACAGTGGGTTATACAGGGCTCTGATTATCAGTTACAGTGAGTTATACAGGGCTCTGATTATCAGTTACAGTGATTTATACAGGACTCTGATTATCAGTTACAGTGAGTTATACAGGGTTCTGATTATCAGTGACAGTGAGTTATACAGGGCCCTGATTATCAGTTACAGTGGGTTATACAGGGCCCTGATTACCAGTTACAGTGGGTTATACAGGGCCCTGATTATCAGTTACAGTGAGTTATACAGGGCTCTGATTATCAGTTACAGTGAGTTATACAGGGTTCTGATTATCAGTGACAGTGAGTTATACAGGGCCCTGATTATCAGTTACAGTGAGTTTTTCAGGTCTCTGATTATCAGTTACAGTGAATTATACAGGGCCCTGATTACCAGTTACAGTGGGTTATACAGGGCCCTGATTATCAGTTACAGTGAGTTATACAGGGCCCTGATTATCAGTTACAGTGAGTTACACAGGGCTCTGATTATCAGTTACAGTGAGTTATACAGGGCTCTGATTATCAGTTACAGTGAGTTATACAGGGCCCTGATTATCAGTTACAGTGAGTTATACAGGGCTCTGATTTTCAGTTACAGTGAGTTATACAGGGCTCTGATTAACTGTTACAGTGAGTTATACAGGGCTCTGATTATCAGTTACAGTGAGTCATAAGGGCCCTGATTATAACTTACAGTCAGTTATACAGGGCTCTGATTATCAGTTAAAGTGAGTTATACAGGACTCTGATTATCATTTACAGTGAGTTATACAGGGCTCTGATTAACAGTTACAGTGAGTTATACAGGGCTCTGATTAACAGTTACAGTGAGTTATACAGGGCTCTGATTATCAGTTACAGTGAGTTACACAGGGCCCTGATTATCAGTTACAGTGAGTTATACAGGGCTCTGATTATAAGTTACAGTGAGTTATACAGGGCTCTGATTATCAGTTGCAGTGGGTTATACAGGGCCCTGATTATCAGTTACAGTGAGTTATACAGGGCTCTGATTATCAGTTACAGTGAGTTATACAGGGCTCTGATTATCAGTTACAGTGAGTTATACAGGGCTCTGATTATCAGTTACAGTGGGTTATACAGGGCTCTGATTATCAGTTACAGTGGGTTATACAGGGCTCTGATTATCAGTTACAGTGAGTTATACAGGGCTCTGATTATCATTTACAGTGAGTTATACAGGGCTCTGATTATCAGTTACAGTGAGTTATACAGGGCTCTGATTATCAGTTACAGTGAGTTATACAGGGCTCTGATTATCAGTTACAGTGAGTTATACAGGGCTCTGATTATCATTTACAGTGAGTTATACAGGGCTCTGATTATCAGTTACAGTGAGTTATACAGGGCTCTGATTATCATTTACAGTGAGTTATACAGGGCTCTGATTATCAGTTACAGTGAGTTATACAGGGCTCTGATTATCATTTACAGTGAGTTATACAGGGCTCTGATTATCAGTTACAGTGAGTTATACAGGGCTCTGATTATCATTTACAGTGAGTTATACAGGGCTCTGATTATCATTTACAGTGAGTTATACAGGGCTCTGATTATCAGTTACAGTGAGTTATACAGGGCTCTGATTATCATTTACAGTGAGTTATACAGGGCTCTGATTATCAGTTACAGTGAGTTATACAGGGCTCTGATTATCAGTTACAGTGGGTTATACAGGGCTCTGATTATCAATTACAGTGGGTTATACAGGGGCCTGATTACCAGTTACAGTGGGTTATACAGGGCCCTGATTATCAGTTACAGTGAGTTATACAGGGCCCTGATTATCAGTTACAGTGAGTTATACAGGGCTCTGATTATCAGTTACAGTGAGTTATACAGGGCTCTGATTATCAGTTACAGTGAATTATACAGGGCTCTGATTATCAGTTACAGTGAGTTATACAGGGCCCTGATTATCAGTTACAGTGAGTTATACAGGGCTCTGATTATCAGTTACAGTGAGTTATACAGGGTTCTGATTATCAGTGACAGTGAGTTATACACGGCCCTGATTATCAGTTACAGTGAGTTATACAGGGCCCTGATTATCAGTTACAGTGAGTTATACAGGGCCCTGATTATCAGTTACAGTGAATTATACAGGGCTCTGATTATCAGTTACAGTGAGTTATACAGGGCTCTGATTATCAGTTACAGTGAGTTATGCAGGGCCCTGATTATCAGTTACAGTGAGTTATACAGGGCTCTGATTATCAGTTACAGTGAGTTATACAGGGCTCTGATTATCAGTTACAGTGAGTTATACAGGGCTCTGAATATCAGTTACAGTGAATTATACAGGGCTCTGATTATCAGTTACAGTGAGTTATACAGGGCCCTGATTATCAGTTACAGTGAGTTATACAGGGCCCTGATTATCAGTTACAGTGAGTTATAGAGGGCTCTGATTATCAGTTACAGTGAATTATACAGGGCTCTGATTATCAGTTACAGTGAGTTATACAGGGCTCTGATTATCAGTTACAGTGAGTTATAGAGGGCTCTGATTATCAGTTACAGTGAGTTATACAGGGCTCTGATTATCAGTTACAGTGAGTTATAGAGGGCTCTGATTATCAGTTACAGTGAGTTATACAGGGCCCTGATTATCAGTTACAGTGAGTTATACAGGGCTCTGATTATCAGTCACAGTGAGTTATACAGGGCCCTGATTATCAGTTACAGTGGGTTATACAGGGCCCTGATTATCAGTTACAGTGAGTTATACAGGGCTCTGATTATCAGTTACAGTGATTTATACAGGACTCTGATTATCAGTTACAGTGAGTTGTACAGGGTTCTGATTATCAGTGACAGTGAGTTATACAGGGCCCTGATTATCAGTTACAGTGGGTTATACAGGGCCCTGATTACCAGTTACAGTGGGTTATACAGGGCCCTGATTATCAGTTACAGTGAGTTATACAGGGCTCTGATCATCAGTTACAGTGAGTTATACAGGGCCCTGATTATCAGTTACAGTGGGTTATACAGGGCCCTGATTACCAGTTACAGTGGGTTATACAGGGCCCTGATTACCAGTTACAGTGGGTTATACAGGGCCCTGATTATCAGTTGCAGTGAGTTGTACAGGGCCCTGATTACCAGTTACAGTGGGTTATACAGGGCCCTGATTATCAGTTACAGTGAGTTATACAGGGCTCTGATTATCAGTTACAGTGAGTTATACAGGGCTCTGATCATCAGTTACAGTGAGTTATACAGGGCTCTGATTATCAGTTACAGTGAGTTATACAGGGCTCTGATTATCAGTTACAGTGAGTTATACAGGGCCCTGATTATCAGTTACAGTGAGTTATACAGGGCCCTGATTATCAGTTACAGTGAATTATCCAGGGCTCTGATTATCAGTTACAGTGAGTTATACAGGGCTCTGATTATCAGTTACAGTGAGTTATACAGGGCTCTGATTATCAGTTACAGTGAGTTATACAGGGCCCTGATTATCAGTTACAGTGAGTTATACAGGGCTCTGATTTTCAGTTACAGTGAGTTATACAGGGCTCTGATTAACAGTTACAGTGAGTTATACAGGGCTCTGATTATCAGTTACAGTGAGTCTTAAGGGCCCTGATTATAACTTACAGTCAGTTATACAGGGCTCTGATTATCAGTTACAGTGAGTTATACAGGACTCTGATTATCATTTACAGTGAGTTATACAGGGCTCTGATTAACAGTTACAGTGAGTTATACAGGGTTCTGATTATCAGTGACAGTGAGTTATACAGGGCCCTGATTATCAGTTACAGTGGGTTATACAGGGCCCTGATTACCAGTTACAGTGGGTTATACAGGGCCCTGATTATCAGTTACAGTGAGTTATACAGGGCTCTGATTATCAGTTACAGTGAGTTATACAGGGCTCTGATTATCAGTTACAGTGAGTTATACAGGGCTCTGATTATCAGTTACAGTGGGTTATACAGGGCTCTGATTATCAGTTACAGTGGGTTATACAGGGCTCTGATTATCAGTTACAGTGAGTTATACAGGGCTCTGATTATCATTTACAGTGAGTTATACAGGGCTCTGATTATCAGTTACAGTGAGTTATACAGGGCTCTGATTATCAGTTACAGTGGGTTATGCAGGGCTCTGATTATCAATTACAGTGGGTTTCCAGGGCCCTGATTACCAGTTACAGTGGGTTATACAGGGCCCTGATTATCAGTTACAGTGAGTTATACAGGGCTCTGATTATCAGTTACAGTGAGTTATACAGGGTTCTGATTATCAGTGACAGTGAGTTATACACGGCCCTGATTATCAGTTACAGTGAGTTATACAGGGCCCTGATTATCAGTTACAGTGAGTTATACAGGGCCCTGATTATCAGTTACAGTGAGTTATGCAGGGCCCTGATTATCAGTTACAGTGAGTTATACAGGGCTCTGATTATCAGTTACAGTGAGTTATGCAGGGCCCTGATTATCAGTTACAGTGAGTTATACAGGGCCCTGATTATCAGTTACAGTGAGTTATACAGGGCTCTGATTATCAGTTACAGTGAGTTATACAGGGCTCTGATTATCAGTTACAGTGAGTTATACAGGGCTCTGAATATCAGTTACAGTGAATTATACAGGGCCCTGATTATCAGTTACAGTGAGTTATAGAGGGCTCTGATTATCAGTTACAGTGAGTTATACAGGGCTCTGATTATCAGTTACAGTGAGTTATACAGGGCTCTGATTATCAGTTACAGTGAGTTATACAGGGCCCTGATTATCAGTTACAGTGAGTTATACAGGGCTCTGATTATCAGTTACAGTGAGTTATACAGGGCTCTGATTATCAGTTACAGTGAGTTATACAGGGCTCTGAATATCAGTTACAGTGAATTATACAGGGCCCTGATTATCAGTTACAGTGAGTTATAGAGGGCTCTGATTATCAGTTACAGTGAGTTATACAGGGCTCTGATTATCAGTTACAGTGAGTTATAGAGGGCTCTGATTATCAGTTACAGTGAGTTATAGAGGGCTCTGATTATCAGTTACAGTGAGTTATACAGGGCTCTGATTATCAGTTACAGTGAGTTATAGAGGGCTCTGATTATCAGTTACAGTGAGTTATACAGGGCCCTGATTATCAGTTACAGTGAGTTATACAGGGCTCTGATTATCAGTCACAGTGAGTTATACAGGGCCCTGATTATCAGTTACAGTGGGTTATACAGGGCCCTGATTATCAGTTACAGTGAGTTATACAGGGCTCTGATTATCAGTTACAGTGAGTTGTACAGGGCTCTGATTGTCAGTTACAGTGAGTTATACAGGGCTCTGATTATCAGTTACAGTGAGTTATACAGGGCTCTGATTATCAGTTACAGTGGGTTATACAGGGCTCTGATTATCAGTTACAGTGAGTTATACAGGGCTCTGATTATCAGTTACAGTGATTTATACAGGACTCTGATTATCAGTTACAGTGAGTTATACAGGGTTCTGATTATCAGTGACAGTGAGTTATACAGGGCCCTGATTATCAGTTACAGTGGGTTATACAGGGCCCTGATTACCAGTTACAGTGGGTTATACAGGGCCCTGATTATCAGTTACAGTGAGTTATACAGGGCTCTGATTATCAGTTACAGTGAGTTATACAGGGTTCTGATTATCAGTGACAGTGAGTTATACAGGGCCCTGATTATCAGTTACAGTGAGTTATACAGGGCCCTGATTATCAGTTACAGTGAATTTTTCAGGGCTCTGATTATCAGTTACAGTGAGTTGTACAGGGCCCTGATTACCAGTTACAGTGGGTTATACAGGGCCCTGATTATCAGTTACAGTGAGTTATACAGGGCTCTGATTATCAGTTACAGTGAGTTATACAGGGCTCTGATCATCAGTTACAGTGAGTTATACAGGGCTCTGATTATCAGTTACAGTGAGTTATACAGGGCTCTGATTATCAGTTACAGTGAGTTATACAGGGCCCTGATTATCAGTTACAGTGAGTTATACAGGGCCCTGATTATCAGTTACAGTGAATTATCCAGGGCTCTGATTATCAGTTACAGTGAGTTATACAGGGCTCTGATTATCAGTTACAGTGAGTTATACAGGGCTCTGATTATCAGTTACAGTGAGTTATACAGGGCCCTGATTATCAGTTACAGTGAGTTATACAGGGCTCTGATTTTCAGTTACAGTGAGTTATACAGGGCTCTGATTAACAGTTACAGTGAGTTATACAGGGCTCTGATTATCAGTTACAGTGAGTCTTAAGGGCCCTGATTATAACTTACAGTCAGTTATACAGGGCTCTGATTATCAGTTACAGTGACTTATACAGGACTCTGATTATCATTTACAGTGAGTTATACAGGGCTCTGATTAACAGTTACAGTGAGTTATACAGGGTTCTGATTATCAGTGACAGTGAGTTATACAGGGCCCTGATTATCAGTTACAGTGAGTTATACAGGGCTCTGATTATCAGTTACAGTGGGTTATACAGGGCCCTGATTATCAGTTACAGTGGGTTATACAGGGCCCTGATTACCAGTTACAGTGGGTTATACAGGGCCCTGATTATCAGTTACAGTGAGTTATACAGGGCTCTGATTATCAGTTACAGTGAGTTATACAGGGTTCTGATTATCAGTGACAGTGAGTTATACAGGGCCCTGATTATCAGTTACAGTGAGTTTTTCAGGTCTCTGATTATCAGTTACAGTGAGTTATACAGGGCCCTGATTACCAGTTACAGTGGGTTATACAGGGCCCTGATTATCAGTTACAGTGAGTTATACAGGGCCCTGATTATCAGTTACAGTGAGTTATACAGGGCTCTGATTATCAGTTACAGTGAGTTATACAGGGCTCTGATTATCAGTTACAGTGAGTTATACAGGGCTCTGATTTTCAGTTACAGTGAGTTATACAGGGCTCTGATTAACAGTTACAGTGAGTTATACAGGGCTCTGATTATCAGTTACAGTGAGTCTTAAGGGCCCTGATTATAACTTACAGTCAGTTATACAGGGCTCTGATTATCAGTTACAGTGAGTTATACAGGACTCTGATTATCATTTACAGTGAGTTATACAGGGCTCTGATTAACAGTTACAGTGAGTTATACAGGGCCCTGATTATCAGTTACAGTGAGTTATACAGGGCTCTGATTAACAGTTACAGTGAGTTATACAGGGCCCTGATTATCAGTTACAGTGAGTTATACAGGGCTCTGATTATCAGTTACAGTGAGTTATACAGGACTCTGATTATCATTTACAGTGAGTTATACAGGGCTCTGATTAACAGTTACAGTGAGTTATACAGGGCCCTGATTAACAGTTACAGTGAGTTATACAGGGCTCTGATTATCAGTTACAGTGAGTTACACAGGGCCCTGATTATCAGTTACAGTGAGTTATACAGGGCTCTGATTATCAGTTACAGTGAGTTATACAGGGCTCTGATTATCACTTGCAGTGGGTTATACAGGGCCCTGATTATCAGTTACAGTGAGTTATACAGGGCTCTGATTATCAGTTACAGTGAGTTATACAGGGCTCTGATTATCAGTTACAGTGAGTTATACAGGGCTCTGATTATCAGTTACAGTGGGTTATACAGGGCTCTGATTATCAGTTACAGTGGTTTATACAGGGCTCTGATTATCAGTTACAGTGAGTTATACAGGGCTCTGATTATCAGTTACAGTGAGTTATACAGGGCTCTGATTATCAGTTACAGTGAGTTATACAGGGTTCTGATTATCAGTGACAGTGAGTTATACAGGGCTCTGATTATCAGTTACAGTGAGTTATACAGGGCTCTGATTATCAGTTACAGTGGGTTATACAGGGCTCTGATTATCAGTTACAGTGGGTTATACAGGGCTCTGATTATCAGTTACAGTGAGTTATACAGGGTTCTGATTATCAGTTACAGTGAGTTATACAGGGCCCTGATTATCAGTTACAGTGAATTTTTCAGGGCTCTGATTATCAGTTACAGTGAGTTGTACAGGGCCCTGATTACCAGTTACAGTGGGTTATACAGGGCCCTGATTATCAGTTACAGTGAGTTATACAGGGCTCTGATTATCAGTTACAGTGAGTTATACAGGGCTCTGATTATCAGTTACAGTGAGTTATACAGGGCTCTGATTATCAGTTACAGTGAATTATACAGGGCCCTGATTATCAGTTACAGTGAGTTATACAGGGCTCTGATTATCAGTTACAGTGAGTTATACAGGGCTCTGATTATCAGTTACAGTGAGTTATACAGGGCTCTGATCATCAGTTACAGTGAGTTATACAGGGCTCTGATTATCAGTTACAGTGAGTTATACAGGGCTCTGATTATCAGTTACAGTGAGTTATACAGGGCCCTGATTATCAGTTACAGTGATTTATACAGGGCCCTGATTATCAGTTACAGTGAATTATCCAGGGCTCTGATTATCAGTTACAGTGAGTTATACAGGGCCCTGATTATCAGTTACAGTGAGTTATACAGGGCTCTGATTATCAGTTACAGTGAGTTATACAGGGCTCTGATTATCAGTTACAGTGAGTTATACAGGGCCCTGATTATCAGTTACAGTGAGTTATACAGGGCTCTGATTTTCAGTTACAGTGAGTTATACAGGGCTCTGATTAACAGTTACAGTGAGTTATACAGGGCTCTGATTATCAGTTACAGTGAGTCTTAAGGGCCCTGATTATAACTTACAGTCAGTTATACAGGGCTCTGATTATCAGTTACAGTGAGTTATACATGACTCTGATTATCATTTACAGTGAGTTATACAGGGCCCTGATTATCAGTTACAGTGAGTTATGCAGGGCTCTGATTATCAGTTACAGTGGGTTATACAGGGTTCTGATTATCAGTGACAGTGAGTTATACAGGGCCCTGATTATCAGTTACAGTGGGTTATACAGGGTTCTGATTATCAGTTACAGTGAGTTATACAGGACTCTGATTATCAGTTACAGTGAGTTATACAGGGCCCTGATTATCAGTTACAGTGAGTTATGCAGGGCTCTGATTATCAGTTACAGTGGGTTATACAGGGTTCTGATTATCAGTGACAGTGAGTTATACAGGGCCCTGATTATCAGTTACAGTGGGTTATACAGGGCTCTGATTACCAGTTACAGTGGGTTATACAGGGCCCTGATTATCAGTTACAGTGAGTTATACAGGGCTCTGATTATCAGTTACAGTGAGTTATACAGGGTTCTGATTATCAGTGACAGTGAGTTATACAGGGCCCTGATTATCAGTTACAGTGAGTTTTTCAGGTCTCTGATTATCAGTTACAGTGAGTTATACAGGGCCCTGATTACCAGTTACAGTGGGTTATACAGGGCCCTGATTATCAGTTACAGTGAGTTATACAGGGCCCTGATTATCAGTTACAGTGAGTTATACAGGGCTCTGATTATCAGTTACAGTGAGTTATACAGGGCTCTGATTATCAGTTACAGTGAGTTATACAGGGCCCTGATTATCAGTTACAGTGAGTTATACAGGGCTCTGATTTTCAGTTACAGTGAGTTATACAGGGCCCTGATTATCAGTTACAGTCAGTTATACAGGGCCCTGATTATCAGTTACAGTGAGTCTTAAGGGCCCTGATTATAACTTACAGTCAGTTATACAGGGCTCTGATTATCAGTTACAGTGAGTTATACAGGACTCTGATTATCATTTACAGTGAGTTATACAGGGCTCTGATTAACAGTTACAGTGAGTTATACAGGCTCTGATTATCAGTTACAGTGAGTCTTAAGGGCCCTGATTATAACTTACAGTCAGTTATACAGGGCTCTGATTATCAGTTACAGTGAGTTATACAGGACTCTGATTATCATTTACAGTGAGTTATACAGGGCTCTGATTAACAGTTACAGTGAGTTATACAGGGCTCTGATTAACAGTTACAGTGAGTTATACAGGGCTCTGATTATCAGTTACAGTGAGTTACACAGGGCCCTGATTATCAGTTACAGTGAGTTATACAGGGCTCTGATTATCAGTTACAGTGAGTTATACAGGGCTCTGATTAACAGTTACAGTGAGTTATACAGGGCTCTGATTATCAGTTACAGTGAGTTACACAGGGCCCTGATTATCAGTTACAGTGAGTTATACAGGGCTCTGATTATCAGTTACAGTGAGTTATACAGGGCTCTGATTATCAGTTGCAGTGGGTTTGCAGGGCCCTGATTATCAGTTACAGTGAGTTATACAGGGCTCTGATTATCAGTTACAGTGAGTTATACAGGACTCTGATTATCATTTACAGTGAGTTATACAGGGCCCTGATTATCAGTTACAGTGAGTTATACAGGGCTCTGATTATCAGTTACAGTGAGTTATACAGGACTCTGATTATCATTTACAGTGAGTTATACAGGGCCCTGATTATCAGTTACAGTGAGTTATACAGGACTCTGATTATCATTTACAGTGAGTTATACAGGGCCCTGATTATCAGTTACAGTGAGTTATACAGGGCTCTGATTATCAGTTACAGTGAGTTATACAGGACTCTGATTATCATTTACAGTGAGTAAAACAGGGCTCTGATTATCAGTTACAGTGAGTTATACAGGGCTCTGATTATCAGTTACAGTGAGTTATACAGGACTCTGATTATCATTTACAGTGAGTTATACAGGGCTCTGATTAACAGTTACAGTGAGTTATACAGGGCTCTGATTATCAGTTACAGTGAGTTACACAGGGCCCTGATTATCAGTTACAGTGAGTTATACAGGGCTCTGATTATCAGTTACAGTGAGTTATACAGGGCTCTGATTATCAGTTGCAGTGGGTTATACAGGGCCCTGATTATCAGTTACAGTGAGTTATACAGGGCTCTGATTATCAGTTACAGTGAGTTATACAGGGCTCTGATTATCAGTTACAGTGAGTTATACAGGGCTCTGATTATCAGTTACAGTGGGTTATGCAGGGCTCTGATTATCAGTTACAGTGGGTTATACAGGGCTCTGATTATCAGTTACAGTGAGTTATACAGGGCTCTGATTATCATTTACAGTGAGTTATACAGGGCTCTGATTATCAGTTACAGTGAGTTATACAGGGCTCTGATTATCAGTTACAGTGGGTTATACAGGGCTCTGATTATCAATTACAGTGGGTTATACAGGGCCCTGATTACCAGTTACAGTGGGTTATACAGGGCCCTGATTATCAGTTACAGTGAGTTATACAGGGCTCTGATTATCAGTTACAGTGAGTTATACAGGGTTCTGATTATCAGTGACAGTGAGTTATACAGGGCCCTGATTATCAGTTACAGTGAGTTATACAGGGCCCTGATTATCAGTTACAGTGAGTTATACAGGGCCCTGATTATCAGTTAAAGTGAATTATACAGGGCTCTGATTATCAGTTACAGTGAGTTATACAGGGCTCTGATTATCAGTTACAGTGAGTTATACAGGGCTCTGAATATCAGTTACAGTGAATTATACAGGGCCCTGATTATCAGTTACAGTGAGTTATAGAGGGCTCTGATTATCAGTTACAGTGAGTTATACAGGGCCCTGATTATCAGTTACAGTGAGTTATAGAGGGCTCTGATTATCAGTTACAGTGAGTTATACAGGGCTCTGATTATCAGTTACAGTGAGTTATACCGGGCTCTGATTATCAGTTACAGTGAGTTATAGAGGGCTCTGATTATCAGTTACAGTGAGTTATACAGGGCTCTGATTATCAGTTACAGTGAGTTATAGAGGGCCCTGATTATCAGTTACAGTGAGTTATAGAGGGCTCTGATTATCAGTTACAGTGAGTTATAGAGGGCTCTGATTATCAGTTACACTGAGTTATACAGGGCTCTGATTATCAGTTACAGTGAGTTATAGAGGGCTCTGATTATCAGTTACAGTGAGTTATACAGGGCCCTGATTATCAGTTACAGTGAGTTATACAGGGCTCTGATTATCAGTCACAGTGAGTTATACAGGGCCCTGATTATCAGTTACAGTGGGTTATACAGGGCCCTGATTATCAGTTGCAGTGAGTTATACAGGGCCCTGATTATCAGTTGCAGTGAGTTATACAGGGCCCTGATTATCAGTTACAGTGAGTTATACAGGGCCCTGATTATCAGTTACAGTGAGTTATACAGGGCTCTGATTATCAGTCACAGTGAGTTATACAGGGCCCTGATTATCAGTTACAGTGAGTTATACAGGGCTCTGATTATCAGTTACAGTGAATTATACAGGGCTCTGATTATCAGTCACAGTGAGTTATACAGGGCCCTGATTATCAGTTACAGTGGGTTATACAGGGCCCTGATTATCAGTTGCAGTGAGTTATACAGGGCCCTGATTATCAGTTACAGTGGGTTATACAGGGCTCTGATTATCAGTTACAGTGAGTTATACAGGGCTCTGATTGTCAGTTACAGTGAGTTATACAGGGCTCTGATTATCAGTTACAGTGAGTTATACAGGGCTCTGATTATCAGTTACAGTGGGTTATACAGGGCTCTGATTATCAGTTACAGTGAGTTATACAGGGCTC
Source organism: Heptranchias perlo (assembly GCF_035084215.1). Taxonomy (NCBI): domain Eukaryota; kingdom Metazoa; phylum Chordata; class Chondrichthyes; order Hexanchiformes; family Hexanchidae; genus Heptranchias; species Heptranchias perlo. The sequence goes on along the minus strand of NC_090339.1, from coordinate 647,149 downwards.
TGATTATCAGTTACAGTGATTTATACAGGACTCTGATTATCAGTTACAGTGAGTTATACAGGGTTCTGATTATCAGTGACAGTGAGTTATACAGGGCCCTGATTATCAGTTACAGTGGGTTATACAGGGCCCTGATTACCAGTTACAGTGGGTTATACAGGGCCCTGATTATCAGTTACAGTGAGTTATACAGGGCTCTGATTATCAGTTACAGTGAGTTATACAGGGTTCTGATTATCAGTGACAGTGAGTTATACAGGGCCCTGATTATCAGTTACAGTGGGTTATACAGGGCCCTGATTACCAGTTACAGTGGGTTATACAGGGCCCTGATTATCAGTTACAGTGAGTTATACAGGGCTCTGATTATCAGTTACAGTGAGTTATACAGGGCTCTGATTATCAGTTACAGTGAGTTATACAGGGCTCTGATCATCAGTTACAGTGAGTTATACAGGGCTCTGATTATCAGTTACAGTGAGTTATACAGGGCTCTGATTATCAGTTACAGTGAATTATACAGGGCCCTGATTATCAGTTACAGTGAGTTATACAGGGCCCTGATTATCAGTTACAGTGAATTATCCAGGGCTCTGATTATCAGTTACAGTGAGTTATACAGGGCCCTGATTATCAGTTACAGTGAGTTATACAGGGCTCTGATTATCAGTTACAGTGAGTTATACAGGGCTCTGATTATCAGTTACAGTGAGTTATACAGGGCCCTGATTATCAGTTACAGTGAGTTATACAGGGCTCTGATTTTCAGTTACAGTGAGTTATACAGGGCTCTGATTAACAGTTACAGTGAGTTATACAGGGCTCTGATTATCAGTTACAGTGAGTCTTAAGGGCCCTGATTATAACTTACAGTCAGTGATACAGGGCTCTGATTATCAGTTACAGTGAGTTATACAGGACTCTGATTATCATTTACAGTGAGTTATACAGGGCTCTGATTAACAGTTACAGTGAGTTATACAGGGCTCTGATTATCAGTTACAGTGAGTTATACAGGGCTCTGATTATCAGTTGCAGTGGGTTATACAGGGCTCTGATTATCAGTTACAGTGAGTTATACAGGGCTCTGATTATCAGTCCCAATAAGTGACACAGGGCCCTGATTATCAGTTACAGTGAGTTATACAGGGCTCTGATTATCAGTTACAGTGAGTTATACAGGGCTCTGATTATCAGTTACAGTGAGTTATACAGGCCTCTGATTATCAGTTACAGTGGGTTATACAGGGCTCTGATTATCAGTGGCAGTGGGTTATACAGGGCTCTGATTATCAGTTACAGTGAGTTATACAGGGCTCTGATTATCATTTACAGTGAGTTATACAGGGCTCTGATTATCAGTTACAGTGAGTTATACAGGGCTCTGATTATCAGTAACAGTGGGTTATACAGGGCTCTGATTATCAATTACAGTGGGTTATACAGGGCCCTGATTACCAGTTACAGTGGGTTATACAGGGCCCTGATTATCAGTTACAGTGAGTTATACAGGGCTCTGATTATCAGTTACAGTGAGTTATACAGGGTTCTGATTATCAGTGACAGTGAGTTATACAGGGCCCTGATTATCAGTTACAGTGAGTTATACAGGGCCCTGATTATCAGTTACAGTGAGTTATACAGGGCCCTGATTATCAGTTACAGTGAATTATACAGGGCTCTGATTATCAGTAACAGTGAGTTATACAGGGCCCTGATTATCAGTTACAGTGAGTTATACAGGGCTCTGATTATCAGTTACAGTGAGTTATACAGGGCCCTGATTATCATTTACAGTGAGTTATACAGGGCTCTGATTATCAGTTACAGTGAGTTATACAGGGCCCTGATTATCAGTTACAGTGAGTTATACAGGGCTCTGATTATCAGTTACAGTGAGTTATACAGGGCTCTGATTATCAGTTACAGTGAGTTATACAGGGCCCTGATTATCAGTTACAGTGAGTTATACAGGGCTCTGATTATCAGTTACAGTGAGTTATACAGGGCTCTGATTATCAGTTACAGTGAGTTATACAGGGCTCTGATTATCAGTTACAGTGAGTTATGCAGGGCACTGATTATCAGTTACAGTGAGTTATACAGGGCTCTGATTATCAGTTACAGTGAGTTATACAGGGCTCTGATTATCAGTTACAGTGAGTTATACAGGGCTCTGATTATCAGTTACAGTGAGTTATGCAGGGCCCTGATTATCAGTTACAGTGAGTTATACAGGGCTCTGATTATCAGTTACAGTGAGTTATGCAGGGCCCTGATTATCAGTTACAGTGAGTTATACAGGGCTCTGATTATCAGTTACAGTGAGTTATACAGGGCACTGATTATCAGTTACAGTGAGTTATACAGGGCTCTGATTATCAGTTACAGTGAGTTATACAGGGCACTGATTATCAGTTACAGTGAGTTATACAGGGCCCTGATTATCAGTTACAGTGAGTTATACAGGGCTCTGATTATCAGTTACAGTGAGTTATGCAGGGCACTGATTATCAGTTACAGTGAGTTATACAGGGCCCTGATTATCAGTTACAGTGAGTTATACAGGGCTCTGATTATCAGTTACAGTGAGTTATACAGGGCACTGATTATCAGTTACAGTGAGTTATACAGGGCCCTGATTATCAGTTACAGTGAGTTATACAGGGCTCTGATTATCAGTTACAGTGAGTTATGCAGGGCCCTGATTATCAGTTACAGTGAGTTATACAGGGCTCTGATTATCAGTTACAGTGAGTTATACAGGGCACTGATTATCAGTTACAGTGAGTTATACAGGGCTCTGATTATCAGTTACAGTGAGTTATGCAGGGCCCTGATTATCAGTTACAGTGAGTTATACAGGGCTCTGATTATCAGTTACAGTGAGTTATACAGGGCTCTGAATATCAGTTACAGTGAATTATACAGGGCCCTGATTATCAGTTACAGTGAGTTATAGAGGGCTCTGATTATCAGTTACAGTGAGTTATACAGGGCTCTGATTATCAGTTACAGTGAGTTATAGAGGGCTCTGATTATCAGTTACAGTGAGTTATACAGGGCCCTGATTATCAGTTACAGTGAGTTATACAGGGCCCTGATTATCAGTTACAGTGAGTTATACAGGGCTCTGATTATCAGTTACAGTGAGTTATACAGGGCTCTGATTATCAGTTACAGTGAGTTATAGAGGGCTCTGATTATCAGTTACAGTGAGTTATACAGGGCTCTGATTATCAGTTACAGTGAGTTATAGAGGGCTCTGATTATCAGTTACAGTGAGTTATACAGGGCCCTGATTATCAGTTACAGTGAGTTATACAGGGCTCTGATTATCAGTTACAGTGAGTTATACAGGGCCCTGATTATCAGTTACAGTGAGTTATACAGGGCTCTGATTATCAGTTACAGTGAGTTATACAGGGCTCTGATTATCAGTTAAAGTGAGTTATACAGGGCTCTGATTATCAGTTACAGTGAGTTATACAGGGCTCTGATTATCAGTTACAGTGAGTTATAGAGGGCTCTGATTATCAGTTACAGTGAGTTATAGAGCGCTCTGATTATCAGTTACAGTGAGTTATACAGGGCCCTGATTATCAGTTACAGTGAGTTATACAGGGCTCTGATTATCAGTTACAGTGAGTTATACAGGGCTCTGATTATCAGTTACAGTGAGTTATACAGGGCTCTGATTATCAGTTACAGTGGGTTATACAGGGCCCTGATTATCAGTTACAGTGAGTGATACAGGGCTCTGATTATCAGTTACAGTGAGTTATACAGGGCTCTGATTATCAGTTACAGTGAGTTATACAGGGCCCTGATTATCAGTTACAGTGAGTTATACAGGGCCCTGATTATCAGTTACAGTGAGTTATACAGGGCTCTGATTATCAGTTACAGTGAGTTATACAGGGTTCTGATTATCAGTTACAGTGAGTTTTGCAGGGCTCTGATTATCAGTTACAGTGAGTTATACAGGGTTCTGATTATCAGTTACAGTGAGTTATACAGGGTTCTGATTATCAGTTACAGTGAGTTATACAGGGCTCTGATTATCAGTTACAGTGAGTTATACAGGGCTCTGATTATCAGTTACAGTGAGTTTTTCAGGGCCCTGATTATCAGTTACAGTGAGTTATACAGGGCTCTGATTATCAGTTACAGTGAGTTATACAGGGCCCTGATTATCAGTTGCAGTGAGTTTTGCAGGGCTCTGATTATCAGTTACAGTGAGTTATACAGGGTTCTGATTATCAGTTACAGTGAGTTATACAGGGCTCTGATTATCAGTTACAGTGAGTTTTTCAGGGCTCTGATTATCAGTTACAGTGAGTTATACAGGGCCCTGATTATCAGTTACAGTGAGTTTTGCAGGGCTCTGATTATCAGTTACAGTGAGTTATACAGGGTTCTGATTATCAGTTACAGTGAGTTATACAGGGTTCTGATTATCAGTTACAGTGAGTTATACAGGGCTCTGATTATCAGTTACAGTGAGTTATACAGGGCTCTGATTATCAGTTACAGTGAGTTTTTCAGGGCCCTGATTATCAGTTACAGTGAGTTATACAGGGTTCTGATTATCAGTTACAGTGAGATATACAGGGCCCTGATTATCAGTTACAGTGAGTTATACAGGGCTCTGATTATCAGTTACAGTGAGTTATACAGGGCTCTGATTATCAGTTAAAGTGAGTTATACAGGGCTCTGATTATCAGTTACAGTGAGTTATACAGGGCTCTGATTATCAGTTACAGTGAGTTATAGAGGGCTCTGATTATCAGTTACAGTGAGTTATAGAGCGCTCTGATTATCAGTTACAGTGAGTTATACAGGGCCCTGATTATCAGTTACAGTGAGTTATACAGGGCTCTGATTATCAGTTACAGTGAGTTATACAGGGCTCTGATTATCAGTTACAGTGAGTTATACAGGGCTCTGATTATCAGTTACAGTGGGTTATACAGGGCCCTGATTATCAGTTACAGTGAGTGATACAGGGCTCTGATTATCAGTTACAGTGAGTTATACAGGGCTCTGATTATCAGTTACAGTGAGTTATACAGGGCCCTGATTATCAGTTACAGTGAGTTATACAGGGCCCTGATTATCAGTTACAGTGAGTTATACAGGGCTCTGATTATCAGTTACAGTGAGTTATACAGGGTTCTGATTATCAGTTACAGTGAGTTTTGCAGGGCTCTGATTATCAGTTACAGTGAGTTATACAGGGTTCTGATTATCAGTTACAGTGAGTTATACAGGGTTCTGATTATCAGTTACAGTGAGTTATACAGGGCTCTGATTATCAGTTACAGTGAGTTATACAGGGCTCTGATTATCAGTTACAGTGAGTTTTTCAGGGCCCTGATTATCAGTTACAGTGAGTTATACAGGGCTCTGATTATCAGTTACAGTGAGTTATACAGGGCCCTGATTATCAGTTGCAGTGAGTTTTGCAGGGCTCTGATTATCAGTTACAGTGAGTTATACAGGGTTCTGATTATCAGTTACAGTGAGTTATACAGGGCTCTGATTATCAGTTACAGTGAGTTTTTCAGGGCTCTGATTATCAGTTACAGTGAGTTATACAGGGCTCTGATTATCAGTTACAGTGAGTTATACAGGGCCCTGATTATCAGTTACAGTGAGTTTTGCAGGGCTCTGATTATCAGTTACAGTGAGTTATACAGGGTTCTGATTATCAGTTACAGTGAGTTATACAGGGTTCTGATTATCAGTTACAGTGAGTTATACAGGGCTCTGATTATCAGTTACAGTGAGTTATACAGGGCTCTGATTATCAGTTACAGTGAGTTTTTCAGGGCCCTGATTATCAGTTACAGTGAGTTATACAGGGTTCTGATTATCAGTTACAGTGAGATATACAGGGCCCTGATTATCAGTTACAGTGAGTTTTTCAGGGCTCTGATTATCAGTTACAGTGAGTTATACAGGGCTCTGATTATCAGTTACAGTGAGTTATACAGGGCCCTGATTATCAGTTACAGTGAGTTTTTCAGGGCTCTGATTATCAGTTACAGTGAGTTATACAGGGCCCTGATTATCAGTTACAGTGGGTTATACAGGGCCCTGATTATCAGTTACAGTGAGTTATACAGGGCTCTGATTATCAGTTACAGTGAGTTATACAGGGCCCTGATTATCAGTTACAGTGAATTTTTCAGGGCTCTGATTATCAGTTACAGTGAGTTGTACAGGGCCCTGATTACCAGTTACAGTGGGTTATACAGGGCCCTGATTATCAGTTACAGTGAGTTATACAGGGATCTGATTATCAGTTACAGTGAGTTATACAGGGCTCTGATCATCAGTTACAGTGAGTTATACAGGGCTCTGATTATCAGTTACAGTGAGTTATACAGGGCTCTGATTATCAGTTACAGTGGGTTATACAGGGCCCTGATTATCAGTTACAGTGAGTTATACAGGGATCTGATTATCAGTTACAGTGAGTTATACAGGGCTCTGATCATCAGTTACAGTGAGTTATACAGGGCCCTGATTATCAGTTACAGTGGGTTATACAGGGCCCTGATTATCAGTTACAGTGAGTTATACAGGGCTCTGATTATCAGTTACAGTGAGTTATACAGGGCCCTGATTATCAGTTACAGTGAATTTTTCAGGGCTCTGTTTATCAGTTACAGTGAGTTGTACAGGGCCCTGATTACCAGTTACAGTGGGTTATACAGGGCCCTGATTATCAGTTACAGTGAGTTATACAGGGATCTGATTATCAGTTACAGTGAGTTATACAGGGCTCTGATCATCAGTTACAGTGAGTTATACAGGGCTCTGATTATCAGTTACAGTGAGTTATACAGGGCTCTGATTATCAGTTACAGTGGGTTATACAGGGCCCTGATTATCAGTTACAGTGAGTTATACAGGGATCTGATTATCAGTTACAGTGAGTTATACAGGGCTCTGATCATCAGTTACAGTGAGTTATACAGGGCCCTGATTATCAGTTACAGTGGGTTATACAGGGCCCTGATTATCAGTTACAGTGAGTTATACAGGGATCTGATTATCAGTTACAGTGAGTTATACAGGGCTCTGATCATCAGTTACAGTGAGTTATACAGGGCCCTGATTATCAGTTACAGTGAGTTATACAGGGATCTGATTATCAGTTACAGTGAGTTATACAGGGCTCTGATCATCAGTTACAGTGAGTTATACAGGGCTCTGATTATCAGTTACAGTGAGTTATACAGGGCTCTGATCATCAGTTACAGTGAGTTATACAGGGCTCTGATTATCAGTTACAGTGAGTTATACAGGGCCCTGATTATCAGTTACAGTGAGTTATACAGGGCTCTGATTATCAGTTACAGTGAGTTATACAGGGCCCTGATTATCAGTTACAGTGAGTTATACAGGGCCCTGATTATCAGTTACAGTGAATTATCCAGGGCTCTGATTATCAGTTACAGTGAGTTATACAGGGCCCTGATTATCAGTTACAGTGAGTTATACAGGGCTCTGATTATCAGTTACAGTGAGTTATACAGGGCTCTGATTATCAGTTACAGTGAGTTATACAGGGCCCTGATTATCAGTTACAGTGAGTTATACAGGGCCCTGATTTTCAGTTACAGTGAGTTATACAGGGCTCTGATTAACAGTTACAGTGAGTTATACAGGGCTCTGATTAACAGTTACAGTGAGTTATACAGGGCTCTGATTATCAGTTACAGTGAGTTACACAGGGCCCTGATTATCAGTTACAGTGAGTTATACAGGGCTCTGATTATCAGTTACAGTGAGTTATACAGGGCTCTGATTATCAGTTACAGTGAGTTATACAGGGCTCTGATTATCAGTTACAGTGAGTTATACAGGGCTCTGATTATCAGTTACAGTGGGTTATACAGGGCTCTGATTATCAGTTACAGTGGGTTATACAGGGCTCTGATTATCAGTTACAGTGAGTTATACAGGGCTCTGATTATCATTTACAGTGAGTTATACAGGGCTCTGATTATCAGTTACAGTGAGTTATACAGGGCTCTGATTATCAGTTACAGTGGGTTATACAGGGCTCTGATTATCAATTACAGTGGGTTATACAGGGCCCTGATTACCAGTTACAGTGGGTTATACAGGGCCCTGATTATCAGTTACAGTGAGTTATACGGGGCTCTGATTATCAGTTACAGTGAGTTATACAGGGTACTGATTATCAGTGACAGTGAGTTATACAGGGCCCTGATTATCAGTTACAGTGAGTTATACAGGGCCCTGATTATCAGTTACAGTGAGTTATACAGGGCTCTGATTATCAGTTACAGTGAGTTATACAGGGCCCTGATTATCAGTTACAGTGAGTTATACAGGGCCCTGATTATCAGTTACAGTGAATTATACAGGGCTCTGATTATCAGTAACAGTGAGTTATACAGGGCTCTGATTATCAGTTACAGTGAGTTATACAGGGCCCTGATTATCAGTTACAGTGAGTTATACAGGGCCCTGATTATCAGTTACAGTGAGTTATACAGGGCACTGATTATCAGTTACAGTGAGTTATACAGGGCTCTGATTATCAGTTACAGTGAGTTATACAGGGCCCTGATTATCAGTTACAGTGAGTTATACAGGGCTCTGATTATCAGTTACAGTGAGTTATACAGGGCACTGATTATCAGTTACAGTGAGTTATACAGGGCTCTGATTATCAGTTACAGTGAGTTATGCAGGGCCCTGATTATCAGTTACAGTGAGTTATACGGGGCTCTGATTATCAGTTACAGTGAGTTATACAGGGCTCTGAATATCAGTTACAGTGAATTATACAGGGCCCTGATTATCAGTTACAGTGAGTTATAGAGGGCTCTGATTATCAGTTACAGTGAGTTATACAGGGCTCTGATTATCAGTTACAGTGAGTTATACAGGGTGCTGATTATCAGTTACAGTGAGTTATACAGGGCCCTGATTATCAGTTACAGTGAGTTATACAGGGCCCTGATTATCAGTTACAGTGAGTTATAGAGGGCTCTGATTATCAGTTACAGTGAGTTATAGAGGGCCCTGATTATCAGTTACAGTGAGTTATAGAGGGCTCTGATTATCAGTTACAGTGAGTTATACAGGGCAATGATTATCAGTTACAGTGAGTTATAGAGGGCTCTGATTATCAGTTACAGTGAGTTATACAGGGCCCTGATTATCAGTTACAGTGAGTTATACAGGGCTCTGATTATCAGTTACAGTGAGTTATACAGGGCCCTGATTATCAGTTATAGTGAGTTATACAGGGCTCTGATTATCAGTTACAGTGAGTTATACAGGGCTCTGATTATCAGTTACAGTGAGTTATAGAGGGCTCTGATTATCAGTTACAGTGAGTTATAGAGCGCTCTGATTATCAGTTACAGTGAGTTATACAGGGCCCTGATTATCAGTTACAGTGAGTTATACAGGGCTCTGATTATCAGTTACAGTGAGTTATACAGGGCTCTGATTATCAGTTACAGTGAGTTATACAGGGCTCTGATTATCAGTTACAGTGAATTATACAGGGCTCTGATTATCAGTTACAGTGAGTTTTTCAGGGCCCTGATTATCAGTTACAGTGAGTTATACAGGGCTCTGATTATCAGTTACAGTGAGTTATACAGGGCTCTGATTATCAGTTACAGTGAGTTTTACAGGGCTCTGATTATCAGTTACAGTGAGTTATACAGGGCTCTGATTATCAGTTACAGTGAGTTATACAGGGCTCTGATTATCAGTTACAGTGAGTTTTACAGGGCTCTGATTATCAGTTACAGTGAGTTATACAGGGCTCTGATTATCAGTTACAGTGAGTTATACAAGGCCCTGATTATCAGTTACAGTGAGTTATACAGGGCTCTGATTATCAGTTACAGTGAGTTTTACAGGGCTCTGATTATCAGTTACAGTGAGTTATACAAGGCCCTGATTATCAGTTACAGTGAGTTATACAGGGCTCTGATTATCAGTTACAGTGAGTTATACAAGGCCCTGATTATCAGTTACAGTGAGTTATACAGGGCTCTGATTATCAGTTACAGTGAGTTTTACAGGGCTCTGATTATCAGTTGCAGTGAGTTTTCAGGGCTCTGATTATCAGTTACAGTGAGTTATACAGGGCCCTGATTATCAGTTACAGTGAGTTGTACAGGGCTCTGATTATCAGTTACAGTGAATTATACAGGGCTCTGATTATCAGTTACAGTGAGTTATACAGGGCTCTGATTATCAGTTACAGTGAGTTATACAGGACCCTGATTATCAGTTACAGTGAGATATACAGGGCCCTGATTATCAGTTACAGTGAGTTTTTCAGGGCTCTGATTATCAGTTACAGTGAGTTATACAGGGCCCTGATTATCAGTTACAGTGAGTTATACAGGGCACTGATTATCAGTCACAGTGAGTTATACAGGGCTCTGATTATCAGTCACAGTGAGTTATACAGGGATCTGATTATCAGTTACAGTGAGTTATACAGGGCTCTGATTATCAGTTACAGTGAATTATACAGGGCCCTGATTATCAGTTACAGTGAGTTATACAGGGCTCTGATTATCAGTTACAGTGAATTATACAGGGCCCTGATTATCAGTTACAGTGAGTTATACAGGGCCCTGATTATCAGTTACAGTGAGTTTTTCAGGGCTCTGATTATCAGTTACAGTGAATTATACAGGGCCCTGATTATCAGTTACAGTGAGTTATACAGGGCTCTGATTATCAGTTACAGTGAATTATACAGGGCCCTGATTATCAGTTACAGTGAGTTATACAGGGCTCTGATTATCAGTTACAGTGAATTATACAGGGCCCTGATTATCAGTTACAGTGAGTTATACAGGGCTCTGATTATCAGTTACAGTGAATTATACAGGGCCCTGATTATCAGTTACAGTGAGTTATACAGGGCTCTGATTATCAGTTACAGTGAGATATACAGGGCCCTGATTATCAGTTACAGTGAGTTTTTCAGGGCTCTGATTATCAGTTACAGTGAGTTATACAGGGCTCTGATTATCAGTTACAGTGAGTTTTACAGGGCTCTGATTATCAGTTAAAGTGAGTTATACAGGGCTCTGATTATCAGTTACAGTGAGTTATACAGGGCTCTGATTATCAGTTACAGTGAGTTATACAGGGCTCTGATTATCAGTTACAGTGAGTTATACAGGGCTCTGATTATCAGTTACAGTGAGTTATACAGGGCTCTGATTATCAGTTACAGTGAGTTATACAGGGTTCTGATTATCAGTTACAGTGAGTTATACAGGGTTCTGATTATCAGTTACAGTGAGTTATACAGGGCCCTGATTATCAGTTACAGTGAGTTTTTCAGGGCTCTGATTATCAGTTACAGTGAGTTATACAGGGCTCTGATTATCAGTTACAGTGAGTTATACAAGGCCCTGATTATCAGTTACAGTGAGTTATACAGGGCCCTGATTATCAGTTACAGTGAATTATCCAGGGCTCTGATTATCAGTTACAGTGAGTTATACAGGGCCCTGATTATCAGTTACAGTGAGTTATACAGGGCCCTGATTATCAGTTACAGTGAGTTATACAGGGCCCTGATTATCAGTTACAGTGAGTTATACAGGGCTCTGATTATCAGTTACAGTGAGTTATACAGGGCCCTGATTATCAGTTACAGTGAGTTATACAGGGCTCTGATTATCAGTTACAGTGAGTTATACAGGGCCCTGATTATCAGTTACAGTGAGTTATACAGGGCTCTGATTATCAGTTACAGTGAGTTATACAGGGCTCTGATTATCAGTTACAGTGAGTTATACAGGGCCCTGATTATCAGTTACAGTGAGTTATACAGGGCTCTGATTATCAGTTACAGTGAGTTATACAGTGCTCTGATTATCAGTTACAGTGAGTTATACAGGGCCCTGATTATCAGTTACAGTGAGTTATACAGGGCTCTGATTATCAGTTACAGTGAGTTATACAGGGCTCTGATTATCAGTTACAGTGAGTTATACAGGGCCCTGATTATCAGTTACAGTGAATTATACAGGGCTCTGATTATCAGTTACAGTGAATTATACAGGGCCCTGATTATCAGTTACAGTGAGTTATACAGGGCTCTGATTATCAGTTACAGTGAGTTATACAGGGCTCTGAATATCAGTTACAGTGAATTATACAGGGCCCTGATTATCAGTTACAGTGAGTTATACAGGGCTCTGATTATCAGTTACAGTGAGTTATACAGGGCCCTGATTATCAGTTACAGTGAGTTATACAGGGCCCTGATTATCAGTTACAGTGAGTTATACAGGGCTCTGATTATCAGTTACAGTGAATTATACAGGGCCCTGATTATCAGTTACAGTGAGTTATACAGGGCTCTGATTATCAGTTGCAGTGGGTTATACAGGGCCCTGATTATCAGTTACAGTGAGTTATACAGGGCTCTGATGATCAGTTGCAGTGAGTTATACAGGACTCTGATTATCAGTTACAGTGGGTTATACAGGGCTCTGATTATCAGTTACAGTGAGTTATACATGGCTCTGATTATCAGTTACAGTGAGTAAAAGAGGGCTCTGATTATCAGTTACAGTGAGTTATACAGGGCCCTGATTATCAGTTACAGTGGGTTATACAGGGCCCTGATTATCAGTTACAGTGAGTTATACAGGGCCCTGATTATCAGTTACAGTGGGTTATACAGGGCTCTGATTATCAGTTACATTGAGTTATACAGGACTCTGATTATCAGTTACAGTGAGTTATACAGGGCTCTGATTATCATTTACAGTGAGTTATACAGGGCCCTGATTATCAGTTACAGTGAGTTATACAGGGCTCTGATTATCAGTTACAGTGAGTTATACAGGACCCTGATTATCAGTTACAGTGAGTTATACAGGGCTCTGATTATCAGTTACAGTGAGTTATACAGGGCCCTGATTATCAGTTACAGTGGGTTATACAGGGCTCTGATTATCAGTTACATTGAGTTATACAGGACTCTGATTATCAGTTACAGTGAGTTATACAGGGCTCTGATTATCAGTTACAGTGAGTTATACAGGGCCCTGATTATCAGTTACAGTGGGTTATACAGGGCTCTGATTATCAGTTACATTGAGTTATACAGGACTCTGATTATCAGTTACAGTGAGTTATACAGGGCTCTGATTATCATTTACAGTGAGTTATACAGGGCCCTGATTATCAGTTAAAGTGAATTATCCAGGGCCCTGATTATCAGTTACAGTGAGTTATACAGGGCCCTGATTATCAGTTACAGTGAGTTATACAGGGCTCTGATTATCAGTTACAGTGAGTTATACAGGGCCCTGATTATCAGTTACAGTGAGTTATACAGGGCCCTGATTATCAGTGACAGTGAGTTATACAGGGCTCTGATTATCAGTTACAGTGAGTTATACAGGGCCCTGATTATCAGTTACAGTGAGTTATACAGGGCTCTGATTATCAGTTACAGTGAGTTATACAGGGCTCTGATTATCAGTTACAGTGAGTTATACAGGGCCCTGATTATCAGTTACAGTGAGTTATACAGGGCTCTGATTATCAGTTACAGTGAGTTATACAGGGCTCTGATTATCAGTTACAGTGAGTTATACAGGGCCCTGATTATCAGTTACAGTGAGTTATACAGGGCTCTGATTATCAGTTACAGTGAGTTATACAGGGCCCTGATTATCAGTTACAGTGAATTATCCAGGGCCCTGATTATGAGTTACAGTGAGTTATACAGGACCCTGATTATCAGTTACAGTGAGTTATACAGGGCCCTGATTATCAGTTACAGTGAGTTATACAGGGCTCTGATTATCAGTTACAGTGAGTTATACAGGGCTCTGATTATCAGTTACAGTGAGTTATACAGGGCTCTGATTATCAGTTAGAGTGAGTTATACAGGGCACTGATTATCAGTTAGAGTGAGTTATACAGGGCTCTGATTATCAGTTGCAGTGGGTTATACAGGGCTCTGATTATCAGTTACAGTGAGTTATACAGGGCTCTGATGATCAGTTGCAATGGGTTATACAGGGCTCTGATTATCAGTTACAGTGAGTTATACAGGGCTCTGATTATCAGTTACAGTGAGTAAAAGAGGGCTCTGATTATCAGTTACAGTGAGTTATACAGGGCTCTGATTATCAGTTACAGTGAGTTATACAGGGCCCTGATTATCAGTTACAGTGAGTTATACAGGGCTCTGATTATCAGTTACAGTGAGTTATACAGGGCCCTGATTATCAGTTACAGTGGGTTATACAGGGCTCTGATTATCAGTTACAGTGAGTTATACAGGACTCTGATTATCAGTTACAGTGAGTTATACAGGGCTCTGATTATCATTTACAGTGAGTTATACAGGGCCCTGATTATCAGTTACAGTGAATTATCCAGGGCCCTGATTATCAGTTACAGTGAGTTATACAGGGCCCTGATTATCAGTTACAGTGAGTTATACAGGGCTCTGATTATCAGTTACAGTGAGTTATACAGGGCCCTGATTATCAGTTACAGTGAATTATCCAGGGCCCTGATTATGAGTTACAGTGAGTTATACAGGACCCTGATTATCAGTTACAGTGAGTTATACAGGGCCCTGATTATCAGTTACAGTGAGTTATACAGGGCTCTGATTATCAGTTACAGTGAGTTATACAGGGCTCTGATTATCAGTTACAGTGAGTTACACAGGGCTCTGATTATCAGTTACAGTGAGTTATACAGGGCACTGATTATCAGTTACAGTGAGTTATACAGGGCTCTGATTATCAGTTAGAGTGAGTTATACAGGGCACTGATTATCAGTTACAGTGAGTTATACAGGGCTCTGATTATCAGTTACAGTGAGTTATACAGGGCCCTGATTATCAGTTACAGTGAGTTATACAGGGCCCTGATTATCAGTTACAGTGAGTTATACAGGGCTCTGATTATCAGTTACAGTGAGTTATACAGGGCTCTGATTATCAGTTACAGTGAGTTATACAGGGCCCTGATTATCAGTTACAGTGAGTTATACAGGGCTCTGATTATCAGTTACAGTGAGTTATACAGGGCACTGATTATCAGTTAGAGTGAGTTATACAGGGCCCTGATTATCAGTTACAGTGAGTTATACAGGGCCCTGATTATCAGTTACAGTGAGTTATACAGGGCTCTGATTATCAGTTACAGTGAGTTATACAGGGCTCTGATTATCAGTTACAGTGAGTTATACAGGGCCCTGATTATCAGTTACAGTGAGTTATACAGGGCTCTGATTATCAGTTACAGTGAGTTATACAGGGCTCTGATTATCAGTTACAGTGAGTTATACAGGGCCCTGATTATCAGTTACAGTGAGTTATACAGGGCCCTGATTATCAGTTACAGTGAATTATACAGGGCCCTGATTATCAGTTACAGTGAGTTATACAGGGCTCTGATTATCAGTTACAGTGAGTTATACAGGGCCCTGATTATCAGTTACAGTGAGTTATACAGGGCTCTGATTATCAGTTACAGTGAGTTATACAGGGCCCTGATTATCAGTTACAGTGAATTATCCAGGGCTCTGATTATCAGTTACAGTGAGTTATACAGGGCTCTGATTATCAGTTACAGTGAGTTATACAGGGCTCTGATTATCAGTTACAGTGAGTTATACAGGGCTCTGATTATCAGTTACAGTGAGTTATACAAGGCTCTCATTATCAGTTACAGTGAGTTATACAGGGCTCTGATTATCAGTTACAGTGAGTTATACAGGGCTCTGATTATCAGTTACAGTGAGTTATACAAGGCTCTCATTATCAGTTACAGTGAGTTATACAGGGCTCTGATTATCAGTTACAGTGAATTATACAGGGCTCTGATTATCAGTTAAAGTGAGTTATACAGCGCTCTGATTATCAGTTGCAGTGAGTTATACAGCGCTCTGATTATCAGTTACAGTGAGTTATACAGGGCCCTGATTATCAGTTACAGTGGGTTATACAGGGCTCTGATTATCAGTTACAGTGAATTATACAGGGCTCTGATTATCAGTTACAGTGAATTATACAGGGCTCTGATTATCAGTTACAGTGAGTTATACAGGGCTTTTATTATCAGTTACAGTGAGTTATACAGGGCTCTGATTATCAGTTACAGTGAGTTATACAGGGCTCTGATTATCAGTTACAGTGAGTTATACAGGGCTCTGATTATCAGTTACAGTGAGTTATACAGGGCTCTGATTATCAGTTACAGTGAGTTATACAGGGCTCTGATTATCAGTTACAGTCAGTTATACAGGGCTCTGATTATCAGTTACAGTGAGTTATACAGGGCCCTGATTATCAGTTACAGTGAGTTATACAGGGCCCTGATTATCAATTACAGTGGGTTATACAGGGCTCTGATTATCAGTTACAGTGAATTATACAGGGCTCTGATTATCAGTTACAGTGAGTTATACAGGTCTCTGATTATCAGTTACAGTGAGTTATACAGGGCCCTGATTATCAGTTACAGTGAGTTTACAGGGCTCTGATTATCAGTTACAGTGAGTTATACAGGGCTCTGATTATCAGTTACAGTGAGTTATAGAGGGCTCTGATTATCAGTTACAGTGAGTTATACAGGGCTCTGATTATCAGTTACAGTGAGTTATACAGGGCTCTGATTATCAGTTGCAGTGAGTTATACAGGGCCCTGATTATCAGTTACAGTGAGTTATACAGGGCTCTGATTATCAGTTACAGTGAGTTATACAGGGCTCTGATTATCAGTTACAGTGAGTTATACAGGGCTCTGATTATCAGTTACAGTGATTTATACAAGGCCCTGATTATCATTTACAGTGAGGTATACAGGGCCCTGATTATCAGTTACAGTGAGGTATACAGGGCCCTGATTATCAGTTACAGTGAGTTATACAGGACCCTGATTATCAGTTACAGTGAGTTATACAAGGCTCTGATTATCAGTTACAGTGAGTTATACAGGGCCCTGATTATCAGTTACAGTGAGTTGTACAGGGCCCTGATTATCAGTTACAGTGAGTTATACAGGGCTCTGATTATCAGTTACAGTGAGTTATACAGGGCTCTGATTATCAGTTACAGTGAGTTATACAGGGCCCTGATTATCAGTTACAGTGAGTTATGCAGGGCTCTGATTATCAGTTACAGTGAGTTATACAGGGCTCTGATTATCAGTTACAGTGAGTTATACAGGGCTCTGATTATCAGTTACAGTGAGTTATACAGGGCCCTGATTATCAGTTACAGTGAGTTATACAGGGCCCTGATTATCAGTTACAGTGAGTTATACAGGGCTCTGATTATCAGTTACAGTGAGTTATACAGGGCTCTGATTATCAGTTACAGTGAGTTATACAGGGCCCTGATTATCAGTTACAGTGAGTTATGCAGGGCTCTGATTATCAGTTACAGTGAGTTATACAGGGCTCTGATTATCAGTTACAGTGAGTTATACAGGGCTCTGATTATCAGTTACAGTGAGTTATACAGGGCTCTGATTATCAGTTACAGTGAGTTATACAGGGCTCTGATTATCAGTTACAGTGAGTTATACAGGGCTCTGATTATCAGTTACAGTGAGTTGTACAGGGCTCTGATAATCAGTTACAGTGAGTTATACAGTGCCCTGATTATCAGTTACAGTGAGTTATAAAGGGCTCTGATTATCAGTTACAGTGAGTTTTCCAGGTCCCTGATTATCAGTTGCAGTGAGTTATACAGGACTCTGATTATCAGTTACAGTGAGTTATACAGGGCCCTGATTATCAGTTACAGTGAGTTATACAGGGCTCTGATTATCAGTTACAGTGAGTTATACAGGACCCTGATTATCAGTTACAGTGAGTTATACAGGGCTCTGATTATCAGTTACAGTGATTCATACAGGGCCCAGATTATCAGTTCCACTGAGTTATACAGGGCTCTGATTATCAGTTACAGTGAGTTATACAGGGCCCTGATTATCAGTTACAGTGAATTATCCAGGGCTCTGATTATCAGTTACAGTGAGTGAAACAGGGCTCTGATTATCAGTTACAGTGAGTTATACAGGGCTCTGATTATCAGTTACAGTGAGTTATACAGGGCTCTGATTATCAGTTACAGTGAGTTATACAGGGCTCTGATTATCAGTTACAGTGAGTTATACAAGGCCCTGATTGTCAGTTACAGTGAGTTATACAGGGATCTGATTATCAGTTACAATGAGTTATACAGGGCTCTGATTATCAGTTACAGTGAGTTATACAATGCCCTGATTATCAGTTACAGTGAGTTATACAAGGCTCTGATTATCTGTTACAGTGAGTTATACAGGGCTCTGATTATCAGTTACAGTGAGTTATACAGGGCTCTGATTATCAGTTACAGTGAGTTATACAGGGCCCTGATTATCAGTTACAGTGAGTTATACAGGGCTCTGATTATCAGTTACAGTGAGTTATACAGGGCTCTGATTATCAGTTACAGTGGGTTATACAGGGGTCTGATTATCAGTTACAGTGAGTTATACAGGGCTCTGATTATCAGTTACAGTGAGTTATACAGGGCTCTGATTATCAGTTACAGTGAGTTATACATGACTCTGATTATCAGTTACAGTGAGTTATACAGGGCCCTGATTATCAGTTACAGTGAGTTATACAAGGCTCTGATTATCAGTTACAGTAAGTTATACAGGGCTCTGATTATCAGTTACAGTGAGTTATACAGGGCTCTGATTATCAGTTACAGTGAGTTATACAGGGCTCTGATTATCAGTTACAGTGAGTTATACATGACTCTGATTATCAGTTACAGTGAGTTATACAGGGCCCTGATTATCAGTTACAGTGAGTTATACAAGGCCCTGATTATCAGTTACAGTGAGTTATACAGGGCTCTGATTATCAGTTACAGTAAGTTATACAGGGCTCTGATTATCAGTTACAGTGAGTTATACAGGGCTCTGATTATCAGTTACAGTGAGTTATACAGGGCTCTGTTTATCAGTTACAGTGAGTTATACAGGGCTCTGATTATCAGTTACAGTGAGTTATACAGGGCTCTGATTATCAGTTACAGTGAGTTATACAAGGATACAGGGCTGTGATTATCAGTTACTGTGAGTTATACAGGGCTCTGATTATCAGTTACAGTGGGTTATACAGGGCCCTGATTATCAGTTACAGTGGGTTATACAGGGCCCTGATTATCAGTTACAGTGGGTTATACAGGGCCCTGATTATCAGTTACAGTGGGTTATACAGGGCCCTGATTATCAGTTACAGTGAGTTATTCAGGGCCCTGATTATCAGTTAATGTGAGTTTTTCAGGGCTCTGATTATCAGTTACAGTGAGTTATACAGGGCTCTGATTATCAGTTACAGTGAGTTATACAGGGCCCTGATTATCAGTTACAGTGAGTTATACAGGGCTCTGATTATCAGTTACAGTGAGTTATACAGGGCCCTGATTATCAGTTACAGTGAGTTATACAGGGCCCTGATTATCAGTTACAGTGAGTTATACAGGGCCCTGATTATCAGTTACAGTGAGTTATACAGGGCTCTGATTATCAGTTACAGTGAGTTATACAGGGATCTGATTATCAGTTACAGTGAGTTATACAGGGCTCTGATTATCAGTTACAGTGAGTTATACAGGGCTCTGATTATCAGTTACAGTGAGTTATACAGGGCTCTGATTATCAGTTACAGTGAGTTATACAGGGCTCTGATTATCAGTTACAGTGAATTATACAGGGCCCTGACAATCAGTTACAGTGAGTTATACAGGGCCCTGATTATCAGTTAATGTGAGTTATACAGGGCTCTGATTATCAGTTAATGTGAGTTATACAGGGCCCTGATTATCAGTTAATGTGAGTTATACAGGGCTCTGATTATCAGTTACAGTGAGTTATACAGGGCCCTGATTATCAGTTAATGTGAGTTATACAGGGCCCTGATTATCAGTTAATGTGAGTTATACAGGGCTCTGATTATCAGTTACAGTGAGTTATACAGGGCCCTGATTATCAGTTAATGTGAGTTATACAGGGCCCTGATTATCAGTTAATGTGAGTTATGCAGGGCTCTGATTATCAGTTACAGTGAGTTACACAGGGCCCTGATTATCAGTTAATGTGAGTTATACAGGGCCCTGATTATCAGTTAATGTGAGTTATACAGGGCCCTGATTATCAGTTAATGTGAGTTATACAGGGCCCTGATTATCAGTTAATGTGAGTTATGCAGGGCTCTGATTATCAGTTACAGTGAGTTATACAGGGCCCTGATTATCAGTTAATGTGAGTTATACAGGGCCCTGATTATCAGTTAATGTGAGTTAAACAGGGCTCTGATTATCAGTTAATGTGAGTTATGCAGGGCTCTGATTATCAGTTACAGTGAGTTATACAGGGCTCTGATTATCAGTTAATGTGAGTTATGCAGGGCTCTGATTATCAGTTACAGTGAGTTATACAGGGCTCTGATTATCAGTTACAGTGAGTTATACAGGGCCCTGATTATCAGATAAAGTGAGTTATACAGGGCTCTGATTATCAGTTACAGTGAGTTATACAGGGCCCTGATTATCAGTCCCAGTGAGTTATACAGGGCCCTGATTATCAGTTAAAGTGAGTTATACAGGGCTCTGATTATCAGTTACAGTGAGTTATACAGGGCCCTGATTATCAGATAAAGTGAGTTATACAGGGCCCTGATTATCAGTTACAGTGAGTTATACAGGGCTCTGATTATCAGTTACAGTGAGGTATACAGGGCTCTGATTATCAGTTACAGTGAGTTATACAAGGCTCTGATTATC
Organism: Heptranchias perlo; assembly: GCF_035084215.1. Taxonomy (NCBI): domain Eukaryota; kingdom Metazoa; phylum Chordata; class Chondrichthyes; order Hexanchiformes; family Hexanchidae; genus Heptranchias; species Heptranchias perlo. Next base: position 626,280 of record NC_090339.1, on the reverse strand, counting down.
AGTTACAGTGAGTTATACAGGGCTCTGATTATCAGTTACAGTGAGTTATACAGGGCCCTGATTATCAGTTACAGTGGGTTATACAGGGCTCTGATTATCAGTTACAGTGAATTATACAGGGCCCTGATTATCAGTTACAGTGGGTTATACAGGGCTCTGATTATCAGTTACAGTGAGTTATACAGGGCTCTGATTATCAGTTACAGTGAGTTATACAGGGCCCTGATTATCAGTTACAGTGAGTTATACAGGGCTCTGATTATCAGTTACAGTGAGTTTTCCAGGTCCCTGATTATCAGTTGCAGTGAGTTATACAGGACCCTGATTATCAGTTACAGTGAGTTATACAGGGCTCTGATTATCAGTTACAGTGATTCATACAGGGCCCGGATTATCAGTTCCAGTGAGTTACACAGGGCTCTGATTATCAGTTACAGTGAGTTATACAGGGCCCTGATTATCAGTTACAGTGAGTTATACAGGGCCCTGATTATCAGTTACAGTGAATTATCCAGGGCCCTGATTATCAGTTACAGTGAGTTATACAGGGCTCTGATTATCAGTTACAGTGAATTATCCAGGGCCCTGATTATCAGTTACAGTGAATTATCCAGGGCCCTGATTATCAGTTACAGTGAATTATCCAGGGCTCTGATTATCAGTTACAGTGAGTTATACAGGGCTCTGATTATCAGTTACAGTGAATTATACAGGGCTCTGATTATCAGTTACAGTGAATTATCCAGGGCCCTGATTATCAGTTACAGTGAGTTATACAGGGCTCTGATTATCAGTTGCAGTGAGTTATACAGGGCTCTGATTATCAGTTACAGTGAGTTATACAGGGCCCTGATTATCAGTTACAGTGAGTTATACAGGGCCCTGATTATCAGTTACAGTGAGTTATACAGGGCTCTGATTATCAGTTACAGTGAGTTATACAGGGCTCTGATTATCAGTTACAGTGAGTTATACAGGGCTCTGATTATCAGTTACAGTGAGTTATACAGGGCTCTGATTATCAGTGACAGTGAATTATCCAGGGCCCTGATTATCAGTTACAGTGAGTTATACAGGGATCTGATTATCAGTTACAATGAGTTATACAGGGCTCTGATTATCAGTTACAGTGAGTTATACAATGCCCTGATTATCAGTTACAGTGAGTTATACAAGGCTCTGATTATCAGTTACAGTGAGTTATGCAGGGCCCTGATTATCAGTTACAGTGAGTTATACAGGGCCCTGATTATCAGTTACAGTGAGTTATACAGGGCTCTGATTATCAGTTACAGTGAGTTATACAGGGCTCTGATTATCAGTTACAGTGAGTTATACATGACTCTGATTATCAGTTACAGTGAGTTATACAGGGCCCTGATTATCAGTTACAGTGAGTTATACAAGGCTCTGATTATCAGTTACAGTAAGTTATACAGGGCTCTGATTATCAGTTACAGTGAGTTATACAGGGCTCTGATTATCAGTTACAGTGAGTTATACAGGGCTCTGATTATCAGTTACAGTGAGTTTCCAGGGCCCTGATTATCAGTTACAGTGAGTTATACAAGGCTCTGATTATCAGTTACAGTAAGTTATACAGGGCTCTGATTATCAGTTACAGTGAGTTATACAGGGCTCTGATTATCAGTTACAGTGAGTTATACAGGGCTCTGTTTATCAGTTACAGTGAGTTATACAGGGCTCTGATTATCAGTTACAGTGAGTTATACATGACTCTGATTATCAGTTACAGTGAGTTATACAGGGCTCTGATTATCAGTTACAGTGAGTTATACAAGGAGACAGGGCTGTGATTATCAGTTACAGTGAGTTATACAGGGATCTGATTATCAGTTACAGTGAGTTATACATGACTCTGATTATCAGTTACAGTGAGTTATACAGGGCTCTGATTATCAGTTACAGTGAGTTATACAAGGATACAGGGCCCTGATTATCAGTTACAGTGAGTTATACAGGGCTCTGATTATTAGTTACAGTGAGTTATACAGGGCACTGATTATCAGTTACAGTGAGTTATACAGGGCTCTGATTATCAGTTACAGTGAGTTATACAGGGCTCTGATTATCAGTTACAGTGAGTTATGCAGGGCTCTGATTATCAGTTACAGTGGGTTATACAGGGCCCTGATTATCAGTTACAGTGGTTTATACAGGGCCCTGATTATCAGTTACAGTGGGTAATACAGGGCCCTGATTATCAGTTACAGTGGGTTATACAGGGCCCTGATTATCACTTACAGTGAGTTATACAGGGCTCTGATTATCAGTTACAGTGAGTTATACAAGGATACAGGGCTGTGATTATCAGTTACAGTGAGTTATGCAGGGCTCTGATTATCAGTTACAGTGAGTTATACAAGGATACAGGGCTGTGATTATCAGTTACAGTGAGTTATACAGGGCTCCGATTATCAGTTACAGTGAGTTATACAGGGCTCTGATTATCAGTTACAGTGGGTTATACAGGGCCCTGATTATCAGTTACAGTGGTTTATACAGGGCCCTGATTATCAGTTACAGTGAGTTATACAGGGCCCTGATTATCAGTTAATGTGAGTTTTTCAGGGCTCTGATTATCAGTTACATTGAGTTATACAGGGCCCTGATTATCAGTTACAGTGAGTTATACAGGGCTCTGATTATCAGTTACAGTGAGTTATACAGGGCCCTGATTATCAGTTAATGTGAGTTATTCAGGGCCTTGATTATCAGTTAATGTGAGTTTTTCAGGGCTCTGATTATCAGTTACATTGAGTTTTTCAGGGCCCTGATTATCAGTTACAGTGAGTTATGCAGGGCTCTGATTATCAGTTACAGTGAGTTATACAGGGCCCTGATTATCAGTTACAGTGAGTTATACAGGGCCCTGATTATCAGTTACAGTGAGTTATACAGGGCTCTGATTATCAGTTACAGTGAGTTATACAGGGCTCTGATTATCAGTTACAGTGAGTTATACAGGGCTCTGATTATCAGTTACAGTGAGTTATACAGGGCTCTGATTATCAGTTACAGTGAGTTATACAGGGCCCTGATTATCAGTTACAGTGAGTTATACAGGGCTCTGATTATCAGTTACAGTGAATTATACAGGGCCCTGATTATCAGTTACAGTGAGTTATACAGGGCTCTGATCATCAGTTACAGTGAGTTATACAGGGCTCTGATTATCAGTTACAGTGAGTTATACAGGGCCCTGATTATCAGTTACAGTGAGTGAGACAGGGCTCTGATTATCAGTTACAGTGAGTTATACAGGGCCCTGATTATCAGTTACAGTGAGTTATACAGGGCTCTGATTATCAGTTACAGTGAGTTATACAGGGCTCTGATTATCAGTTACAGTGAATTATACAGGGCTCTGATTATCAGTTACAGTGAGTTATACAGGGCTCTGATTATCAGTTACAGTGAATTATACAGGGCTCTGATTATCAGTTACAGTGAATTATACAGGGCCCTGATTATCAGTTACAGTGAGTTATACAGGGCTCTGATTATCAGTTACAGTGAGTTATACAGGGCCCTGATTATCAGTTACAGTGAGTTATACAGGGCCCTGATTATCAGTTAATGTGAGTTTTTCAGGGCCCTGATTATCAGTTAATGTGAGTTATGCAGGGCTCTGATTATCAGTTACAGTGAGTTATACAGGGCTCTGATTATCAGTTACAGTGAGTTAAACAGGGCCCTGATGATCAGATAAAGTGAGTTATACAGGGCTCTGATTATCAGTTACAGTGAGTTATACAGGGCCCTGATTATCAGTCCCAGTGAGTTATACAGGGCCCTGATTATCAGTTAAAGTGAGTTATACAGGGCCCTGATTATCAGTTACAGTGAGTTGCACAGGGCCCTGATTATCAGTTACAGTGAGTTATACAGGGCTCTGATTATCAGTTACAGTGAGTTATACAGGGCTCTGATTATCAATTACAGTGAGTTATACAGGGCTCTGATTATCAGTTACAGTGAGTTATACAGGGCTCTGATTATCAATTACAGTGAGTTATACAGGGCTCTGATTATCAGATACAGCGAGTTATACAGGGCTCTGATTATCAGTTACAGTGAGTTATACAGGGCCCTGATTATCAGATACAGCGAGTTATACAGGGCTCTGATTATCAGTTACAGTGAGTTATGCAGGGCTCTGATTATCAGTTACAGTGAATTATACAGGGCTCTGATTATCAGTTACAGTGAGTTATACAGGGCCCTGATTATCAGTTACAGTGAATTATACAGGGCTCTGATTATCAGTTACAGTGGGTTATACAGGGCTCTGATTTTCAGTTACAGTGGGTTATACAGGGCTCTGATTATCAGTTACAGTGGGTAACACAGGGCTCTGATTTTCAGTTACAGTGGGTTATACAGGGCCCTGATTATCAGTTACAGTGAGTTATACAGGGCCCTGATTATCAGTTACAGTGAATTATACAGGGCTCTGATTATCAGTTACAGTGAGTTATACAGGGATCTGATTATCAGTTACAGTGAGTTATACAGGGCCCTGATTGTCAGTTACAGTGAGTTATACAGGGCTCTGATTATCAGTTACAGTGAGTTATACAGAGCTCTGATTTTCAGTTACAGTGAGTTATACAGGGCTCTGATTATCAGATACAGTGAGTTTTACAGGGCTCTGATTATCAGTTCCAGTGAGTTATACAGGGCTCTGATTATCAGATACAGCGAGTTATCCAGGGCTCTGATTTTCAGTTACAGTGGGTTATACAGGGCTCTGATTATCAGTTACAGTGAGTTATACAGGGCCCTGATTATCAGTTACAGTGAGTTATACAGGGCCCTGATTATCAGTTACAGTGGGTTATACAGGGCCCTGATTATCAGTTACAGTGGGTTATACAGGGCCCTGATTATCAGTTACAGTGAGTTATACAGGGCTCTGATTATCAGTTACAGTGAGTTATACAGGGCCCTGATTATCAGTTACAGTGAGTTATACAGGGCCCTGATTATCAGTTACAGTGGGTTATACAGGGCTCTGATTATCAGTTACAGTGAGTTATATAGGGCTCTGATTATCAGTTACAGTGAGTTATACAGGGCCCTGATTATCAGTTACAGTGAGTTATACAGGGCCCTGATTATCAGTTACAGTGGGTTATACAGGGCCCTGATTATCAGTTACAGTGGGTTATACAGGGCCCTGATTATCAGTTACAGTGGGTTATACAGGGCTCTGATTTTCAGTTACAGTAAGTTATACAGGGCTCTGATTATCAGATACAGCGAGTTATACAGGGCTCTGATTTTCAGTTACAGTGGGTTATACAGGGCTCTGATTATCAGTTACAGTGAGTTATACAGGGCCCTGATTATCAGTTACAGTGAGTTATACAGGGCCCTGATTATCAGTTACAGTGAGTTATACAGGGCCCTGATTATCAGTTACAGTGAGTTATACAGGGCCCTGATTATCAGTTACAGTGAGTTATACAGGGCCCTGATTATCAGATACAGCGAGTTATACAGGGCTCTGATTATCAGTTAATGTGAGTTATACAGGGCTCTGATTATCAGTTAAAGTGAGTTATACAGGGCTCTGATTATCAGTTAATGTGAGTTATACAGGGCTCTGATTATCAGTTAATGTGAGTTATACAGGGCTCTGATTATCAGTTAATATGAGTTTTCAGGGCCCTGATTATCAGTTAATGTGAGTTATACAGGGCCCTGATTATCAGTTACAGTGAGTTATACAGGGCCCTGATTATCAGTTACAGTGAGTTATCCAGGGCTCTGATTATCAGTTACAGTGAGTGAAACAGGGCTCTGATTATCAGTTACAGTGAGTTATACAGGGCTCTGATTATCAGTTACAGTGAGTTATACAGGGCCCTGATTATCAGTCACAGTGAGTTATTCAGGGCTCTGATTATCAGTTACAGTGAGTTATACAGGGCTCTGATTATCAGTTACAGTGAGTTATACAGGGCTCTGATTATCAGTTACAGTGAGTTATACAGGGCCCTGATTATCAGTTACAGTGAGTTATACAGGACTCTGATTGTCAGTCCCAGTGAGTTATACAGGGCCCTGATTATCAGTTACAGTGAGTTATACAGGACACTGATTATCAGTTACAGTGAGTTATACAGGGCCCTGATTATCAGTTACAGTGAGTTATACAGGACACTGATTATCAGTTACAGTGGGTTATACAGGGCCCTGATTATCAGTTACAGTGAGTTATACAGGGCTCTGATTATCAGTTACAGTGAGTTATACAGGGCCCTGATTATCAGTTACAGTGAGTTATACAGGGCTCTGATTATCAGTTACAGTGAGTTATACAGGGCCCTGATTATCAGATACAGCGAGTAAAACAGGGCTCTGATAATCAGTTAATGTGAGTTATACAGGGCTCTGATTATCAGTTACAGTGAGTTATACAGGGCTCTGATTATCAGTTACAGTGAGTTATACAGGGCTCTGATTATCAGTTACAGTGAGTTATACAGGGCTCTGATTATCAGTTAATGTGAGTTATACAGGGCTCTGATTATCAGATACAGCGAGTAAGACAGGGCTCTGATTATCAGTTACAGTGAGTTATACAGGGCTCTGATTATCAGTTACAGTGAGTTATACAGGGCTCTGATTATCAGTTACAGTGAGTTATACAGGACTCTGATTATCAGTTACAGTGAGTTATACAGGGCCCTGATTGTCAGTCCCAGTGAGTTCTGCAGGGCCCTGATTATCAGTCCCAGTGAGTTATACAGGGCCCTGATTATCAGTTGCAGTGAGTTATACAGGGCCCTGATTATCAGTTAATGTGAGTTGTACAGGGCTCTGATTATCAGTTACAGTGAGTTATACAGGGCCCTGATTGTCAGTCCCAGTGAGTTATGCAGGGCCCTGATTATCAGTCCCAGTGAGTTATACAGGGCCCTGATTATCAGTTGCAGTGAGTTATACAGGGCTCTGATTATCAGTTACAGTGAGTTATACAGGGCTCTGATTATAAGTTACAATGAGTTATACAGGGCTCTGATTATCAGTTACAGTGAGTTATACAGGGCCCTGATTATCAGTCCCAGTGAGTTATACAGGGCTCTGATTATCAGTTACAGTGAGTTATACAGGACCCTGATTATCAGTTACAGTGAGTTATACAGGGCCCTGATTATCAGTTACAGTGAGTTATACAGGGCCCTGATTATCAGTTACAGTGAGTTATTCAGGGCTCTGATTATCAGTTACAGTGAGTTATACAGGGCTCTGATTATAAGTTACAGTGAGTTATACAGGGCCCTGATGATCAGTTACAGTGAGTTATACAGGGCTCTGATTATCAGTTACAGTGAGTTATACAGGGCTCTGATTATCAGTTACAGTGAGTTATACAGCGCCCTGATTATCAATTACAGTAAGTTATACAGGGCTCTGATTATCAGTTACAGTGAGTTATACAGGGCTCTGATTATCAGTTACAGTGAGTTGTACAGGGCTCTGATTATCAGTTACAGTCAGTTATACAGGGCTCTGATTATCAGATACAGTGAGTTATACAGGGCCCTGATTATCAGATACAGCGAGTTATACAGGGCTCTGATTATCAGTTAATGTGAGTTATACAGGGCTCTGATTATCAGTTACAGTGAGTTATACAGGGCTCTGATTATCAGTTACAGTGAGTTATACAGGGCTCTGATTATCAGTTACAGTGAGTTATACAGGGCCCTGATTATCAGATACAGCGAGTTATACAGGGCTCTGATTATCAGTTAATGTGAGTTATACAGGGCTCTGATTATCAGTTACAGTGAGTTATACAGGGCTTTGATTATCAGTTACAGTGAGTTACACAGGGCTCTGATTATCAGATACAGCGAGTTATCCAGGGCCCTGATTATCAGTTACAGTGAGTTATACAGGGCTCTGATTATCAGTTACAGTGAGTTATACAGGGCCCTGATTATCAGTTACAGTGAGTTATACAGTGCCCTGATTATCAGTTACAGTGAATTATACAGGGCTCTGATTATCAGTTACAGCGAGTTATACAGGGCCCTGATTATCAGTTACAGTGAGTTATACAGGGCTCTGATTATCAGTTACAGTCAGTTATACAGGGCCCTGATTATCAGTTACAGTGAGTTATACAGGGCCCTGATTATCAGTTACAGTGAATTATACAGGGCTCTGATTATCAGTTACAGTGAGTTATACAGGGCCCTGATTATCAGTTACAGTGAGTTACACAGGGCCCTGATTATCAGATACAGCGAGTTATACAGGGCTCTGATTATAAGTTAATGTGAGTTATACAGGGCTCTGATTATCAGTTACAGTGAGTTATACAGGGCTCTGATTATCAGTTAATGTGAGTTATGCAGGGCTCTGATTATCAGTTAATGTGAGTTATACAGGGCCCTGATTATCAGTTACAGTGAGTTATACAGGGCCCTGATTATCAGTTACAGTGAGTTATACAGGGCTCTGATTATCAGATACAGCGAGTAAGACAGGGCCCTGATTATCAGTTACAGTGAGTTATACAGGGCCCTGATTATCAGTTACAGTGAGTTATACAGGGCTCTGATTATCAGTTAATGTGAGTTATACAGGGCCCTGATTATCAGTTACAGTGAGTTATACAGGGCTCTGATTATCAGTTAATGTGAGTTATACAGGGCCCTGATTATCAGTTGCAGTGAGTTATACAGGGCTCTGATTATCAGTTAATGTGAGTTATACAGGGACCTGATTATCAGATAATGTGAGTTATACAGGGCCCTGATTTTCAGTTAATGTGAGTTATACAGGGCCCTGATTATCAGTTACAGTGAGTTATACAGGGCTCTGATTATCAGTTACAGTGAGTTATACAGGGCCCTGATTATCAGTTACAGTGAGTTATACAGGGCCCTGATTATCAGTTACAGTGAGTTATGCAGGGCTCTGATTATCAGTTACAGTGAGTTATACAGGGCCCTGATTATCAGTTACAGTGAGTTATACAGGGCTCTGATTATCAGTTACAGTGAGTTATACAGGGCTCTGATTATCAGTTACAGTGAGTTATACAAGGCCCTGATTATCAATTACAGTGGGTTATACAGGGCTCTGATTATCAATTACAGTGAGTTACACAGGGCTCTGATTATCAGTTACAGTGAGTTATACAGGGCTCTGATTATCAGTTACAGTGAGTTATACAGGGCCCTGATTATCAGTTACAGTGAGTTACACAGGGCTCTGATTATCAGTTACAGTGAGTTATACAGGGCTCTGATTATCAGTTACAGTGAGTTATACAGGGCTCTGATTATCAGTTACAGTGAGTTATACAGGGCCCTGATTATCAGTTACAGTGAGTTATACAGGGCTCTGATTATCAGTTACAGTGAGTTATTCAGGGCTCTGATTATCAGTTACAGTGAGTTATACAGGGCCCTGATTATCAGTTACAGTGAGTTATACTGGGCTCTGATTATCAGTTACAGTGAGTTATACAGGGCTCTGATTATCAGTTACAGTGAGTTATACAGGGCTCTGATTATCAGTTACAGTGAGTTATACAGGGCTCTGATTATCAGTTAATGTGAGTTATACAGGGCTCTGATTATCAGATACAGCGAGTAAGACAGGGCTCTGATTATCAGTTACAGTGAGTTATACAGGGCTCTGATTATCAGTTACAGTGAGTTATACAGGGCTCTGATTATCAGTTACAGTGAGTTATACAGGACTCTGATTATCAGTTACAGTGAGTTATACAGGGCCCTGATTGTCAGTCCCAGTGAGTTCTGCAGGGCCCTGATTATCAGTCCCAGTGAGTTATACAGGGCCCTGATTATCAGTTGCAGTGAGTTATACAGGGCCCTGATTATCAGTTAATGTGAGTTGTACAGGGCTCTGATTATCAGTTACAGTGAGTTATACAGGGCCCTGATTGTCAGTCCCAGTGAGTTATGCAGGGCCCTGATTATCAGTCCCAGTGAGTTATACAGGGCCCTGATTATCAGTTGCAGTGAGTTATACAGGGCTCTGATTATCAGTTACAGTGAGTTATACAGGGCTCTGATTATAAGTTACAATGAGTTATACAGGGCTCTGATTATCAGTTACAGTGAGTTATACAGGGCCCTGATTATCAGTCCCAGTGAGTTATACAGGGCTCTGATTATCAGTTACAGTGAGTTATACAGGACCCTGATTATCAGTTACAGTGAGTTATACAGGGCCCTGATTATCAGTTACAGTGAGTTATACAGGGCCCTGATTATCAGTTACAGTGAGTTATTCAGGGCTCTGATTATCAGTTACAGTGAGTTATACAGGGCTCTGATTATAAGTTACAGTGAGTTATACAGGGCCCTGATGATCAGTTACAGTGAGTTATACAGGGCTCTGATTATCAGTTACAGTGAGTTATACAGGGCTCTGATTATCAGTTACAGTGAGTTATACAGCGCCCTGATTATCAATTACAGTAAGTTATACAGGGCTCTGATTATCAGTTACAGTGAGTTATACAGGGCTCTGATTATCAGTTACAGTGAGTTGTACAGGGCTCTGATTATCAGTTACAGTCAGTTATACAGGGCTCTGATTATCAGATACAGTGAGTTATACAGGGCCCTGATTATCAGATACAGCGAGTTATACAGGGCTCTGATTATCAGTTAATGTGAGTTATACAGGGCTCTGATTATCAGTTACAGTGAGTTATACAGGGCTCTGATTATCAGTTACAGTGAGTTATACAGGGCTCTGATTATCAGTTACAGTGAGTTATACAGGGCCCTGATTATCAGATACAGCGAGTTATACAGGGCTCTGATTATCAGTTAATGTGAGTTATACAGGGCTCTGATTATCAGTTACAGTGAGTTATACAGGGCTTTGATTATCAGTTACAGTGAGTTACACAGGGCTCTGATTATCAGATACAGCGAGTTATCCAGGGCCCTGATTATCAGTTACAGTGAGTTATACAGGGCTCTGATTATCAGTTACAGTGAGTTATACAGGGCCCTGATTATCAGTTACAGTGAGTTATACAGTGCCCTGATTATCAGTTACAGTGAATTATACAGGGCTCTGATTATCAGTTACAGCGAGTTATACAGGGCCCTGATTATCAGTTACAGTGAGTTATACAGGGCTCTGATTATCAGTTACAGTCAGTTATACAGGGCCCTGATTATCAGTTACAGTGAGTTATACAGGGCCCTGATTATCAGTTACAGTGAATTATACAGGGCTCTGATTATCAGTTACAGTGAGTTATACAGGGCCCTGATTATCAGTTACAGTGAGTTACACAGGGCCCTGATTATCAGATACAGCGAGTTATACAGGGCTCTGATTATAAGTTAATGTGAGTTATACAGGGCTCTGATTATCAGTTACAGTGAGTTATACAGGGCTCTGATTATCAGTTAATGTGAGTTATGCAGGGCTCTGATTATCAGTTAATGTGAGTTATACAGGGCCCTGATTATCAGTTACAGTGAGTTATACAGGGCCCTGATTATCAGTTACAGTGAGTTATACAGGGCTCTGATTATCAGATACAGCGAGTAAGACAGGGCCCTGATTATCAGTTACAGTGAGTTATACAGGGCCCTGATTATCAGTTACAGTGAGTTATACAGGGCTCTGATTATCAGTTAATGTGAGTTATACAGGGCCCTGATTATCAGTTACAGTGAGTTATACAGGGCTCTGATTATCAGTTAATGTGAGTTATACAGGGCCCTGATTATCAGTTGCAGTGAGTTATACAGGGCTCTGATTATCAGTTAATGTGAGTTATACAGGGACCTGATTATCAGATAATGTGAGTTATACAGGGCCCTGATTTTCAGTTAATGTGAGTTATACAGGGCCCTGATTATCAGTTACAGTGAGTTATACAGGGCTCTGATTATCAGTTACAGTGAGTTATACAGGGCCCTGATTATCAGTTACAGTGAGTTATACAGGGCCCTGATTATCAGTTACAGTGAGTTATGCAGGGCTCTGATTATCAGTTACAGTGAGTTATACAGGGCCCTGATTATCAGTTACAGTGAGTTATACAGGGCTCTGATTATCAGTTACAGTGAGTTATACAGGGCTCTGATTATCAGTTACAGTGAGTTATACAAGGCCCTGATTATCAATTACAGTGGGTTATACAGGGCTCTGATTATCAATTACAGTGAGTTACACAGGGCTCTGATTATCAGTTACAGTGAGTTATACAGGGCTCTGATTATCAGTTACAGTGAGTTATACAGGGCCCTGATTATCAGTTACAGTGAGTTACACAGGGCTCTGATTATCAGTTACAGTGAGTTATACAGGGCTCTGATTATCAGTTACAGTGAGTTATACAGGGCTCTGATTATCAGTTACAGTGAGTTATACAGGGCCCTGATTATCAGTTACAGTGAGTTATACAGGGCTCTGATTATCAGTTACAGTGAGTTATTCAGGGCTCTGATTATCAGTTACAGTGAGTTATACAGGGCCCTGATTATCAGTTACAGTGAGTTATACTGGGCTCTGATTATCAGTTACAGTGAGTTATACAGGGCTCTGATTATCAGTTACAGTGAGTTATACAGGGCTCTGATTATCAGTTACAGTGAGTTATACAGGGCCCTGATTATCAGTTACAGTGAGTTATACAGGGCCCTGATTATCAGTTACAGTGAGTTATACAGGGCCCTGATTATCAGTTACAGTGAATTATACAGGGCTCTGATTATCAGTTACAGTGAGTTATACAGGGCTCTTATTATCAGTTACAGTGAGTTATGCAGGGCCCTGATTATCAGTCCCATTGAGTTATACAGGGCCCTGATTATCAGTTACAGTGAGTTATGCAGGGCTCTGATTATCAGTTACAGTGAGTTATACAGGGCCCTGATTATCAGTCCCAGTAAGTTATACAGGGCCCTGATTATCAGTTACAGTGGGTGATACAGGGCCCTGATTATCAGTTACAGTGAGTGATACCGGGCTCTGATTATCAATTACAGTGAGTTATACAGGGCCCTGATTATCAGTTGCAGTGAGTTATACAGGGCTCTGATTATCAGTCCCAGTGAGTTATTCAGGGCTCTGATTATCAGTTACAGTGAGTTATACAGGGCTCTGATTATCAGTTGCAGTGAGTTATACAGGGCCCTGATTATCAGTTACAATGAGTTATACAGGGCTCTGATTATCAGTTGCAATGAGTTATACAGGGCTCTGATTATCAGTCCCAGTGAGTTATTCAGGGCCCTGATTATCAGTTACAGTGAGTTTTTCAGGGCCCTGATTATCAGGTACAGTGAGTTATACAGGGCGCTGATTGTCAGTTGCAGTGAGTTATACAGGGCTCTGATTATCAGTTACAGTGAATTATACAGGGCTCTGATTATCAGTTACAGTGAGTTATACAGGGCTCTGATTATCAGTTACAGTGAGTTATACAGGGCTCTGATTATCAGTTACAGTGAGTTATTCAGGGCTCTGATTATCAGTCCCAGTGAGTTATTCAGGGCTCTGATTATCAGTTGCAATGAGTTATACAGGGCTCTGATTATCAGTTACAGTGAGTTATACAGGGCTCTGATTATCAGTCCAAGTGAGTTATTCAGGGCCCTGATTATCAGTTACAGTGAGTTTTTCAGGGCCCTGATTATCAGTTACAGTGAGTTATACAGGGCTCTGATTATCAGTTACAGTGAATTATACAGGGCTCTGATTATCAGTCCCAGTGAGTTATTCAGGGCCCTGATTATCAGTTACAGTGAGTTTTTCAGGGCCCTGATTATCAGTTACAGTGAGTTATACAGGGCTCTGATTATCAGTTACAGTGAATTATACAGGTCTCTGATTGTCAGTTGCAGTGAGTTATACAGGGCTCTGATTATCAGTTACAGTGAGTTATACAGGGCCCTGATTATCAGTTACAGTGAGTTATACAGGGCTCTGATTGTCAGTCCCAGTGAGTTATTCAGGGCCCTGATTATCAGTTACAGTGAGTTTTTCAGGGCTCTGATTATCAGTTACAGTGAGTTATACAGGGCCCTGATTATCAGTTACAGTGAGTTATACAGGGCCCTGATTATCAGTTACAGTGAATTATAAAGGGCTCTGATTATCAGTTACAGTGAGTTATACAGGGCTCTGATTGTCAGTTGCAGTGAGTTATACAGGGCCCTGATTATCAGTTACAGTGAGTTATACAGGGTCTGATTATCAGTTACAGTGAGTTATACAGGACCCTGATTATCAGTTACAGTGAGTTATACAGGGCCCTGATTATCAGTTACAGTGAATTATACAGGGCTCTGATTATCAGTTACAGTGAGTTATACAGGGCTCTGATTATCAGTTACAGTGAGTTATACAGGGCCCTGATTATCAGTTACAGTGAATTATACAGGGCTCTGATTATCAGTTACAGTGAGTTATACAGGGCTCTGATTATCAGTTACAGTGAGTTATACAGGGCTCTGATTATCAGTTACAGTGAGTTATACAGGGCTCTGATTATCAGTTACAGTGAATTATACAGGGCCCTGATTATCAGTTACAGTGAGTTATACAGGGCTCTGATTATCAGTTACAGTGAGTTATACAGGGCTCTGATTATCAGTTACAGTGGGTTTTACAGGGCCCTGATTATCAGTCCCAGTGAGTTATACAGGGCTCTGATTATCAGTTACAGTGGGTGATATAGGGCTCTGATTATCAATTACAGTGAGTTATACAGGGCTCTGATTATCAGTTACAGTGAGTTATACAGGGCTCTGATTATCAGTTACAGTGAGTTATACAGGGCCCTGATTATCAGTTACAGTGAATTATCCAGGGCTCTGATTATCAGTTACAGTGAGTTATACAGGGCTCTGATTATCAGTTACAGTGAGTTGTACCGGGCTCTGATTATCAGTTACAGTGAGTTATACAGGGCTCTGATTATCAGTTACAGTGAGTTATACAGGGCTCTGATTATCAGTCCCAGTGAGTTATACAGGGCTCTGATTATCAGTTACAGTGAGTTATACAGGGCTCTGATTATCAGTTACAGTGAGTTATACAGGGCTCTGATTATCAGTCCCAGTGAGTTATACAGGGCTCTGATTATCAGTTACAGTGAGTTATACAGGGCCCTGATTATCAGTCCCAGTGAGTTATACAGGGCTCTGATTATCAGTTACAGTGAGTTATACAGGGCCCTGATTATCAGTTACAGTGAGTTACACAAGGCCCTGATTGTCAGTTACAGTGAATTATTCAGGGCCCTGATTATCCATTACAGTGAGTTATACAGGGTGCTGATTATCAGTTAATGTGAGTTATACAGGGCCCTGATTATCAGTCCCAGTGTTTTATACAGGGCTCTGATTATCAGTTACAGTAAGTTACACAGGGCTCTGATTATCAGTTACAGTGAGTTATACAGGGCCCTGATTATCAGTTACAGTGAGTTATACAGGGCCCTGATTATCAGTTACAGTGAGTTATACAGGGCTCTGATTATCAGTTACAGTAAGTTACACAGGGCTCTGATTATCAGTTACAGTGAGTTATACAGGGCTCTGATTATCAGTTACAGTAAGTTACACAGGGCTCTGATTATCAGTTACAGTGAGTTATACAGGGCCCTGATTATCAGTTACAGTGAGTTATACAGGGTCTGATTATCAGTTACAGTGAGTTATACAGGGCTCTGATTATCAGTTACAGTGAGTTATACAGGGCCCTGATTATCAGTTACAGTGAGTTATACAGGGCCCTGATTATCAGTTACAGTGAGTTATACAGGGCCCTGATTATCAGTTACAGTGAGTTATACAGGGCCCTGATTATCAGTTACAGTGAGTTATCCAGGGCCCTGATTATCAGTTACAGTGAGTAATACAGGGCTCTGATTATCAGTTAATGTGAGTTATACAGGGACCTGATTATCAGATAATGTGAGTTATACAGGGCCCTGATTATCAGTTAATGTGAGTTATACAGGGCCCTGATTATCAGTTACAGTGAGTTATACAGGGCCCTGATTATCAGTTACAGTGAGTTATACAGGGCCCTGATTATCAGTTACAGTGAGTTATACAGGGCTCTGATTATCAGTTACAGTGAGTTATACAGGGCCCTGATTATCAGTTACAGTGAGTTATACAGGGCTCTGATTATCAGTTACAGTCAGTTATACAAGGCTCTGATTATCAGTTACAGTGAGTTATACAGGGCTCTGATTATCAGTTACAGTGAGTTATACAGGGCTCTGATTATCAGTTACAGTGAGTTATACAAGGCCCTGATTATCAATTACAGTGGGTTATACAGGGCTCTGATTATCAATTACAGTGAGTTACACAGGGCTCTGATTATCAGTTACAGTGAGTTATACAGGGCTCTGATTATCAGTTACAGTGAGTTATACAGGGCCCTGATTATCAGTTACAGTGAGTTACACAGGGCTCTGATTATCAGTTACAGTGACTTATACAGGGCTCTGATTATCAGTTACAGTGAGTTATACAGGGCTCTGATTATCAGTTACAGTGAGTTATACAGGGCCCTGATTATCAGTTACAGTGAGTTATACAGGGCTCTGATTATCAGTTACAGTGAGTTATTCAGGGCTCTGATTATCAGTTACAGTGAGTTATACAGGGCCCTGATTATCAGTTACAGTGAGTTATACTGGGCTCTGATTATCAGTTACAGTGAGTTATACAGGGCTCTGATTATCAGTTACAGTGAATTATACAGGGCCCTGATTATCAGTTACAGTGAGTTATACAGGGCTCTGATTATCAGTTACAGTGAGTTATACAGGGCACTGATTATCAGTTACAGTGAGTTATACAGGGCTCTGATTATCAGTTACAGTGAGTTATACAGGGCCCTGATTATCAGTTACAGTGAGTTATACAGGGCCCTGATTATCAGTTACAGTGAGTTATACAGGGCCCTGATTATCAGTTACAGTGAATTATACAGGGCTCTGATTATCAGTTACAGTGATTTATGCAGGGCTCTGATTATCAGTTACAGTGAGTTATACAGGGCCCTGATTATCAGTCCCAGTAAGTTATACAGGGCCCTGATTATCAGTTACAGTGGGTGATACAGGGCTCTGATTATCAATTACAGTGAGTTGTACAGGGCCCTGATTATCAGTTACAGTGAGTGATACCGGGCTCTGATTATCAATTACAGTGAGTTATACAGGGCCCTGATTATCAGTTGCAGTGAGTTATACAGGGCTCTGATTATCAGTCCCAGTGAGTTATTCAGGGCTCTGATTATCAGTTGCAATGAGTTATACAGGGCTCTGATTATCAGTCCCAGTGAGTTATTCAGGGCCCTGATTATCAGTTACAGTGAGTTTTTCAGGGCCCTGATTATCAGGTACAGTGAGTTATACAGGGCGCTGATTGTCAGTTGCAGTGAGTTATACAGGGCTCTGATTATCAGTTACAGTGAATTATACAGGGCTCTGATTATCAGTTACAGTGAGTTATACAGGGCTCTGATTATCAGTTACAGTGAGTTATACAGGGCCCTGATTATCAGGTACAGTGAGTTATACAGGGCGCTGATTGTCAGTTGCAGTGAGTTATACAGGGCTCTGATTATCAGTTACAGTGAATTATACAGGGCTCTGATTATCAGTCCCAGTGAGTTATTCAGGGCTCTGATTATCAGTTGCAATGAGTTATACAGGGCTCTGATTATCAGTCCAAGTGAGTTATTCAGGGCCCTGATTATCAGTTACAGTGAGTTTTTCAGGGCCCTGATTATCAGTTACAGTGAGTTATACAGGGCTCTGATTATCAGTTACAGTGAATTATACAGGGCTCTGATTATCAGTCCCAGTGAGTTATTCAGGGCCCTGATTATCAGTTACAGTGAGTTTTTCAGGGCCCTGATTATCAGTTACAGTGAATTATACAGGTCTCTGATTGTCAGTTGCAGTGAGTTATACAGGGCCCTGATTATCAGTTACAGTGAGTTATACAGGGCTCTGATTGTCAGTCCCAGTGAGTTATTCAGGGCCCTGATTATCAGTTACAGTGAGTTATACAGGGCCCTGATTATCAGTCCCAGTGAGTTATACAGGGCTCTGATTATCAGTTACAGTGAGTTATACAGGGCCCTGATTATCAGTTACAGTGAATTATACAGGGCTCTGATTATCAGTTACAGTGAGTTATACAGGGCTCTGATTATCAGTTACAGTGGGTTATACAGGGCCCTGATTATCAGTCCCAGTGAGTTATACAGGGCTCTGATTATCAGTTATAGTGGGTGATATAGGGCTCTGATTATCAATTACAGTGAGTTATACAGGGCCCTGATTATCAGTTACAGTGAATTATCCAGGGCTCTGATTATCTGTCACAGTGAGTTATACAGGGCTCTGATTATCAGTTACAGTGAGTTATACAGGGCTCTGATTATCAGTTACAGTGAGTTATACAGGGCTCTGATTATCAGTTACAGTGAGTTGTACCGGGCTCTGTTTATCAGTTACAGTGAGTTATACAGGGCTCTGATTATCAGTTACAGTGAGTTATACAGGGCTCTGATTATCAGTCCCAGTGAGTTATACAGGGCTCTGATTATCAGTTACAGTGAGTTATACAGGGCTCTGATTATCAGTTACAGTGAGTTATACAGGGCTCTGATTATCAGTCCCAGTGAGTTATACAGGGCTCTGATTATCAGTTACAGTGAGTTATACAGGGCCCTGATTATCAGTCCCAGTGAGTTATACAGGGCTCTGATTATCAGTTACAGTGAGTTACACAAGGCCCTGATTGTCAGTTACAGTGAATTATTCAGGGCCCTGATTATCAGTTACAGTGAGTTATACAGGGCTCTGATTATCAGTTACAGTGAGTTATACAGGGCTCTGATTATCAGTCCCAGTGAGTGATACAGGGCTCTGATTATCAGTTACAGTGAGTTATACAGGGCTCTGATTATCAGTCCCAGTGAGTTATACAGGGCTCTGATTATCAGTTACAGTGAGTTATACAGGGCCCTGATTATCAGTCCCAGTGAGTTATACAGGGCTCTGATTATCAGTTACAGTGAGTTACACAAGGCCCTGATTGTCAGTTACAGTGAATTATTCAGGGCCCTGATTATCAGTTACAGTGAGTTATACAGGGCTCTGATTATCAGTTACAGTGAGTTATACAGGGCTCTGATTATCAGTCCCAGTGAGTTATACAGGGCTCTGATTATCAGTTACAGTGAGTTATACAGGGTGCTGATTATCAGTTAATGCGAGTTATACAGGGCCCTGATTATCAGTCCCAGTGTTTTATACAGGGCTCTTATTATCAATTACAGTGGGTAATACAGGGCTCTGATTATCAGTTACAGTGAGTTATACAGGGCCCTGATTATCAGTTACAGTGAGTTATACATGGCTCTGATTATCAGTTACAGTGAGTGAAACAGGGCTCTGATTATCAGTTACAGTGAGTTATACAGGGCCCCGATTATGAGTTCCATTGAGTTGTACAGGGCTCTGATTATCAGTCCCAGTGGGTTATACAGGGCCCTGATTATCAGTTACAGTGAGTTATACAGGGCTCTGATTATCAGTTACAGTGAGTTATACAGGGTCTGATTATCAGTTACAGTGAGTTATACAGGGCTCTGATTATCAGTTACAGTGAGTTATACAGGGTCTGATTATCAGTTACAGTGAGTTATACATGGCTCTGATTATCAGTTACAGTGAGTGAAACAGGGCTCTGATTATCAGTTACAGTGAGTTATACAGGGCCCAGATTATCAGTTACAGTGAGTTATCCAGGGCTCCGATTATCAGTTACAGTCAGTTATACAGGGCTCTGATTATCAGTTACAGTGAGTTATACAGGGCTCTGATTATCAGTTACAGTGAGTTATACAGGGCTCTGATTATCAGTTACAGTGAATTATACAGGGCCCTGATTATCAGTTACAGTGAGTTATACAGGGCTCTGATTATCAGTTACAGTGAGTTATACAGGGCTCTGATTATCAGTTACAGTGAATTATACAGGGCCCTGATTATCAGTTACAGTGAGTTATACAGGGCTCTGATTATCAGTTACAGTAAGTTACACAGGGCTCTGATTATCAGTTACAGTGAGTTATACAGGGCTCTGATTATCAGTTACAGTGAGTTATTCAGGGCTCTGATTATCAGTTACAGTGAGTTATACAGGGCCCTGATTATCAGTTACAGTGAGTTATACTGGGCTCTGATTATCAGTTACAGTGAGTTATACAGGGCTCTGATTATCAGTTACAGTGAGTTATACAGGGCTCTGATTATCAGTTACAGTGAGTTATACAGGGCACTGATTATCAGTTACAGTGAGTGAAACAGGGCTCTGATTATCAGTTACAGTGAGTTATACAGGGCCCTGATTATCAGTTACAGTGAGTTATACAGGGCCCTGATTATCAGTTACAGTGAGTTATACAGGGCCCTGATTATCAGTTACAGTGAATTATACAGGGCTCTGATTATCAGTTACAGTGAGTTATACAGGGCTCTTATTATCAGTTACAGTGGGTTGTACAGGGCTCTGATTATCAGTCCCATTGAGTTATACAGGGCCCTGATTATCAGTTACAGTGAGTTATGCAGGGCTCTGATTATCAGTTACAGTGAGTTATACAGGGTGCTGATTATCAGTTAATGTGAGTTATACAGGGCCCTGATTATCAGTTACAGTGATTTATGCAGGGCTCTGATTATCAGTTACAGTGAGTTATACAGGGCCCTGATTATCAGTCCCAGTAAGTTGTACAGGGCCCTGATTATCAGTTACAGTGGGTGATACAGGGCTCTGATTATCAATTACAGTGAGTTGTACAGGGCCCTGATTATCAGTTACAGTGAGTGATACCGGGCTCTGATTATCAATTACAGTGAGTTATACAGGGCCCTGATTATCAGTTGCAGTGAGTTATACAGGGCTCTGATTATCAGTCCCAGTGAGTTATTCAGGGCTCTGATTATCAGTTGCAATGAGTTATACAGGGCTCTGATTATCAGTCCCAGTGAGTTATTCAGGGCCCTTATTATCAGTTACAGTGAGTTTTTCAGGGCCCTGATTATCAGGTACAGTGAGTTATACAGGGCGCTGATTGTCAGTTGCAGTGAGTTATACAGGGCTCTGATTATCAGTTACAGTGAATTATACAGGGCTCTGATTATCAGTTACAGTGAGTTATACAGGGCTCTGATTATCAGTTACAGTGAGTTATACAGGGCTCTGATTATCAGTTACAGTGAGTTATTCAGGGCTCTGATTATCAGTCCCAGTGAGTTATTCAGGGCTCTGATTATCAGTTGCAATGAGTTATACAGGGCTCTGATTATCAGTCCAAGTGAGTTATTCAGGGCCCTGATTATCAGTTAAAGTGAGTTTTTCAGGGCCCTGATTATCAGTTACAGTGAGTTATACAGGGCTCTGATTATCAGTTACAGTGAATTATACAGGGCTCTGATTATCAGTCCCAGTGAGTTATTCAGGGCCCTGATTATCAGTTACAGTGAGTTTTTCAGGGCCCTGATTGTCAGTTACAGTGAGTTATACAGGGCGCTGATTATCAGTTACAGTGAATTATACAGGTCTCTGATTGTCAGTTGCAGTGAGTTATACAGGGCCCTGATTATCAGTTACAGTGAGTTATACAGGGCTCTGATTATCAGTTACAGTGAATTATACAGGTCTCTGATTGTCAGTTGCAGTGAGTTATACAGGGCCCTGATTATCAGTTACAGTGAGTTATACAGGGCTCTGATTGTCAGTCCCAGTGAGTTATTCAGGGCCCTGATTATCAGTTACAGTGAGTTATACAGGGCCCTGATTATCAGTCCCAGTGAGTTATACAGGGCTCTGATTATCAGTTACAGTGAGTTATACAGGGCCCTGATTATCAGTTACAGTGAATTATACAGGGCCCTGATTATCAGTTACAGTGAGTTATACAGGGCCCTGATTATCAGTTACAGTGAGTTATACAGGGCTCTGATTATCAGTTACAGTGAGTTATACAGGGCTCTGATTATCAGTTACAGTGGGTTATACAGGGCCCTGATTATCAGTCCCAGTGAGTTATACAGGGCTCTGATTATCAGTTACAGTGGGTGATATAGGGCTCTGATTATCAATTACAGTGAGTTATACAGGGCCCTGATTATCAGTTACAGTGAATTATCCAGGGCTCTGATTATCAGTTACAGTGAGTTATACAGGGCTCTGATTATCAGTTACAGTGAGTTGTACCGGGCTCTGATTATCAGTTACAGTGAGTTATACAGGGCTCTGATTATCAGTTACAGTGAGTTATACAGGGCTCTGATTATCAGTTACAGTGAGTTGTACCGGGCTCTGATTATCAGTTACAGTGAGTTATACAGGGCTCTGATTATCAGTTACAGTGAGTTATACAGGGCTCTGATTATCAGTCCCAGTGAGTTATACAGGGCTCTGATTATCAGTTACAGTGAGTTATACAGGGCTCTGATTATCAGTTACAGTGAGTTATACAGGGCTCTGATTATCAGTCCCAGTGAGTTATACAGGGCTCTGATTATCAGTTACAGTGAGTTATACAGGGCCCTGATTATCAGTCCCAGTGAGTTATACAGGGCTCTGATTATCAGTTACAGTGAGTTACACAAGGCCCTGATTATCAGTTACAGTGAGTTATACAGGGCTCTGATTATCAGTTACAGTGAGTTATACAGGGCCCTGATTATCAGTCCCAGTGAGTTATACAGGGCTCTGATTATCAGTTACAGTGAGTTGTACCGGGCTCTGATTATCAGTTACAGTGAGTTATACAGGGCTCTGATTATCAGTCCCAGTGAGTTATACAGGGCTCTGATTATCAGTTACAGTGAGTTATACAGGGCTCTGATTATCAGTTACAGTGAGTTATACAGGGCTCTGATTATCAGTCCCAGTGAGTTATACAGGGCTCTGATTATCAGTTACAGTGAGTTATACAGGGCCCTGATTATCAGTCCCAGTGAGTTATACAGGGCTCTGATTATCAGTTACAGTGAGTTACACAAGGCCCTGATTATCAGTTACAGTGAGTTATACAGGGCTCTGATTATCAGTTACAGTGAGTTATACAGGGCCCTGATTATCAGTCCCAGTGAGTTATACAGGGCTCTGATTATCAGTTACAGTGAGTTGTACCGGGCTCTGATTATCAGTTACAGTGAGTTATACAGGGCTCTGATTATCAGTTACAGTGAGTTATACAGGGCTCTGATTATCAGTTACAGTGAGTTGTACCGGGCTCTGATTATCAGTTACAGTGAGTTATACAGGGCTCTGATTATCAGTTACAGTGAGTTATACAGGGCTCTGATTATCAGTTACAGTGAGTTATACAGGGCTCTGATTATCAGTTACAGTGAGTTATACAGGGCTCTGATTATCAGTCCCAGTGAGTTATACAGGGCTCTGATTATCAGTTACAGTGAGTTATACAGGGCTCTGATTATCAGTTACAGTGAGTTATACAGGGCTCTGATTATCAGTCCCAGTGAGTTATACAGGGCTCTGATTATCAGTTACAGTGAGTTATACAGGGCCCTGATTATCAGTCCCAGTGAGTTATACAGGGCCCTGATTATCAGTCCCAGTGTTTTATACAGGGCTCTTATTATCAGTTACAGTGAATTATACAGGGCTCTGATTATCAGTTACAGTGAGTTATACAGGGCCCTGATTATCAGTTACAGTGAGTTATACAGGGCCCTGATTATCAGTTACAGTGAGTTGTACAGGGCCCTGATTATCAGTCCCAGAGTTATACAGGGCCCTGATTATCAGTTACAGTGAGTTATACAGGGCTCTGATTATCAGTTACAGTAAGTTACACAGGGCTCTGATTATCAGATACAGTGAGTTATACAGGGCTCTGATTATCAGTTACAGTGAGTTATACAGGGCTCTGATTATCAGTTACAGTGAGTTATACAGGGCCCTGATTATCAGTTACAGTGAGTTATGCAGGGCCCTGATTATCAGTTACAGTGAGTTATACAGGGCCCTGATTATCAGTTACAGTGAGTTATCCAGGGCCCTGATTATCAGTTACAGTGAGTTATACAGGGCTCTGATTATCAGTTACAGTGAGTTATACAGGGCCCTGATTATCAGTTACAGTGAGTTATACATGGCTCTGATTATCAGTTACAGTGAGTTATACAGGGCCCTGATTATCAGTTACAGTGAGTTATACAGGGCCCTGATTATCAGTTACAGTGAGTTATACAGGGCCCTGATTATCAGTTACAGTGAGTTATACAGGGCTCTGATTATCAGTTACAGTGAGTTATACAGGGCTCTGATTATCAGTTACAGTGAGTTATACAGGGCTCTGATTATCAGTTACAGTGAGTTATACAGGGCTCTGATTATCAATTACAGTGAGTTACACAGGGCTCTGATTATCAGTTACAGTGAGTTATACAGGGCCCTGATTATCAGTTACATGTTCTTTGGGAACTGGACCGACCGATCCTTTGTCCCCTTCACCGTCAGGTCGGATTACCTGAAGGTGCTGGGGATCTGCTTCTGTCGGGGCCGGGACGTGCACCAAAAAGCTGGGAGGAGCGTATTTCCAAGGTTGAGCAGAAACTGGGACTGTGGGATCGACGCTCCCTCTCGATCGTGGGCAAGAACCTGGTCATCAGGTGCGAGGTGCTCTCGGTGTTGCTGTACGTGGTGCAGGTCTGGCCCATACCTCGCTCGTGCGCCGCGACAGTCACCCGAGCCATCTTCCGCTTTGTCTCGAGATCAAAAATGGACCGTGTCCGCAGGGTCACGATGTACAAATCTCCAGAGAAAGGGGGGAAAGGTGTGCCCAACGTGGCCCTCATCCTGATGGCCACCTTTGTGTGCGGCTGCATCAAGCTGTGCATAGACCCTCGGTACGCAAACACAAAGTGTCACTACGTGCTGAGGTTCTACCTGTCCCCGGTGTTGAGAAGGATGGGCCTGGCCACGCTGCCACGGAACTCTCCGTCCAGTTGGACCGTTCCGCCCCACCTGTCCTTCGTGGAAAAGTTTGTGCAGAAAAACAACTTTGACCACAAGGTGATCAGCAAGTGGTCTGCACGTAACGTCCTCGAGACCCTGCGGGAAAAGGAGATGGTGGATCCTGTCGGTTGGTTCCCCGAGCAGACTGTCAATGTCATTTGGCAGAACGCCTCATCTCCAGAGCTTTCAAACAAGCACCAAGACCTGGCTCGGCTGGTGGTGAGAAGGGCCCTTCCTGTCAGATCCTTCATGCACTCCCGGACTCTCAGCGCCACCGCGCGCTGTCCCCGAGGAGGCTGCGGTGGAGACGAGACCGTCACCCATCTCCTTCTGGAATGTGCCTTTGCAAAGAAGGTCTGGAGAGAGATGCAATGGTATCTGTCCAGGTTCGTCCCGAGCAGTTCCGTAACACAGGTTTCTGTGCTCTACGGGCTGTTCCCGGGGACACACACTGAGACGGACATCAACTGCTGCTGGAAGACCATCAACTCGGTGAAAGACGCCCCTCGGTCTGCCCGAAACTTGCTGGTCTTCCAGTGCAAGGAGCTGTCCTCGACCGAGTGTTGCAGACTGGCACATTCCAAGGTCCAGGACTACGTGCTGAGGGACGCACTGAGGATGGGTGCGGCCGCCGCAAAGGCTCTGTGGGGAAAGGCAACCGTTTAGAGCCTTCCCGCCATTGTAAACCGAGGGGCTGCAATCAGGGAAAACCCCCCTCGGGCAGAATGTAAAATTCAAATTGCTGTAATGTAACTGTAATGAATCTGTAATGAACCTGTAAAGAATCTGTAACGTACCTGTTATCAATAATCTGTATTGAGTGTAATGCAATGAGGCACCCGAGAGTGTCATGAACTGTAATTATGTACAATGTGTTCATTGAACTGTACTTGATTTAACCTACAAATTGTATAATCTGTATTGTGTACGTTTGCAGTGTGATATGACAACTGTATTGTATGTACTGCTGCAAATTTTATCATTAAAGTATACTTTTTGAGAAAAAAAAATACAGTGAGTTATACAGGGCTCTGATTATCAGTTAGAGTGAGTTATACAGGGCTCTGATTATCCGTTACAGTGAGTTATACAGGGCTCTGATTATCAGTTACAGTGAGTTATACAGGGCTCTGATTATCAGTTACAGTGAGTTATAGAGGGCTCTGATTATCAGTTACAGTGAGTTTTAGAGGGCTCTGATTATCAGTTACAGTGAGTTATACAGGGCCCTGATTATCAGTTACAGTGAGTTATACAGGGCTCTGATTATCAGTTACAGTGAGTTATACAGGGCTCTGATTATCAGTTACAGTGAGTTATACAGGGCTCTGATTATCAGTTACAGTGAGTTATACAGGGCTCTGATTATCAGTTACAGTGAGTTATACAGGGCTCTGATTATCAGTTACAGTGAGTTATACAGGGCTCTGATTATCAGTTACAGTGAGTTATACAGGGCTCTGATTATCAGTTACAGTGAGTTATACAGGGCTCTGATTATCAGTTACAGTGAGTTATACAGGGCTCTGATTATCAGTTACAGTGAGTTATACAGGGCTCTGATTATCAGTTACAGTGAGTTATACAGGGCTCTGATTATCAGTTACAGTGAGTTATACAGGGCTCTGATTATCAGTCACAGTGAGTTATACAGGGCTCTGATTATCAGTTACAGTGAGTTATACAGGACTCTGAATATCAGTTACAGTGAGTTATACAGGGCTCTGATTATCAGTTACAGTGAGTTATACAGGGCTCTGATTATCAGTTACAGTGAGTTATACAGGGCTCTGATTATCAGTTACAGTGGGTTATACAGGGCCCTGATTATCAGTCCCAGTGAGTTATACAGGGCTCTGATTATCAGTTACAGTTGGTGATATAGGGCTCTGATTATCAATTACAGTGAGTTATACAGGGCCCTGATTATCAGTTACAGTGAATTATCCAGGGCTCTGATTATCAGTTACAGTGAGTTATACAGGGCTCTGATTATCAGTTACAGTGAGTTGTACCAGGCTCTGATTATCAGTTACAGTGAGTTATACAGGGCTCTGATTATCAGTTACAGTGAGTTATACAGGGCTCTGATTATCAGTTACAGTGAGTTGTACCGGGCTCTGATTATCAGTTACAGTGAGTTATACAGGGCTCTGATTATCAGTTACAGTGAGTTATACAGGGCTCTGATTATCAGTCCCAGTGAGTTATACAGGGCTCTGATTATCAGTTACAGTGAGTTATACAGGGCTCTGATTATCAGTTACAGTGAGTTATACAGGGCTCTGATTATCAGTCCCAGTGAGTTATACAGGGCTCTGATTATCAGTTACAGTGAGTTATACAGGGCCCTGATTATCAGTCCCAGTGAGTTATACAGGGCTCTGATTATCAGTTACAGTGAGTTACACAAGGCCCTGATTGTCAGTTACAGTGAATTATTCAGGGCCCTGATTATCCATTACAGTGAGTTATACAGGGTGCTGATTATCAGTTAATGTGAGTTATACAGGGCCCTGATTATCAGTCCCAGTGTTTTATACAGGGCTCTTATTATCAGTTACAGTGAATTATACAGGGCTCTGATTATCAGTTACAGTGGGTTGTACAGGGCTCTGATTATCAGTTACAGTGAGTTATACAGGGCCCTGATTATCAGTTACAGTGAGTTATACAGGGCCCTGATTATCAGTTACAGTGAGTTATACAGGGCCCTGATTATCAGTTACAGTGAGTTATACAGGGCCCTGATTATCAGTTACAGTGAGTTATACAGGGCTCTGATTATCAGTTACAGTGAGTTATACAGGGCTCTGATTATCAGTTACAGTAAGTTACACAGGGCTCTGATTATCAGTTACAGTGAGTTATACAGGGCCCTGATTATCAGTTACAGTGAGTTATACAGGGCCCTGATTATCAGTTACAGTGAGTTATACAGGGCTCTGATTAACAGTTACAGTGAGTTATACAGGGCTCTGATTATCAGTTACAGTAAGTTACACAGGGCTCTGATTATCAGTTACAGTGAGTTATACAGGGCTCTGATTATCAGTTACAGTAAGTTACACAGGGCTCTGATTATCAGTTACAGTGAGTTATACAGGGCCCTGATTATCAGTTACAGTGAGTTATACAGGGCCCTGATTATCAGTTACAGTGAGTTATACAGGGCCCTGATTATCAGTTACAGTGAGTTATACAGGGCTCTGATTATCAGTTACAGTGAGTTATACAGGGCCCTGATTATCAGTTACAGTGAGTTATACAGGGCCCTGATTATCAGTTACAGTGAGTTATACAGGGCCCTGATTAT
Organism: Heptranchias perlo; assembly: GCF_035084215.1. Lineage (NCBI taxonomy): Eukaryota > Metazoa > Chordata > Chondrichthyes > Hexanchiformes > Hexanchidae > Heptranchias > Heptranchias perlo. The sequence goes on along the minus strand of NC_090339.1, from coordinate 597,867 downwards.
CAGTTACAGTGAGTTATACAGGGCTCTGATTATCAGTTACAGTGAGTTATACAGGGCCCCGATTATCAGTTACAGTGAGTTATACAGGGCCCTGATTATCAGTTACAGTGAGTTATACAGGGCCCTGATTATCAGTTACAGTGAGTTATACAGGGCTCTGATTATCAGTTACAGTGAGTTATACAGGGCTCTGATTATCAGTTACAGTAAGTTACACAGGGCTCTGATTATCAGTTACAGTGAGTTATACAGGTCTCTGATTATCAGTTACAGTGAGTTATACAGGGCTCTGATTATCAGTTACAGTGAGTTATACAGGGCTCTGATTATCAGTTACAGTGAGTTATACAGGGCTCTGATTATCAGTTACAGTGAGTTATACAGGGCTCTGATTATCAGTTACAGTGAGTTATAGAGGGCTCTGATTATCAGTTACAGTGAGTTATACAGGGCTCTGATTATCAGTTACAGTGAGTTATACAGGGCCCTGATTATCAGTTACAGTGAGTTATGCAGGGCCCTGATTATCAGTTACAGTGAGTTATACAGGGCCCTGATTATCAGTTACAGTGAGTTATACAGGGCTCTGATTATCAGTTACAGTGAGTTATACAGGGCTCTGATTATCAGTTACAGTGAGTTATCCAGGGCCCTGATTATCAGTTACAGTGAGTTATACAGGGCTCTGATTATCAGTTACAGTGAGTTATACAGGGCCCTGATTATCAGTTACAGTGAGTTATACATGGCTCTGATTATCAGTTACAGTGAGTTATACAGGGCCCTGATTATCAGTTACAGTGAGTTATACAGGGCCCTGATTATCAGTTACAGTGAGTTATACAGGGCCCTGATTATCAGTTACAGTGAGTTATACAGGGCTCTGATTATCAGTTACAGTGAGTTATACAGGGCTCTGATTATCAGTTACAGTGAGTTATACAGGGCTCTGATTATCAGTTACAGTGAGTTATACAGGGCTCTGATTATCAATTACAGTGAGTTACACAGGGCTCTGATTATCAGTTACAGTGAGTTATACAGGGCCCTGATTATCAGTTACATGTTCTTTGGGAACTGGACCGACCGATCCTTTGTCCCCTTCACCGTCAGGTCGGATTACCTGAAGGTGCTGGGGATCTGCTTCTGTCGGGGCCGGGACGTGCACCAAAAAGCTGGGAGGAGCGTATTTCCAAGGTTGAGCAGAAACTGGGACTGTGGGATCGACGCTCCCTCTCGATCGTGGGCAAGAACCTGGTCATCAGGTGCGAGGTGCTCTCGGTGTTGCTGTACGTGGTGCAGGTCTGGCCCATACCTCGCTCGTGCGCCGCGACAGTCACCCGAGCCATCTTCCGCTTTGTCTCGAGATCAAAAATGGACCGTGTCCGCAGGGTCACGATGTACAAATCTCCAGAGAAAGGGGGGAAAGGTGTGCCCAACGTGGCCCTCATCCTGATGGCCACCTTTGTGTGCGGCTGCATCAAGCTGTGCATAGACCCTCGGTACGCAAACACAAAGTGTCACTACGTGCTGAGGTTCTACCTGTCCCCGGTGTTGAGAAGGATGGGCCTGGCCACGCTGCCACGGAACGCTCCGTCCAGTTGGACCGTTCCGCCCCACCTGTCCTTCGTGGAAAAGTTTGTGCAGAAAAACACCTTTGACCACAAGGTGATCAGCAAGTGGTCTGCACGTAACGTCCTCGAGACCCTGCGGGAAAAGGAGATGGTGGATCCTGTCGGTTGGTTCCCCGAGCAGACTGTCAATGTCATTTGGCAGAACGCCTCATCTCCAGAGCTTTCAAACAAGCACCAAGACCTGGCTCGGCTGGTGGTGAGAAGGGCCCTTCCTGTCAGATCCTTCATGCACTCCCGGACTCTCAGCGCCACCGCGCGCTGTCCCCGAGGAGGCTGCGGTGGAGACGAGACCGTCACCCATCTCCTTCTGGAATGTGCCTTTGCAAAGAAGGTCTGGAGAGAGATGCAATGGTATCTGTCCAGGTTCGTCCCGAGCAGTTCCGTAACACAGGTTTCTGTGCTCTACGGGCTGTTCCCGGGGACACACACTGAGACGGACATCAACTGCTGCTGGAAGACCATCAACTCGGTGAAAGACGCCCCTCGGTCTGCCCGAAACTTGCTGGTCTTCCAGTGCAAGGAGCTGTCCTCGACCGAGTGTTGCAGACTGGCACATTCCAAGGTCCAGGACTACGTGCTGAGGGACGCACTGAGGATGGGTGCGGCCGCCGCAAAGGCTCTGTGGGGAAAGGCAACCGTTTAGAGCCTTCCCGCCATTGTAAACCGAGGGGCTGCAATCAGGGAAAACCCCCCTCGGGCAGAATGTAAAATTCAAATTGCTGTAATGTAACTGTAATGAATCTGTAATGAACCTGTAAAGAATCTGTAACGTACCTGTTATCAATAATCTGTATTGAGTGTAATGCAATGAGGCACCCGAGAGTGTCATGAACTGTAATTATGTACAATGTGTTCATTGAACTGTACTTGATTTAACCTACAAATTGTATAATCTGTATTGTGTACGTTTGCAGTGTGATATGACAACTGTATTGTATGTACTGCTGCAAATTTTATCATTAAAGTATACTTTTTGAGAAAAAAAAATACAGTGAGTTATACAGGGCTCTGATTATCAGTTAGAGTGAGTTATACAGGGCTCTGATTATCCGTTACAGTGAGTTATACAGGGCTCTGATTATCAGTTACAGTGAGTTATACAGGGCTCTGATTATCAGTTACAGTGAGTTATAGAGGGCTCTGATTATCAGTTACAGTGAGTTTTAGAGGGCTCTGATTATCAGTTACAGTGAGTTATACAGGGCCCTGATTATCAGTTACAGTGAGTTATACAGGGCTCTGATTATCAGTTACAGTGAGTTATACAGGGCTCTGATTATCAGTTACAGTGAGTTATACAGGGCTCTGATTATCAGTTACAGTGAGTTATACAGGGCTCTGATTATCAGTTACAGTGAGTTATACAGGGCTCTGATTATCAGTTACAGTGAGTTATACAGGGCTCTGATTATCAGTTACAGTGAGTTATACAGGGCTCTGATTATCAGTTACAGTGAGTTATACAGGGCTCTGATTATCAGTTACAGTGAGTTATACAGGGCTCTGATTATCAGTTACAGTGAGTTATACAGGGCTCTGATTATCAGTTACAGTGAGTTATACAGGGCTCTGATTATCAGTCACAGTGAGTTATACAGGGCTCTGATTATCAGTTACAGTGAGTTATACAGGACTCTGATTATCAGTTACAGTGAGTTATACAGGGCTCTGATTATCAGTTACAGTGAGTTATACAGGGCCCTGATTATCAGTTACAGTGAGTTATACAGGTCTCTGATTATCAGTTACAGTGAGTTATACAGGGCTCTGATTATCAGTTACAGTGAGTTATACAGGGCTCTGATTCTCAGTTAGAGTGAGTTATACAGGGCTCTGATTATCAGTTACAGTGAGTTATACAGGGCCCTGATTATCAGTTACAGTGAGTTATACAGGGCTCTGATTATCAGTTAGAGTGAGTTATACAGGGCTCTGATTATCAGTCACAGTGTGTTATACAGGGCCCTGATTATCAGTTACAGTGAGTTATACAGGGCTCTGATTATCAGTTACAGTGAGTTATACAGGGCTCTGATTATCAGTTACAGTGAGTTATACAGGGCCCTGATTATCAGCTACAGTGAGATATACAGGGCCCTGATTATCAGTTACAGTGAGTTATACAGGGCTCTGATTATCAGTTACAGTGAGTTATACAGGGCTCTGATTATCAGTTGCAGTGAGTTATACAGGGCTCTGATTATCAGTTACAGTGAGTTATACAGGGCCCTGGTTATCAGTTGCAGTGAGTTATACAGGGCCCTGGTTATCAGTTACAGTGAGTTATATAGGGCTCTGATTATCAGTTACAGTGAGTTATACAGGGCCCTGATTATCAGTTACAGTGAGTTATACAGGACTCTGATTATCAGTTACAGAGGGTTATACAGGGCTCTGATTATCAGTTACAGTGAGTTATACAGGGCTCTGATTATCAGTTACAGAGGGTTATACAGGGCTCTGATTATCAGTTACAGTGAGTTATACAGGGCTCTGATTATCAGTTACAGAGGGTTATACAGGGCTCTGATTATCAGTTACAGTGAGTTATACAGGGCTCTGATTATCAGTTGCAGTGAGTTAAACAGGGCTCTGATTATCAGTTACAGTGAGTTATACAGGACCCTGATTATCAGTTACAGTGAGTTATACAGGGCTCTGATTATCAATTAGAGTCAGTTATACAGGGCTCTGATGATCAGTTACAGTGAGTTATACAGGGCTCTGATTATCAGTTACAGTGAGTTATACAGGGCTCTGATGATCAGTTACTGTGAGTTATACAGGGCTCTGATTATCAGTTACAGTGAGTTATAGAGGGCCCTGATTATCAGTTACAGTGAGTTATACAGGGCTCTGATTATCAGTTACAGTGAGTTATACAGGAACCTGATTATCAGTTACAGTGAGTTATACAGGAACCTGATTGTCAGTTACAGTCAGTTATCCAGGGCTCTGATTATCAGTTTCAGTGAGTTATACAGGACCCTGATTATCATTTACAGTGAGTTATACAGGGCTCTGATTATCAGTTACAGTGAGTTATACAGGGCTCTGATTATCAGTTACAGTGAATTATACAGGGCTCTGATTATCAGTTACAGTGAGTAATACAGGGCCCTGATTATCAGTTACAGTGAGTTATACAGGAACCTGATTATCAGTTACAGTGAGTTATACAGGGCCCTGATTATCAGTTACAGTGAGTTATACAGGAACCTGATTATCAGTTACAGTGAGTTATACAGGGCTCTGATTATCAGTTACAGTGAGTTATACAGGGCCCTGATTATCAGTTACAGTGAGTTATACAGGGCTCTGATTATCAGTTACAGTGAGTTATACAGGGCTCTGATTATCAGTTACAGTGAGTTATACAGGGCTCTGATTATCAGTTACAGTGAGTTATACAGGAACCTGATTGTCAGTTACAGTCAGTTATCCAGGGCTCTGATTATCAGTTTCAGTGAGTTATACAGGACCCTGATTATCATTTACAGTGAGTTATACAGGGCTCTGATTATCAGTTACAGTGAGTTATACAGGGCTCTGATTATCAGTTACAGTGAATTATACAGGGCTCTGATTATCAGTTACAGTGAGTAATACAGGGCCCTGATTATCAGTTACAGTGAGTTATACAGGAACCTGATTATCAGTTACAGTGAGTTATACAGGGCCCTGATTATCAGTTACAGTGAGTTATACAGGAACCTGATTATCAGTTACAGTGAGTTATACAGGGCTCTGATTATCAGTTACAGTGAGTTATACAGGGCCCTGATTATCAGTTACAGTGAGTTATACAGGGCTCTGATTATCAGTTACAGTGAGTTATACAGGGCTCTGATTATCAGTTACAGTGAGTTATACAGGGCTCTGATTATCAGTTACAGTGAGTTATACAGTGCCCTGATTATCAGTTACAGTGAGTTATACAGGGCTCTGATTATCAGTTACAGTGAGTTATACAGGAACCTGATTATCAGTTACAGTGAGTTATACAGGGCCCTGATTATCAGTTACAGTGAGTTATACAGGAACCTGATTGTCAGTTACAGTGAGTTATCCAGGGCTCTGATTATCAGTTTCAGTGAGTTATACAGGACCCTGATTATCATTTACAGTGAGTTATACAGGGCTCTGATTATCAGTTACAGTGAGTTATACAGGGCTCTGATTATCAGTTACAGTGAGTTATACAGGGCCCTGATTATCAGTTACAGTGAGTTATACAAGGCCCTGATGATCAGTTACAGTGAGTTATACAGGGCTCTGATTATCAGTTACAGTGAATTATACAGGGCCCTGATTATCAGTTACAGTGAGTTATACAGTGCTCTGATTATCAGTTACAGTGAGTTATACAGGGCTCTGATTATCAGTTACAGTGAGTTATACAGGGCTCTGATTATCAGTTACAGTGAGTTATACAGGGCTCTGATTATCAGTTACAATGAGTTATACAGGGCTCTGATTATCAGTTACAGTGAGTTATACAGGGCTCTGATTATCAGTTACAGTGAGTTATACAGGGCCCTGATTATCAGTTACAGTGAGTTATACAGGGCCCTGATTATCAATTACAGTAAGTTACACAGGGCCCTGATTATCAGTTACAGTGAGTTATACAGGGCCCTGATTATCAGTTACAGTGAGTTATACAGGGCTCTGATTATCAGTTACAGTGAGTTATACAGGGCTCTGATTATCAGTTACAGTGAGTTATACAGGGCCCTGATTATCAGTTACAGTGAGTTATACAAGGCCCTGATTATCAGTTACAGTGAGTTATACAGGGCTCTGATTATCAGTTACAGTGAATTATACAGGGCCCTGATTATCAGTTACAGTGAGTTATACAGTGCTCTGATTATCAGTTACAGTGAGTTATACAGGGCTCTGATTATCAGTTACAGTGAGTTATACAGGGCTCTGATTATCAGTTACAGTGAGTTATACAGGGCTCTGATTATCAGTTACAATGAGTTATACAGGGCTCTGATTATCAGTTACAGTGAGTTATACAGGGCTCTGATTATCAGTTACAGTGAGTTATACAGGGCCCTGATTATCAGTTACAGTGAGTTATACAGGGCCCTGATTATCAATTACAGTAAGTTACACAGGGCCCTGATTATCAGTTACAGTGAATTATACAGGGCTCTGATTATCAGTTACAGTGAGTTATACACGGCTCTGATTATCAGTTACAGTGAATTATACAGGGCCCTGATTATCAATTACAGTAAGTTACACAGGGCCCTGATTATCAGTTACAGTGAATTATACAGGGCTCTGATTATCAGTTACAGTGAGTTATACAGGGCCCTGATTATCAGTCCCAGTGAGTTATACAGGGCTCTGATTATCAGTTACAGTGAGTTATACAGGGCTCTGATTATCAGTTACAGTGAGTTATACAGGGCTCTGATTATCAGTTACAGTGAGTTATACAGGGCCCTGATAATCAATTACAGTAAGTTACACAGGGCCCTGATTATCAGTTACAGTGAATTATACAGGGCTCTGATTATCAGTTACAGTGAGTTATACAGGGCCCTGATTATCAGTCCGAGTGAGTTATACAGGGCTCTGATTATCAGTTACAGTGGGTGATATAGGGCTCTGATTATCAATTACAGTGAGTTATACAGGGCCCTGATTATCAGTCCCAGTGAGTTATACAAGGCTCTGATTATCAGTTACAGTGAGTTATACAGGGCCCTGATTATCAGTTACAGTGAGTTATACAGGGCTCTGATTATCAGTTACAGTGAGTTATACAGGGATCTGATTATCAGTTACAGTGAGTTATACAGGGCTCTGATTATCAGTTACAGTGAGTTATACAAGGCTCTGATTATCAGTTACAGTGAGTTATACAGGGCTCTGATTATCAGTTACAGTGAGTTGTACCGGGCTCTGATTATCAGTTACAGTGAGTTATACAGGGCTCTGATTATCAGTTACAGTGAGTTATACAGGGCTCTGATTATCAGTCCCAGTGAGTTATACAGGGCTCTGATTATCAGTTACAGTGAGTTATACAGGGCTCTGATTATCAGTTACAGTGAGTTATACAGGGCCCTGATTATCAGTTACAGTGAGTTATACAGGGCTCTGATTATCAGTCCCAGTGAGTGACACAGGGCTCTGATTATCAGTTACAGTGAGTTATACAGGGCCCTGATTATCAGTCCCAGTGAGTTATACAGGGCCCTGATTATCAGTCCCAGTGAGTTATACAGGGCCCTGATTGTCAGTTACAGTGAATTATACAGGGCTCTGATTATCAGTTACAGTGAGTTATACAGGGTGCTGATTATCAGTCCCAGTGAGTTATACAGGGCCCTGATTATCAGTCCCAGTGAGTTATACAGGGCCCTGATTGTCAGTTACAGTGAGTTATACAGGGCTCTGATTATCCATTACAGTGAGTTATACAGGGTGCTGATTATCAGTTAATGTGAGTTATACAGGGCCCTGATTATCAGTCCAGTGTTTTATACAGGGCTCTGATTATCAGTTACAGTGAGTTATACAGGGCTCTGATTATCAGTTACAGTGAGTTATACAGGGCTCTGATTATCAGTCCCAGTGAGTTATACAGGGCCCTGATTATCAGTCCCAGTGAGTTATACAGGGCCCTGATTGTCAGTTACAGTGAATTATACAGGGCCCTGATTATCCATTACAGTGAGTTATACAGGGTGCTGATTATCAGTTAATGTGAGTTATACAGGGCCCTGATTATCAGTCCAGTGTTTTATACAGGGCTCTGATTATCAGTTACAGTGAGTTATACAGGGCCCTGATTATCAGTTACAGTGAGTTATACAGGGCCCTGATTATCAGTCCCAGTGAGTTATACAAGGCTCTGATTATCAGTTACAGTGAGTTATACAGGGCCCTGATTATCAGTTACAGTGAGTTATACAGGGCTCTGATTATCAGTTACAGTGAGTTATACAGGGATCTGATTATCAGTTACAGTGAGTTATACAGGGCTCTGATTATCAGTTACAGTGAGTTATACAAGGCTCTGATTATCAGTTACAGTGAGTTATACAGGGCTCTGATTATCAGTTACAGTGAGTTGTACCGGGCTCTGATTATCAGTTACAGTGAGTTATACAGGGCTCTGATTATCAGTTACAGTGAGTTATACAGGGCTCTGATTATCAGTCCCAGTGAGTTATACAGGGCTCTGATTATCAGTTACAGTGAGTTATACAGGGCTCTGATTATCAGTTACAGTGAGTTATACAGGGCCCTGATTATCAGTTACAGTGAGTTATACAGGGCTCTGATTATCAGTCCCAGTGAGTGACACAGGGCTCTGATTATCAGTTACAGTGAGTTATACAGGGCCCTGATTATCAGTCCCAGTGAGTTATACAGGGCCCTGATTATCAGTCCCAGTGAGTTATACAGGGCCCTGATTGTCAGTTACAGTGAATTATACAGGGCTCTGATTATCAGTTACAGTGAGTTATACAGGGTGCTGATTATCAGTCCCAGTGAGTTATACAGGGCCCTGATTATCAGTCCCAGTGAGTTATACAGGGCCCTGATTGTCAGTTACAGTGAGTTATACAGGGCTCTGATTATCCATTACAGTGAGTTATACAGGGTGCTGATTATCAGTTAATGTGAGTTATACAGGGCCCTGATTATCAGTCCAGTGTTTTATACAGGGCTCTGATTATCAGTTACAGTGAGTTATACAGGGCTCTGATTATCAGTTACAGTGAGTTATACAGGGCTCTGATTATCAGTCCCAGTGAGTTATACAGGGCCCTGATTATCAGTCCCAGTGAGTTATACAGGGCCCTGATTGTCAGTTACAGTGAATTATACAGGGCCCTGATTATCCATTACAGTGAGTTATACAGGGTGCTGATTATCAGTTAATGTGAGTTATACAGGGCCCTGATTATCAGTCCAGTGTTTTATACAGGGCTCTGATTATCAGTTACAGTGAGTTATACAGGGCCCTGATTATCAGTTACAGTGAGTTATACAGGGCCCTGATTATGAGTTCCATTGAGTTATACAGGGCTCTGATTATCAGTTACAGTGAGTTATACAGGGCCCTGATTATCAGTTACAGTGAGTTATACAGGGCTCTGATTATCAGTTACAGTGAGTTATACAGGGCTCTGATTATCAGTTACAGTAAGTTACACAGGGCTCTGATTATCAGTTACAGTGAGTTATACAGGGCTCTGATTATCAGTTACAGTGAGTTATAGAGGGCTCTGATTATCAGTTACAGTGAGTTATACAGGGCCCTGATTATCAGTTACAGTGAGTTATACAGGGCTCTGATTATCAGTTACAGTGAGTTATACAGGGCTCTGATTATCAGTTACAGTGAGTTATACAGGGCTCTGATTATCAGTTACAGTGAGTTATACAGGGCTCTGATTATCAGTTACAGTGAGTTATACAGGGCCCTGATTATCAGTTACAGTGAGTTATACAGGGCTCTGATTATCAGTTACAGTGAGTTATACAGGGCTCTGATTATCAGTTACAGTGAGTTATACAGGGCTCTGATTATCAGTTACAGTGAGTTATACAGGGCTCTGATTATCAGTTACAGTGAGTTATACAGGGCTCTGATTATCAGTTACAGTGAGTTATACAGGGCCCTGATTATCAGTTACAGTGAGTTATACAGGGCCCTGATTATCAGTTACATGTTCTTTGGGAACTGGACCGACCGATCCTTTGTCCCCTTCACCGTCAGGTCGGATTACCTGAAGGTGCTGGGGATCTGCTTCTGTCTGGGCCGGGACGTGCACCAAAAAGCTGGGAGGAGCGTATTTCCAAGGTTGAGCAGAAACTGGGACTGTGGGATCGACGCTCCCTCTCGATCGTGGGCAAGAACCTGGTCATCAGGTGCGAGGTGCTCTCGGTGTTGCTGTACGTGGTGCAGGTCTGGCCCATACCTCGCTCGTGCGCCGCGACAGTCACCCGAGCCATCTTCCGCTTTGTCTCGAGATCAAAAATGGACCGTGTCCGCAGGGTCACGATGTACAAATCTCCAGAGAAAGGGGGGAAAGGTGTGCCCAACGTGGCCCTCATCCTGATGGCCACCTTTGTGTGCGGCTGCATCAAGCTGTGCATAGACCCTCGGTACGCAAACACAAAGTGTCACTACGTGCTGAGGTTCTACCTGTCCCCGGTGTTGAGAAGGATGGGCCTGGCCACGCTGCCACGGAATGCTCCGTCCAGTTGGACCGTTCCGCCCCACCTGTCCTTCGTGGAAAAGTTTGTGCAGAAAAACACCTTTGACCACAAGGTGATCAGCAAGTGGTCTGCACGTAACGTCCTCGAGACCCTGCGGGAAAAGGAGATGGTGGATCCTTTCGGTTGGTTCCCCGAGCAGACTGTCAATGTCATTTGGCAGAACGCCTCATCTCCAGAGCTTTCAAACAAGCACCAAGACCTAGCTTGGCTGGTGGTGAGAAGGGCCCTTCCTGTCAGATCCTTCATGCACTCCCGGACTCTGAGCGCCACCGCGCGCTGTCCCCGAGGAGGCTGCGGTGGAGACGAGACCGTCACCCATCTCCTTCTGGAATGTGCCTTTGCAAAGAAGGTCTGGAGAGAGATGCAATGGTATCTGTCCAGGTTCGTCCCGAGCAGTTCCGTAACACAGGTTTCTGTGCTCTACGGGCTGTTCCCGGGGACACACACTGAGACGGACATCAACTGCTGCTGGAAGACCATCAACTCGGTGAAAGACGCCCCTCGGTCTGCCCGAAACTTGCTGGTCTTCCAGTGCAAGGAGCTGTCCTCGACCGAGTGTTGCAGACTGGCACATTCCAAGGTCCAGGACTACGTGCTCAGGGACGCACTGAGGATGGGTGCGGCCGCCGCAAAGGCTCTGTGGGGAAAGGCAACCGTTTAGAGCCTTCCCGCCATTGTATACCGAGGGGCTGCAATCAGGGAAAACCCCCCTCGGGCAGAATGTAAAATACAAATTGATGTAATGTAACTGTAATGAATCTGTAATGAACCTGTAATGAATCTGTAACGTACCTGTTATCAATAATCTGTATTGAGTGTAATGCAATGAGGCACCCGAGAGTGTCATGAACTGTAATTATGTACAATGTGTTCATTGAACTGTACTTGATTTAACCTACAAATTGTATAATCTGTATTGTGTACGTTTGCAGTGTGATATGACAACTGTATTGTATGTACTGCTGCAAATTTTATCAATAAAGTATACTTTTTGAGAAAAAAAAATACAGTGAGTTATACAGGGCTCTGATTATCAGTTAGAGTGAGTTATACAGGGCTCTGATTATCAGTTACAGTGAGTTATACAGGGCTCTGATTATCAGTTACAGTGAGTTATACAGGGCTCTGATTATCAGATACAGTGAGTTATACAGGGCTCTGATTATCAGTTACAGTGAGTTATACAGGGCTCTGATTATCAGTTACAGTGAGTTATACAGGGCTCTGATTATCAGTTACAGTGAGTTATACAGGGCTCTGATTATCAGTTACAGTGAGTTATACAGGGCTCTGATTATCAGTTACAGTGAGTTATACAGGGCTCTGATTATCAGTTACAGTGAGTTATAGAGGGCCCTGATTATCAGTTACAGTGGGTTATACAGGGCCCTGATTATCAGTTACAGTGAGTTATACAGGGCTCTGATTATCAGTTAGAGTGAGTTATACAGGGCTCTGATTATCAGTTACAGTGAGTTATACAGGGCCCTGATTATCAGTTAGAGTGAGTTATACAGGGCTCTGATTATCAGTTAGAGTGAGTTATACAGGGCTCTGATTATCAGTTACACTGAGTTATACAGGGCCCTGATTATCAGTTACAGTGAGTTATACAGGGCCCTGATTATCAGTTAGAGTGAGTTATACAGGGCTCTGATTATCAGTTACAGTGAGTTATACAGGGCCCTGATTATCAGTTACAGTGAGTTATACAGGGCTCTGATTATCAGTTACAGTGAGTTATACAGGGCCCTGATTATCAGCTACAGTGAGATATACAGTGCCCTGATTATCAGTTACAGTGAGTTATACAGGGCCCTGGTTATCAGTTACAGTGAGTTATACAGGGCTCTGATTATCAGTTACAGTGAGTTATACAGGGCCCTGATTATCAGTTACAGTGAGTTATACAGGGCTCTGATTATCAGTTACAGTGAGTTATACAGGGCTCTGATTATCAGTTACAGTGAGTTATACAGGGCTCTGATTGTCAGTTACAGTGAGTTATACAGGGCTCTGATTATCAGTTACAGTGAGTTATACAGGGCCCTGATTATCAGTTACAGTGAGATATACAGGGCTCTGATTATCAGTTACAGTGAGTTATACAGGGCTCTGATTATCAGTTGCAGTGAGTTATACAGGGCCCTGATTATCAGTTACAGTGAGTTATACAGGGCCCTGATTATCAGTTACAGTGAGTTATACAGGGCCCTGATTATCAGTTACAGTGAGATATACAGGGCTCTGATTATCAGTTACAGAGGGTTATACAGGGCTCTGATTATCAGTTACAGTGAGTTATACAGGGCTCTGATTATCAGTTGCAGTGAGTTATACAGGGCCCTGATTATCAGTTACAGTGAGTTATACAGGACCCTGATTATCAGTTACAGTGAGTTATACAGGACCCTGATTATCAGTTAAAGTGAGTTATACAGGACCCTGATTATCAGTTACAGTGAGTTATACAGGGCTCTGATTATCAGTTACAGTGAGTTATACAGGGCTCTGATTATCAGTTACAGTGAGTTATACAGGGCTCTGATTATCAATTAGAGTCAGTTATACAGGGCTCTGATGATCAGTTACAGTGAGTTATACAGGGCTCCGATGATCAGTTACTGTGAGTTATACAGGGCTCTGATTATCAGTTACAGTGAGTTATACAGGGCTCTGATTATCAGTTACAGTGAGTTATACAGGGCTCTGATGATCAGTTACTGTGAGTTATACAGGGCTCCGATTATCAGTTACAGTGAGTTATACAGGGCTCTGATTATCAGTTACAGTGAGTTATACAGGGCTCTGATTATCAGTTACAGTGAGTTATACAGGGCTCTGATTATCAGTTACAGTGAGTTATACAGGGCTCTGATGATCAGTTACTGTGAGTTATACAGGGCTCTGATTATCAGTTACAGTGAGTTATACAGGGCTCTGATTATCAGTTACAGTGAGTTATACAGGACCCTGATTATCAGTTACAGTGAGTTATACAGGGCTCTGATTATCAATTAGAGTCAGTTATACAGGGCTCTGATGATCAGTTACAGTGAGTTATACAGGGCTCTGATTATCAGTTACACTGAGTTATACAGGGCTCTGATTATCAGTTACAGTGAGTTATACAGGGCTCTGATTATCAGTTACAGTGAGTTATACAGGGCTCTGATTATCAGTTACAATGAGTTATACAGGGCTCTGATTATCAGTTACAGTGAGTTATACACGGCTCTGATTATCAGTTACAGTGAATTATACAGGGCCCTGATTATCAATTACAGTAAGTTACACAGGGCCCTGATTATCAGTTACAGTGAATTATACAGGGCTCTGATTATCAGTTACAGTGAGTTATACACGGCTCTGATTATCAGTTACAGTGAATTATACAGGGCCCTGATTATCAATTACAGTAAGTTACACAGGGCCCTGATTATCAGTTACAGTGAATTATACAGGGCTCTGATTATCAGTTACAGTGAGTTATACAGGGCCCTGATTATCAGTTACAGTGAGTTATACAGGGCCCTGATTATCAATTACAGTAAGTTACACAGGGCCCTGATTATCAGTTACAGTGAATTATACAGGGCTCTGATTATCAGTTACAGTGAGTTATACAGGGCCCTGATTATCAGTTACAGTGAATTATACAGGGCTCTGATTATCAGTTACAGTGAATTATACAGGGCTCTGATTATCAGTTACAGTGAGTTATACAGGGCTCTGATTATCAGTTACAGTGAGTTATACAGGGCCCTGATTATCAGTTACAGTGAATTATACAGGGCCCTGATTATCAGTTACAGTGAATTATACAGGGCTCTGATTATCAGTTACAGTGAGTTATACAGGGCCCTGATTGTCAGTTACAGTGAGTTATACAGGGCCCTGATTATCAGTTACAGTGAGTTATACAGGGCTCTGATTATCAGTTACAGTGAGTTATACAGGGCCCTGATTATCAGTTACAGTGAGTTATACAGGGCTCTGATTATCAGTTACAGTGAGTTATACAGGGCCCTGATTATCAGTTACAGTGAGTTATACAGGGCTCTGATTATCAGTGACAGTGAGTTATACAGGGCCCTGATTATCAGTTACAGTGAGTTATACAGGGCTCTGATTATCAGTTACAGTGAGTTATGCAAGGCCCTGATTATCAGTTACAGTGAGTTATACAGGGCTCTGATGATCAGTTACAGTGAGTTATACAGGGCCCTGATTATCAGTTACAGTGAGTTATACAGGGCTCTGATTATCAGTTACAGTGAGTTATACAGGGCCCTGATTATCAGTTACAGTGAGTTATACAGGGCTCTGATTATCAGTTACAGTGAATTATACAGGGCCCTGATTATCAGTGACAGTGAGTTATACAGGGCCCTGATTATCAGTTACAGTCAGTTAGAGAGGGCCCTGATTATCAGTTACAGTCAGTTATAGAGGGCTCTGATTATCAGTTACAGTCAGTTATACAGGGCCCTGATTATCAGTTACAGTGAGTTATACAGGGCTCTGATTATCAGTTACAGTGAGTTATACAGGGCTCTGATTATCAGTTGCAGTGAATTATACAGGGCTCTGATTATCAGTTACAGTCAGTTATACAGGGCTCTGATTATCAGTTACAGTGAATTATACAGGGCTGTGATTATCAGTTACAGTGAGTTATAGAGGGCTCTGATTATCAGTTACAGTGAGTTATACAGGGCCCTGATTATCAGTTACAGTGAGTTATACAGGACCCTGATTAACAGTTACAGTGAATGATACAGGGCTCTGATTATCAGTTGCAGTGAGTTATACAGGGCTCTGATTATCAGTTGCAGTCAGTTATACAGGACCCTGATTATCAGTTACAGTGAATGATACAGGGCTCTGATTATCAGTTACAGTGAGTTATACAGGGCTCTGATTATCAGTTACAGTGAGTTATACAGGGCCCTGATTATCAGTTGCAGTCAGTTATACAGGACCCTGATTATCAGTTACAGTGAATTATACAGGGCTCTGATTATCAGTTACAGTGAGTTATACAGGGCTCTGATTATCAGTTGCAGTCAGTTATACAGGACCCTGATTATCAGTTACAGTGAATGATACAGGGCTCTGATTATCAGTTACAGTGAGTTATACAGGGCTCTGATTATCAGTTACAGTGAATTATACAGGGCTCTGATTATCAGTTACAGTGAGTTATACAGGGCTCTGATTATCAGTTACAGTGAGTTATACAGGGCTCTGATTATCAGTTACAGTGAGTTATACAGGGCCCTGATTATCAGTTACAGTGAGTTATACAGGGCCCTGATTATCAGTTACAGTGAGTTTTCAGGGCTCTGATTATCAGCTACAGTGAGTTATACAGGGCTCTGATTATCAGTTACAGTCAGTTATACAGGGCTCTGATTATCAGTTACAGTCAGTTATACAGGGCTCTGATTATCAGTTACAGTGAGTTATACAGGGCTCTGATTATCAGTTACAGTGAGTTATACAGGGCTCTGATTATCAGTTACAGTGAGTTATACAGGGCCCTGATTATCAGTTACAGTGAGTTATACAGGGCTCTGATTATCAGTTACAGTGAGTTATAGAGGGCCCTGATTATCAGTTACAGTGAGTTATACAGGGCTCTGATTATCAGTTACAGTGAGTTATACAGGGCCCTGATTATCAGTTACAGTG
The DNA here is from genome assembly GCF_035084215.1 of Heptranchias perlo. Classification (NCBI taxonomy): domain Eukaryota; kingdom Metazoa; phylum Chordata; class Chondrichthyes; order Hexanchiformes; family Hexanchidae; genus Heptranchias; species Heptranchias perlo. The sequence continues at coordinate 581,275 of NC_090339.1, read as the reverse complement.
AGTTATACAGGGCCCTGATTATCAGTTACAGTGAGTTTTCAGGGCTCTGATTATCAGCTATAGTGAGTTATACAGGGCTCTGATTATCAGTTACAGTCAGTTATACAGGGCTCTGATTATCAGTTACAGTCAGTTATACAGGGCTCTGATTATCAGTTACAGTGAGTTATACAGGGCTCTGATTATCAGTTACAGTGAGTTATACAGGGCTCTGATTATCAGTTACAGTGAGTTATACAGGGCCCTGATTATCAGTTAAAGTGAACTATACAGGGCTCTGATTATCAGTTACAGTGAGTTATACAGGGCTCTGATTATCAGTTACAGTGAATTATACAGGGCTCTGATTATCAGTTACAGTCAGTTATACAGGGCTCTGATTATCAGTTATAGTGAATTATACAGGGCTGTGATTATCAGTTACAGTGAGTTATACAGGGCTCTGATTATCAGTTACAGTGAGTTATACAGGGCTCTGATTATCAGTTACAGTGAGTTATACAGGGCCCTGATTATCAGTTACAGTGAGTTATACAGGGCCCTGATTATCAGTTACAGTGAGTTATACAGGGCCCTGATTATCAGTTACAGTGAGTTATACAGGGCCCTGATTATCAGTTACAGTGAATTATACAGGGCTCTGATTATCAGTTACAGTGAATTATACAGGGCCCTGATTATCAGTTACAGTCAGTTATACAGGGCTCTGATTATCAGTTACAGTGAGTTATACAGGGCCCTGATTATCAGTTACAGTGAATGAAACAGGGCTCTGATTATCAGTTACAGTGAATTATACAGGGCCCTGATTATCAGTTGCAGTGAATTATACAGGGCTCTGATTATCAGTTACAGTGAATTATACAGGGCTCTGATTATCAGTTACAGTGAGTTAAACAGGGCTCTGATTATCACTTACAGTCAGTTATACAGGGCCCTGATTATCACTTACAGTCAGTTATACAGGGCTCTGATTGTCGCTTACAGTGAGTTATATCGGGCCTTGATAATCAATTATTGTCAGTTATACATGGCCCCTATTATCAGTCCCAATGAGTTTTTCAGGGCTCTGATTATCAATTACAGTGAGTTATACAGGGCTCTGATTATCAGTTACAGTGAGTTAAAGAGGGCTCTTATTATCAATTACAGTGAGTTATACAGGGCTCTGATTATCAGTTACAGTGAGTTATACAGGGCTCTGCTTATCAGTTACAGTGAGTTATACAGGGCTCTGATTATCAGTTACAGTGAGTTATACAGGGCTCTGATTATCAGTTACAGTGAGTTATACAGCGCTCTGATTATCAGTTACAGTGAGTTATCCAGGGCTCTGATTATCAGTTACAGTGAGTTATACAGGGCCCTGATTATCAGTTACAGTGAGTTATACAGGGCCCTGATTATCAGTTACAGTCAGTTATAGAGGGCTCTGATTATCAGTTACAGTGAGTTATACAGGGCCCTGATTATCAGTTACAGTGAATTATACAGGGCCCTGATTATCAGTTACAGTGAATTATACAGGGCTCTGATTATCAGTTACAGTGAGTTATACAGGGCTCTGATTATCAGTTACAGTGAGTTATACAGGGCTCTGATTATCAGTTACAGTGAGTTATACAGGGTCTGATTATCAGTTACAGTGAGTTATACAGGGCTCTGATTATCAGTGACAGTGAGTTATACAGGGCACTGATTATCAGTTACAGTGAGTTATACAGGGCTCTGATTATCAGTTACAGTGAGTTATACAGGGCCCTGATTATCAGTTACAGTGAGTTATACAGGGCCCTGATTATCAGTTACAGTGAGTTAAACAGGGCTCTGATTATCAGTTACTGTGAGTAAAACAGGGCCCTGATTATCAGTTACAGTGAGTTATACAGGGTCTGATTATCAGTTACAGTGAGTTATACAGGGCACTGATTATCAGTTACAGTGAGTTATACAGGGCTCTGATTATCAGTGACAGTGAGTTATACAGGGCTCTGATTATCAGTTACAGTGAGTTATACAGGGCTCTGATTATCAGTTACAGTGAGTTATACAGGGCCCTGATTATCTGTTACAGTGAGTTATACAGGGCCCTGATTATCAGTTACAGTGAGTTATACAGGGCCCTGATTATCAGTTGCAGTGAGTTATACAGGGCTCTGATTATCAGTTACAGTGAGTTATACAGGGCTCTGATTATCAGTTACAGTGAGTTATACAGGGCCCTGATTATCAGTTGCAGTCAGTTATACAGGACCCTGATTATCAGTTACAGTGAATTATACAGGGCTCTGATTATCAGTTACAGTGAGTTATACAGGGCTCTGATTATCAGTTACAGTGAGTTATACAGGGCTCTGATTATCAGTTGCAGTGAGTTATACAGGGCCCTGATTATCAGTTGCAGTCAGTTATACAGGGCTCTGATTATCAGTTACAGTGAGTTATACAGGGCTCTGATCATCAGTTACAGTGAGTTATACAGGGCCCTGATTATCAGTCCCAGTGAGTTATACAGGGCTCTGATTATCAGTTACAGTGAATTATACAGGGCTGTGATGATCAGTTACAGTGAGTTATACAGGGCTCTGATTATCAGTTACAGTGAGTTATACAGGGCTCTGATTATCAGTTACAGTGAGTTATACAGGGCCCTTATTATCAGTTACAGTGAGTTATACAGGGCCCTGATTATCAGTTACAGTGAGTTATACAGGGCCCTGATTATCAGTTACAGTGAATTTCCAGGGCTCTGATTATCAGTTGCAGTGAATTATACAGGGCTCTGATTATCAGTTACAGTCAGTTATACAGGGCTCTGATTATCAGTTACAGTGAGTTATGCAGGGCCCTGATTATCAGTTACAGTGAGTTATACAGGGCTCTGATTATCAGTTACAGTGAGTTATACAGGGCCCTGATTATCAGTTACAGTGAGTTATACAGGGCCCTGATTATCAGTTACAGTGAATTATACAGGGCTCTGATTATCAGTTACAGTGAGTTATACAGGGCTCTGATTATCAGTTACAGTGAGTTATACAGGGCTCTGATTATCAGTTACAGTGAGTTATACAGGGCCTTGATTATCAGTTACAGTGAGTTATACAGGGTCTGATTATCAGTTACAGTGTGTTATACAGGGCTCTGATTATCAGTTACAGTGAGTTATACAGGGCTCTGATCATCAGTTACAGTGAGTTATACAGGGCCCTGATTATCAGTTGCAGTCAGTTCTTCAGGACCCTGATTATCAGTTGCAGTGAATTATACAGGGCTCTGATTATCAGTTACAGTGAGTTATACAGGGCTCTGATTATCAGTTGCAGTCAGTTATACAGGACCCTGATTATCAGTTACAGTGAATGATACAGGGCTCTGATTATCAGTTACAGTGAGTTATACAGGGCTCTGATTATCAGTTACAGTGAATTATACAGGGCTCTGATTATCAGTTACAGTGAGTTATACAGGGCTCTGATTATCAGTTACAGTGAGTTATACAGGGCTCTGATTATCAGTTACAGTGAGTTATACAGGGCCCTGATTATCAGTTACAGTGAGTTATACAGGGCCCTGATTATCAGTTACAGTGAGTTTTCAGGGCTCTGATTATCAGCTACAGTGAGTTATACAGGGCTCTGATTATCAGTTACAGTCAGTTATACAGGGCTCTGATTATCAGTTACAGTCAGTTATACAGGGCTCTGATTATCAGTTACAGTGAGTTATACAGGGCTCTGATTATCAGTTACAGTGAGTTATACAGGGCTCTGATTATCAGTTACAGTGAGTTATACAGGGCCCTGATTATCAGTTACAGTGAGTTATACAGGGCTCTGATTATCAGTTACAGTGAGTTATAGAGGGCCCTGATTATCAGTTACAGTGAGTTATACAGGGCTCTGATTATCAGTTACAGTGAGTTATACAGGGCCCTGATTATCAGTTACAGTGAGTTATACAGGGCCCTGATTATCAGTTACAGTGAGTTTTCAGGGCTCTGATTATCAGCTACAGTGAGTTATACAGGGCTCTGATTATCAGTTACAGTGAGTTATACAGGGCTCTGATTATCAGTTACAGTGAGTTATACAGGGCTCTGATTATCAGTTACAGTCAGTTATACAGGGCTCTGATTATCAGTTACAGTCAGTTATACAGGGCTCTGATTATCAGTTACAGTGAGTTATACAGGGCTCTGATTATCAGTTACAGTGAGTTATACAGGGCTCTGATTATCAGTTACAGTGAGTTATACAGGGCCCTGATTATCAGTTAAAGTGAACTATACAGGGCTCTGATTATCAGTTACAGTGAGTTATACAGGGCTCTGATTATCAGTTACAGTGAATTATACAGGGCTCTGATTATCAGTTACAGTCAGTTATACAGGGCTCTGATTATCAGTTATAGTGAATTATACAGGGCTGTGATTATCAGTTACAGTGAGTTATACAGGGCTCTGATTATCAGTTACAGTGAGTTATACAGGGCTCTGATTATCAGTTACAGTGAGTTATACAGGGCCCTGATTATCAGTTACAGTGAGTTATACAGGGCCCTGATTATCAGTTACAGTGAGTTATACAGGGCCCTGATTATCAGTTACAGTGAGTTATACAGGGCCCTGATTATCAGTTACAGTGAATTATACAGGGCTCTGATTATCAGTTACAGTGAATTATACAGGGCCCTGATTATCAGTTACAGTCAGTTATACAGGGCTCTGATTATCAGTTACAGTGAGTTATACAGGGCCCTGATTATCAGTTACAGTGAATTATACAGGGCTCTGATTATCAGTTACAGTGAATTATACAGGGCCCTGATTATCAGTTACAGTGAATTATACAGGGCTCTGATTATCAGTTACAGTGAATTATACAGGGCTCTGATTATCAGTTACAGTGAGTTAAACAGGGCCCTGATTATCACTTACAGTCAGTTATACAGGGCCCTGATTATCACTTACAGTCAGTTATACAGGGCTCTGATTGTCGCTTACAGTGAGTTATATCGGGCCTTGATAATCAATTATTGTCAGTTATACATGGCCCCTATTATCAGTCCCAATGAGTTTTTCAGGGCTCTGATTATCAATTACAGTGAGTTATACAGGGCTCTGATTATCAGTTACAGTGAGTTAAAGAGGGCTCTTATTATCAATTACAGTGAGTTATACAGGGCTCTGATTATCAGTTACAGTGAGTTATACAGGGCTCTGCTTATCAGTTACAGTGAGTTATACAGGGCTCTGATTATCAGTTACAGTGAGTTATACAGGGCTCTGATTATCAGTTACAGTGAGTTATACAGCGCTCTGATTATCAGTTACAGTGAGTTATCCAGGGCTCTGATTATCAGTTACAGTGAGTTATACAGGGCCCTGATTATCAGTTACAGTGAGTTATACAGGGCCCTGATTATCAGTTACAGTCAGTTATAGAGGGCTCTGATTATCAGTTACAGTGAGTTATACAGGGCCCTGATTATCAGTTACAGTGAATTATACAGGGCCCTGATTATCAGTTACAGTGAATTATACAGGGCTCTGATTATCAGTTACAGTGAGTTATACAGGGCTCTGATTATCAGTTACAGTGAGTTATACAGGGCTCTGATTATCAGTTACAGTGAGTTATACAGGGTCTGATTATCAGTTACAGTGAGTTATACAGGGCTCTGATTATCAGTGACAGTGAGTTATACAGGGCACTGATTATCAGTTACAGTGAGTTATACAGGGCTCTGATTATCAGTTACAGTGAGTTATACAGGGCCCTGATTATCAGTTACAGTGAGTTATACAGGGCCCTGATTATCAGTTACAGTGAGTTAAACAGGGCTCTGATTATCAGTTACAGTGAGTTATACAGGGCCCTGATTATCAGTTACAGTGAGTTATACAGGGTCTGATTATCAGTTACAGTGAGTTATACAGGGCACTGATTATCAGTTACAGTGAGTTATACAGGGCTCTGATTATCAGTGACAGTGAGTTATACAGGGCTCTGATTATCAGTTACAGTGAGTTATACAGGGCTCTGATTATCAGTTACAGTGAGTTATACAGGGCCCTGATTATCTGTTACAGTGAGTTATACAGGGCCCTGATTATCAGTTACAGTGAGTTATACAGGACTCTGATTATCAGTTACAGTGAGTTATACAGGGCTCTGATTATCAGTTGCAGTGAGTTATACAGGGCTCTGATTATCAGTTACAGTGAGTTATACAGGGCTCTGATTATCAGTTACAGTGAGTTATACAGGGCCCTGATTATCAGTTGCAGTCAGTTATACAGGACCCTGATTATCAGTTACAGTGAATTATACAGGGCTCTGATTATCAGTTACAGTGAGTTATACAGGGCTCTGATTATCAGTTACAGTGAGTTATACAGGGCTCTGATTATCAGTTGCAGTGAGTTATACAGGGCCCTGATTATCAGTTGCAGTCAGTTATACAGGGCTCTGATTATCAGTTACAGTGAGTTATACAGGGCTCTGATCATCAGTTACAGTGAGTTATACAGGGCTCTGATTATCAGTTGCAGTGAGTTATACAGGGCCCTGATTATCAGTTGCAGTCAGTTATACAGGGCTCTGATTATCAGTTACAGTGAGTTATACAGGGCTCTGATCATCAGTTACAGTGAGTTATACAGGGCCCTGATTATCAGTCCCAGTGAGTTATACAGGGCTCTGATTATCAGTTACAGTGAGTTATACAGGGCTCTGATTATCAGTGACAGTGAGTTATACAGGGCACTGATTATCAGTTACAGTGAGTTATACAGGGCTCTGATTATCAGTTACAGTGAGTTATACAGGGCCCTGATTATCAGTTACAGTGAGTTATACAGGGCCCTGATTATCAGTTACAGTGAGTTAAACAGGGCTCTGATTATCAGTTACAGTGAGTTATACAGGGCCCTGATTATCAGTTACAGTGAGTTATACAGGGTCTGATTATCAGTTACAGTGAGTTGTACAGGGCACTGATTATCAGTTACAGTGAGTTATACAGGGCTCTGATTATCAGTGACAGTGAGTTATACAGGGCTCTGATTATCAGTTACAGTGAGTTATACAGGGCTCTGATTATCAGTTACAGTGAGTTATACAGGGCCCTGATTATCTGTTACAGTGAGTTATACAGGGCCCTGATTATCAGTTACAGTGAGTTATACAGGGCTCTGATTATCAGTTACAGTGAGTTATACAGGGCCCTGATTATCAGTTACAGTGAGTTATACAGGGCTCTGATTATCAGTTACAGTGAGTTTTTCAGGGCCCTGATTATCAGTTACAGTGAATTATACAGGGCTGTGATTATCAGTTACAGTGAGTTATACAGGGCCCTGATTATCAGTTGCAGTGAGTTATACAGGGCTCTGATTATCAGTTACAGTGAGTTATACAGGGCTCTGATTATCAGTTACAGTGAGTTATACAGGGCCCTGATTATCAGTTGCAGTCAGTTATACAGGACCCTGATTATCAGTTACAGTGAATTATACAGGGCTCTGATTATCAGTTACAGTGAGTTATACAGGGCTCTGATTATCAGTTACAGTGAGTTATACAGGGCTCTGATTATCAGTTGCAGTGAGTTATACAGGGCCCTGATTATCAGTTGCAGTCAGTTATACAGGGCTCTGATTATCAGTTACAGTGAGTTATACAGGGCTCTGATCATCAGTTACAGTGAGTTATACAGGGCCCTGATTATCAGTCCCAGTGAGTGAAACAGGGCCCTGATTATCAGTTACAGTGAGTTATACAGGGCTCTGATTATCAGTTACAGTGAGTTATACAGGGCCCTGATTATCAGTTGCAGTGAATTATACAGGGCTCTGATTATCAGTTACAGTGAGTTATACAGGGCTCTGATTATCAGTTACAGTGAGTTATACAGGGCTCTGATTATCAGTTACAGTGAGTTATACAGGACTCTGATTATCAGTTACAGTGAGTTATACAGGGCCCTGATTATCAGTTGCAGTGAATTATACAGGGCTCTGATTATCAGTTACAGTGAGTTATACAGGGCCCTGATTATCAGTTGCAGTGAATTATACAGGGCTCTGATTATCAGTTACAGTGAGTTATACAGGACTCTGATTATCAGTTACAGTGAGTTATACAGGGCCCTGATTATCAGTTGCAGTGAATTATACAGGGCTCTGATTATCAGTTACAGTGAGTTATACAGGGCTCTGATTATCAGTTACAGTGAGTTATACAGGACTCTGATCATCAGTTACAGTGAGTTATACAGGGCTCTGATTATCAGTTGCAGTGAGTTATACAGGGCCCTGATTATCAGTTGCAGTCAGTTATACAGGGCTCTGATTATCAGTTACAGTGAGTTATACAGGGCTCTGATCATCAGTTACAGTGAGTTATACAGGGCCCTGATTATCAGTCCCAGTGAGTTATACAGGGCCCTGATTATCAGTTACAGTGAGTTATACAGGGCTCTGATTATCAGTTACAGTGAGTTATACAGGGCCCTGATTATCAGTTGCAGTGAATTATACAGGGCTCTGATTATCAGTTACAGTGAATTATACAGGGCTGTGATTATCAGTTACAGTGAGTTATACAGGGCTCTGATTATCAGTTACAGTGAGTTATACAGGGCTCTGATTATCAGTTACAGTGAGTTATACAGGGCCCTTATTATCAGTTACAGTGAGTTATACAGGGCCCTGATTATCAGTTACAGTGAGTTATACAGGGCCCTGATTATCAGTTGCAGTGAATTTCCAGGGCTCTGATTATCAGTTGCAGTGAATTATACAGGGCTCTGATTATCAGTTACAGTCAGTTATACAGGGCTCTGATTATCAGTTACAGTGAGTTATGCAGGGCCCTGATTATCAGTTACAGTGAGTTATACAGGGCTCTGATTATCAGTTACAGTGAGTTATACAGGGCCCTGATTATCAGTTACAGTGAGTTATACAGGGCTCTGATTATCAGTTACAGTGAGTTATACAGGGCCCTGATTATCAGTTACAGTGAGTTATACAGGGCCCTGATTATCAGTTACAGTGAATTATACAGGGCTCTGATTATCAGTTACAGTGAGTTATACAGGGCTCTGATTATCAGTTACAGTGAGTTATACAGGGCTCTGATTATCAGTTACAGTGAGTTATACAGGGCCTTGATTATCAGTTACAGTGAGTTATACAGGGTCTGATTATCAGTTACAGTGTGTTATACAGGGCTCTGATTATCAGTTACAGTGAGTTATACAGGGCACTGATTATCAGTTACAGTGAGTTATACAGGGCTCTGATTATCAGTTACAGTGAGTTATACAGGGCTCTGATTATCAGTTACAGTGAGTTATACAGGGCCCTGATTATCAGTTACAGTGAGTTATACAGGGCTCTGATTATCAGTTACAGTGAGTTATACAGGGCCCTGATTATCAGTTACAGTGAGTTATACAGGGCTCTGATTATCAGTTACAGTGAGTTATACAGGGCTCTGATTATCAGTTACAGTGAGTTATACAGGGCTCTGATTATCAGTTACAGTGAGTTATACAGGGCCCTGATTATCAGTTACAGTGAGTTATGCAGGGCTCTGATTATCAGTTACAGTCAGTTATACAGGGCTCTGATTATCAGTTACAGTGAGTTATACAGGGCTCTGATTATCAGTTACAGTGAGTTATACAGGGCCCTGATTATCAGTTACAGTGAGTTATAGAGGGCTCTGATTATCAGTTACAGTGAGTTATGCAGGGCCCTGATTATCAGTTACAGTGAGTTATACAGGGCCCTGATTATCAGTTACAGTGAGTTATACAGGGCTCTGATTATCAGTTACAGTGAGTTATACAGGGCCCTGATTATCAGTTACAGTGAGTTATACAGGGCCCTGATTATCAGTTACAGTCAGTTATAGAGGGCTCTGATTATCAGTTACAGTGAGTTATACAGGGCTCTGATTATCAGTTGCAGTGAATTATACAGGGCTCTGATTATCAGTTACAGTCAGTTATACAGGGCTCTGATTATTAGTTACAGTGAATTATACAGGGCTCTGATTATCAGTTACAGTGAGTTATACAGGGCCCTGATTATCAGTTACAGTGAATTATACAGGGCTCTGATTATCAGTTACAGTGAATTATACAGGGCTCTGATTATCAGTTACAGTGAGTTATACAGGGCCCTGATTATCAGTTACAGTGAGTTATACAGGGCCCTGATTATCAGTTACAGTGAGTTATACAGGGCTCTGATTATCAGTTACAGTGAGTTATACAGGGCCCTGATTATCAGTTACAGTGAGTTATACAGGGCCCTGATTATCAGTTACAGTGAGTTATACAGGGCCCTGATTATCAGTTACAGTGAATTATACAGGGCTCTGATTATCAGTTACAGTGAATTATACAGGGCTCTGATTATCAGTTACAGTGAATTATACAGGGCTCTGATTATCAGTTACAGTGAGTTATACAGGGCCCTGATTATCAGTTACAGTGAATTATACAGGGCTCTGATTATCAGTTACAGTGAGTTATACAGGGCCCTGATTATCAGTTACAGTGAGTTATAGAGGGCTCTGATTATCAGTTACAGTGAATTATACAGGGCTCTGATTATCAGTTACAGTGAGTTATACAGGGCTCTGATTATCAGTTACAGTGAGTTATACAGGGCCCTGATTATCAGTTACAGTGAATTATACAGGGCTCTGATTATCAGTTACAGTGAGTTATACAGGGCTCTGATTATCAGTTACAGTCAGTTATAGAGGGCTCTGATTATCAGTTACAGTGAGTTATACAGGGCCCTGATTATCAGTTACAGTGAGTTATACAGGGATCTGATTATCAGTTACAGTGAGTTATACAGGGATCTGATTATCAGTTACAGTGAGTTATACAGGGCCCTGATTATCAGTTACAGTCAGTTATACAGGGCCCTGATTATCAGTTACAGTGAGTTATACAGGGCCCTGATTATCAGTTACAGTGAATTATACAGGGCTCTGATTATCAGTTACAGTGAGTTATACAGGGATCTGATTATCAGTTACAGTGAGTTATACAGGGCCCTGATTATCAGTTACAGTGAGTTATACAGGGCCCTGATTATCAATTACAGTGAGTTTTCCAGGGCTCTGATTATCAGTTACAGTGAGTTATACAGGGATCTGATTATCAGTTACAGTGAGTTATACAGGGCCCTGATTATCAGTTACATTCAGTTATACAGGGCCCTGATTATCAGTTACAGTGAGTTATACAGGGCCCTGATTATCAGTTACAGTGAATTATACAGGGCTCTGATTATCAATTACAGTGAGTTATACAGGGCTCTGATTATCAGTTACAGTGAGTTATACAGGGCTCTGATTATGTTACAGTGAGTTATACAGGGCCCTGATTATCATTTACAGTGAGTTATACAGGGCTCTGATTATCAGTTACAGTGAGTTATACAGGGCTCTGATTATCAGTTACAGTGAGTTATACAGGGCTCTGATTATCAGTTACAGTGAGTTATACAGGGCCCTGATTATCATTTACAGTGAGTTATACAGGGCTCTGATTATCAATTACAGTGAGTTATACAGGGCTCTGATTATCAGTTACAGTGAGTTATACAGGGCTCTGATTATCAGTTACAGTGAGTTATACAGGGCTCTGATTATCAGTTACAGTGAATTATACAGGGCTCTGATTATCAGTTACAGTGAGTTATACAGGGCCCTGATTATCAGTCCCAGTGAGTTATACAGGGCTCTGATTATCAGTTACAGTGAATTATACAGGGCTCTGATTATCAGTTACAGTGAGTTATACAGGGCCCTTATTATCAGTTACAGTGAGTTATACAGGGCCCTTATTATCAGTTACAGTGAGTTATACAGGGCCCTGATTATCAGTTCCAGTGAATTATACAGGGCTCTGATTAACAGTTGCAGTGAATTATACAGGGCCCTGATTATCAGTTACAGTGAGTTATACAGGGCCCTGATTATCAGTTACAGTCAGTTATACAGGGCTCTGATTATCAGTTACAGTGAGTTATACAGGGCTCTGATTATCAGTTACAGTGAGTTATACAGGGCTCTGATTATCAGTTACAGTGAGTTATACAGGGCTCTGATTATCAGTTACAGTGAGTTATACAGGGCCCTGATTATCAGTTACAGTGAGTTATACAGGGCTCTGATTATCAGTTACAGTGAGTTATACAGGGCTCTGATTATCAGTTACAGTGAGTTATACAGGGCTCTGATTATCAGTTACAGTGAGTTATACAGGGCCCTGATTATCAGTTACAGTGAATTATACAGGGCTCTGATTATCAGTTACAGTGAGTTATACAGGGCTCTGATTATCAGTTACAGTGAGTTATACAGGGCCCTGATTATCAGTTACAGTGAGTTGTACAGGGCCCTGATTATCAGTTACAGTGGGTTATACAGGGCCCTGATTATCAGTTACAGTGAGTTATACAGGGCCCTGATTATCAGTTACAGTGGGTTATACAGGGCCCTGATTATCAGTTACAGTGGGTTACACAGGGCTCTGATTATCAGTTACAGTGAGTTATACAGGGCCCTGATTATCAGTTACAGTGGGTTATACAGGGCCCTGATTATCAGTTACAGTCAGTTATACAGGGCTCTGATTATCAGTTACAGTCAGTTATACAGGGCCCTGAATATCGCTTACAGTGAGTTATATCGGGCCTTGATAATCAATTATTGTCATTTATACATGGCCCCTATTATCAGTCCCAATGAGTTATACAGGGCTCTGATTATCAGTTACAGTGAGTTATACAGGGCCCTGATTATCAGTTACAGTGAGTTATACAGGGCCCTGATTATCAGTTACAGTGAGTTATACAGGGCTCTGATTATCAGTTACAGTGAGTTATACAGGGCCCTTATTATCAGTTACAGTGAGTTATACAGGGCCCTGATTATCAGTTACAGTGAATTTCCAGGGCTCTGATTATCAGTTGCAGTGAATTATACAGGGCTCTGATTATCAGTTACAGTCAGTTATACAGGGCTCTGATTATCAGTTACAGTGAGTTATGCAGGGCCCTGATTATCAGTTAGAGTGAGTTATACAGGGCCCTGATTATCAGTTACAGTGAGTTATGCAGGGCCCTGATTATCAGTTACAGTGAGTTATACAGGGCTCTGATTATCAGTTACAGTGAGTTATACAGGGCACTGATTATCAGTTACAGTGAGTTATACAGGGCTCTGATTATCAGTTACAGTGAGTTATACAGGGCACTGATTATCAGTTACAGTGAGTTATACAGGGCACTGATTATCAGTTACAGTGAGTTATACAGGGCCCTGATTATCAGTTACAGTGAATTATACAGGGCTCTGATTATCAGTTACAGTGAATTATACAGGGCCCTGATTATCAGTTACAGTGAGTTATACAGGGCACTGATTATCAGTTACAGTGAGTTATACAGGGCTCTGATTATCAGTTACAGTGAGTTATACAGGGCACTGATTATCAGTTACAGTGAGTTATACAGGGCTCTGATTATCAGTTACAGTGAGTTATACAGGGCACTGATTATCAGTTACAGTGAGTTATACAGGGCTCTGATTATCAGTTACAGTGAGTTATACAGGGCTCTGATTATCAGTTACAGTGAGTTATACAGGGCCCTGATTATCAGTTACAGTGAGTTATACAGGGCTCTGATTATCAGTTACAGTGAGTTATACAGGGCTCTGATTATCAGTTACAGTGAGTTATACAGGGCTCTGATTATCAGTTACAGTGAGTTATACAGGGCTCTGATTATCAGTTACAGTGAGTTATACAGGGCTCTGATTATCAGTTACAGTGAGTTATACAGGGCCCTGATTATCAGTTACAGTGAGTTATACAGGGCTCTGATTATCAGTTACAGTGAGTTATACAGGGCCCTGATTATCTGTTACAGTGAGTTATACAGGGCTCTGATTATCAGTTACAGTGAGTTATACAGGGCCCTGATTATCAGTTACAGTGAGTTATACAGGGCTCTGATTATCAGTTACAGTGAGTTATACAGGGCTCTGATTATCAGTTACAGTGAGTTATACAGGGCTCTGATTATCAGTTACAGTGAGTTATACAGGGCCCTGATTATCAGTTACAGTGAGTTATACAGGGCCCTGATTATCAGTTACAGTCAGTTATAGAGGGCTCTGATTATCAGTTACAGTGAGTTATACAGGGCTCTGATTATCAGTTGCAGTGAATTATACAGGGATCTGATTATCAGTTACAGTCAGTTATACAGGGCTCTGATTATTAGTTACAGTGAATTATACAGGGCTCTGATTATCAGTTACAGTGAGTTATACAGGGCTCTGATTATCAGTTACAGTGAGTTATACAGGGCCCTGATTATCAGTTACAGTGAATTATACAGGGCTCTGATTATCAGTTACAGTGAATTATACAGGGCTCTGATTATCAGTTACAGTGAGTTATACAGGGCTCTGATTATCAGTTACAGTGAGTTATACAGGGCCCTGATTATCAGTTACAGTGAATTATACAGGGCTCTGATTATCAGTTACAGTGAGTTATACAGGGCCCTGATTATCAGTTACAGTGAGTTATAGAGGGCTCTGATTATCAGTTACAGTGAATTATACAGGGCTCTGATTATCAGTTACAGTGAGTTATACAGGGCTCTGATTATCAGTTACAGTGAGTTATACAGGGCCCTGATTATCAGTTACAGTGAATTATACAGGGCTCTGATTATCAGTTACAGTGAGTTATACAGGGCTCTGATTATCAGTTACAGTCAGTTATAGAGGGCCCTGATTATCAGTTACAGTGAGTTATACAGGGCCCTGATTATCAGTTACAGTGAGTTATACAGGGATCTGATTATCAGTTACAGTGAGTTATACAGGGATCTGATTATCAGTTACAGTGAGTTATACAGGGCCCTGATTATCAGTTACAGTGAATTATACAGGGCTCTGATTATCAGTTACAGTGAATTATACAGGGCCCTGATTATCAGTTACAGTGAGTTATACAGGGCACTGATTATCAGTTACAGTGAGTTATACAGGGCTCTGATTATCAGTTACAGTGAGTTATACAGGGCACTGATTATCAGTTACAGTGAGTTATACAGGGCTCTGATTATCAGTTACAGTGAGTTATACAGGGCACTGATTATCAGTTACAGTGAGTTATACAGGGCTCTGATTATCAGTTACAGTGAGTTATACAGGGCTCTGATTATCAGTTACAGTGAGTTATACAGGGCCCTGATTATCAGTTACAGTGAGTTATACAGGGCTCTGATTATCAGTTACAGTGAGTTATACAGGGCCCTGATTATCAGTTACAGTGAGTTATACAGGGCTCTGATTATCAGTTACAGTGAGTTATACAGGGCTCTGATTATCAGTTACAGTGAGTTATACAGGGCTCTGATTATCAGTTACAGTGAGTTATACAGGGCCCTGATTATCAGTTACAGTGAGTTATACAGGGCTCTGATTATCAGTTACAGTGAGTTATACAGGGCCCTGATTATCAGTTACAGTGAGTTATACAGGGCTCTGATTATCAGTTACAGTGAGTTATACAGGGCCCTGATTATCAGTTACAGTGAGTTATACAGGGCCCTGATTATCAGTTACAGTCAGTTATAGAGGGCTCTGATTATCAGTTACAGTGAGTTATACAGGGCTCTGATTATCAGTTGCAGTGAATTATACAGGGATCTGATTATCAGTTACAGTCAGTTATACAGGGCTCTGATTATTAGTTACAGTGAATTATACAGGGCTCTGATTATCAGTTACAGTGAGTTATACAGGGCTCTGATTATCAGTTACAGTGAGTTATACAGGGCCCTGATTATCAGTTACAGTGAATTATACAGGGCTCTGATTATCAGTTACAGTGAATTATACAGGGCTCTGATTATCAGTTACAGTGAGTTATACAGGGCTCTGATTATCAGTTACAGTGAGTTATACAGGGCCCTGATTATCAGTTACAGTGAATTATACAGGGCTCTGATTATCAGTTACAGTGAGTGATACAGGGCCCTGATTATCAGTTACAGTGAGTTATAGAGGGCTCTGATTATCAGTTACAGTGAATTATACAGGGCTCTGATTATCAGTTACAGTGAGTTATACAGGGCTCTGATTATCAGTTACAGTGAGTTATACAGGGCCCTGATTATCAGTTACAGTGAATTATACAGGGCTCTGATTATCAGTTACAGTGAGTTATACAGGGCTCTGATTATCAGTTACAGTCAGTTATAGAGGGCCCTGATTATCAGTTACAGTGAGTTATACAGGGCCCTGATTATCAGTTACAGTGAGTTATACAGGGATCTGATTATCAGTTACAGTGAGTTATACAGGGATCTGATTATCAGTTACAGTGAGTTATACAGGGCCCTGAATATCAGTTACAGTCAGTTATACAGGGCCCTGATTATCAGTTACAGTGAGTTATACAGGGCCCTGATTATCAGTTACAGTGAATTATACAGGGCTCTGATTATCAGTTACAGTGAGTTATACAGGGATCTGATTATCAGTTACAGTGAGTTATACAGGGCCCTGATTATCAGTTACAGTGAGTTATACAGGGCCCTGATTATCAATTACAGTGAGTTTTCCAGGGCTCTGATTATCAGTTACAGTGAGTTATACAGGGATCTGATTATCAGTTACAGTGAGTTATACAGGGCCCTGATTATCAGTTACAGTCAGTTATACAGGGCCCTGATTATCAGTTACAGTGAGTTATACAGGGCCCTGATTATCAGTTACAGTGAATTATACAGGGCTCTGATTATCAATTACAGTGAGTTATACAGGGCTCTGATTATCAGTTACAGTGAGTTATACAGGGCTCTGATTATCAGTTACAGTGAGTTATACAGGGCCCTGATTATCATTTACAGTGAGTTATACAGGGCTCTGATTATCAGTTACAGTGAGTTATACAGGGCTCTGATTATCAGTTACAGTGAGTTATACAGGGCTCTGATTATCAGTTACAGTGAGTTTTACAGGGCCCTGATTATCATTTACAGTGAGTTATACAGGGCTCTGATTATCAATTACAGTCAGTTATACAGGGCTCTGATTATCAGTTACCGTGAGTTATACAGGGCTCTGATTATCAGTTACAGTGAGTTATACAGGGCTCTGATTATCAGTTACAGTGAATTATACAGGGCTCTGATTATCAGTTACAGTGAGTTATACAGGGCCCTGATTATCAGTCCCAGTGAGTTATACAGGGCTCTGATTATCAGTTACAGTGAGTTATACAGGGCCCTTATTATCAGTTACAGTGAGTTATACAGGGCCCTTATTATCAGTTACAGTGAGTTATACAGGGCCCTGATTATCAGTTCCAGTGAATTATACAGGGCTCTGATTATCAGTTACAGTGAGTTATACAGGGCCCTGATTATCAGTTACAGTCAGTTATACAGGGCTCTGATTATCAGTTACAGTGAGTTATACAGGGCTCTGATTATCAGTTACAGTGAGTTATACAGGGCTCTGATTATCAGTTACAGTGAGTTATACAGGGCTCTGATTATCAGTTACAGTGAGTTATACAGGGCCCTGATTATCAGTTACAGTGAGTTATACAGGGCTCTGATTATCAGTTACAGTGAGTTATACAGGGCTCTGATTATCAGTTACAGTGAGTTATACAGGGCTCTGATTATCAGTTACAGTGAGTTATACAGGGCTCTGATTATCAGTTACAGTGAGTTATACAGGGCTCTGATTATCAGTTACAGTGAGTTATACAGGGCCCTGATTATCAGTTACAGTGAATTATACAGGGCTCTGATTATCAGTTACAGTGAGTTATACAGGGCTCTGATTATCAGTTACAGTGAGTTATACAGGGCCCTGATTATCAGTTACAGTGTATTATACAGGGCTCTGATTATCAGTTACAGTGAATTATACAGGGCTCTGATTATCAGTTACAGTCAGTTATACAGGGCTCTGATTATCAGTTACAGTGAGTTATACAGGGCTCTGATTATCAGTTACAGTGAGTTATACAGGGCCCTGATTATCAGTTACAGTGTATTATACAGGGCTCTGATTATCAGTTACAGTGAATTATACAGGGCTCTGATTATCAGTTACAGTCAGTTATACAGGGCTCTGATTATCAGTTACAGTCAGTTATACAGGGCCCTGAATATCGCTTACAGTGAGTTATATCGGGCCTTGATAATCAATTATTGTCAGTTATACATGGCCCCTATTATCAGTCCCAATGAGTTATACAGGGCTCTGATTATCAATTACAGTGAGTTGAAGAGGGCTCTTATTATCAATTACAGTGAGTTATACAAGGCCCTGATTATCAGTTACAGTGAGTTATACAGGGCCCTGATTATCAGTTACAGTGAGTTATACAGGGCTCTGATTATCAGTTACAGTCAGTTATAGAGGGCTCTGATTATCAGTTACAGTGAGTTATACAGGGCCCTGATTATCAGTTACAGTCAGTTATAGAGGGCTCTGATTATCAGTTACAGTGAGTTATACAGGGCCCTGATTATCAGTTACAGTCAGTTATAGAGGGCTCTGATTATCAGTTACAGTGAATTATACAGGGCCCTGATTATCAGTTACAGTGAATTATACATGGCTCTGATTATCAGTTACAGTGAGTTATACAGGGCCCTGATTATCAGTTACAGTGAGTTATACAGGACTCTGATTATCAGTTACAGTGAGTTATACAGGGCCCTGATTATCAGGTACAGTGAGTTATACAGGGTCTGATTATCAGTTACAGTGAGTTATACAGGGCTCTGATTATCAGTTACAGTGAGTTATACAGGGCTCTGATTATCAGTTACAGTGAGTTATACAGGGCTCTGATTAACAGTTACAGTGAGTTATACAGGGCCCTGATTATCAGTTACAGTCAGTTATAGAGGGCTCTGATTATCAGTTACAGTGAGTTATACATGGCCCTGATTATCAGTTACAGTCAGTTATAGAGGGCTCTGATTATCAGTTACAGTGAATTATACAGGGCCCTGATTATCAGTTACAGTGAATTATACAGGGCTCTGATTATCAGTTACCGTGAGTTATACAGGGCCCTGATTATCAGTTACAGTGAGTTATACAGGGTCTGATTATCAGTTACAGTGAGTTATACAGGGCTCTGATTATCAGTTACAGTGAGTTATACAGGGCTCTGATTATCAGTTACAGTGAGTTATACAGGGCTCTGATTAACAGTTACAGTGAGTTATACAGGGCCCTGATTATCAGTTACAGTGAGTTATACAGGGCTCTGATTATCAGTTACAGTGAGTTATACAGGGCCCTGATTATCAGTTACAGTCAGTTATAGAGGGATCTGATTATCAGTTACAGTGAGTTATACAGGGCTCTGATTATCAGTTACAGTAAGTTATACAGGTCCCTGATTATCAGTTACAGTGAATTATACAGGGCCCTGATTATCAGTTACAGTGAGTTATACAGGGCCCTGATTATCAGTTACAGTGAGTTATACAGGGCTCTGATTATCAGTTACAGTGAGTTATACAGGGCCCTGATTATCAGTTACAGTGAGTTATACAGGGCTCTGATTATCAGTTACAGTAAGTTATACAGGTCCCTGATTATCAGTTACAGTGAATTATACAGGGCCCTGATTATCAGTTACAGTGAATTATACAGGGCTCTGATTATCAGTTACAGTGAGTTATACAGGGCCCTGATTATCAGTTACAGTGAGTTATACAGGGTCTGATTATCAGTTACAGTGAGTTATACAGGGCCCTGATTATCAGTTACAGTGAGTTATACAGGACCCTGATTATCAGTTACAGTGAGTTTTCCAGGGCCCTGATTATCAGTTGCAGTGAGTTATACAGGGCCCTGATTATCAGTTACAGTGAGTTATACAGGGCTCTGATTATCAGTTACAGTGAGTTATACAGGGCCCTGATTATCAGTTACAGTGAGTTATACAGGGCCCTGATTATCAGTTACAGTGAGTTATACAGGGCTCTGATTATCAGTTACAGTGAGTTATACAGGGCTCTGATTATCAGTTACAGTGAGTTATACAGGGCTCTGATTATCAGTTACAGTGGGTGATACAGGGCTCTGATTATCAGTTACAGTGAGTTATACAGGGCCCTGATTATCAGTTACAGTGGGTGATACAGGGCACTGATTATCAGTTACAGTGAGTTATACAGGGCTCTGATTATCAGTTACAGTGAGTTATACAGGGCCCTGATTATCAGTTACAGTCAGTTATACAGGGCTCTGATTATCAGTTACAGTGAGTTATACAGGGCCCTGATTATCAGTTACAGTCAGTTATACAGGGCTCTGATTATCAGTTACAGTGAGTTATACAGGGCTCTGATTATCAGTTACAGTGAGTTATACAGGGCCCTGATTATCAGTTACAGTGAGTTATACAGGGCCCTGATTATCAGTTACAGTGAGTTATACAGGGCTCTGATTATCAGTTACAGTGAGTTATACAGGGCTCTGATTATCAGTTACAGTGGGTGATACAGGGCTCTGATTATCAGTTACAGTGAGTTATACAGGGCCCTGATTATCAGTTACAGTGGGTGATACAGGGCACTGATTATCAGTTACAGTGAGTTATACAGGGCTCTGATTATCAGTTACAGTGAGTTATACAGGGCTCTGATTATCAGTTACAGTGAGTTATACAGGGCTCTGATTATCAGTTACAGTGAGTTATACAGAGCTCTGATTATCAGTTACAGTGAATTATACAGGGCTCTGATTATCAGTTACAGTGAGTTATACAGGGCCCTGATTATCAGTTACAGTGAGTTATACAGGGCTCTGATTATCAGTTACAGTGAGTTATACAGGGCTCTGATTATCAGTTGCAGTGAGTCATACAGGGCTCTGATTATCAGTTACAGTGAGTTATACAGGGCTCTGATTATCAGTTACAGTGAGTTATACAGGGCTCTGATTATCAGTTACAGTGAGTTATACAGGGCTCTGATTATCAGTTACAGTGAGTTATACAGGGCTCTGATTATCAGTTACAGTCAATTATTCAGGGCCCTGATTATCAGTTACAGTGAGTTATACAGGGCTCTGATTATCAGTTGCAGTGAGTTATACAGGGCTCTGATTATCAGTTACAGTGAGTTATACAGGGCTCTGATTATCAGTTACAGTGAGTTATACAGGGCTCTGATTATCAGTTACAGTGAGTTATACAGGGCTCTGATTATCAGTTACAGTGAGTTATACAGGGCTCTGATTATCAGTTACAGTGAGTTATACAGGGCTCTGATTATCAGTTACAGTGAGTTATACAGGGCTCTGATTATCAGTTACAGTGAGTTATACAGGGCTCTGATTATCAGTTACAGTGAGTTATACAGGGCTCTGATTATCAGTTACAGTGAGTTATACAGGGCCCTGATTATCAGTTACAGTGAGTTTTTCAGGGCCCTGATTATCAGTTGCAGTCAATTATACAGGGCCCTGATTATCAGTTACAGTGAGTTATACAGGGCCCTGATTATCAGTTACAGTGAGTTATACAGGGCTCTGATTATCAGTTACAGTCAGTTATGCAGGGCTCTGATTATCAGTTACAGTGAGTTATACAGGGCCCTGATTATCAGTTAAAGTGAGTTATCCAGGGCTCTGATTATCAGTTACAGTAAGTTACACAGGGCTCTGATTATCAGTTACAGTGAATTATACAGGGCTCTGATTATCAGTTACAGTGAGTTATACAGGGCCCTGACTATCAGTTACAGTGAGTTATACAGGGCCCTGATTATCAGTTACAGTGAGTTATACAGGGCCCTGATTATCAGTTACAGTGAGTTATACAGGGCTCTGATTATCAGTTACAGTGAATTATACAGGGCCCTGATTATCAGTTACAGTGAGTTATACAGGGCTCTGATTATCAGTTACAGTGAGTTATACAGGGCTCTGATTATCAGTTACAGTGAGTTATACAGGGCCCTGATTATTAGTTACAGTGAGTTATACAGGGCCCTGATTATTAGTTACAGTGAGTTATACAGGGCTCTGATTATCAGTTACAGTCAGTTATACAGGGCCCTGAATATCGCTTACAGTGAGTTATATCGGGCCTTGATAATCAATTATTGTCAGTTATACATGGCCCCTATTATCAGTCCCAATGAGTTATACAGGGCTCTGATTATCAATTACAGTGAGTTAAAGAGGGCTCTTATTATCAATTACAGTGAGTTATACAAGGCACTGATTATCAGTTACAGTGAGTTATACAGGGCCCTGATTATCAGTTACAGTGAGTTATACAGGGCTCTGATTATCAGTTACAGTCAGTTATAGAGGGCTCTGATTATCAGTTACAGTGAGTTATACAGGGCCCTGATTATCAGTTACAGTGAGTTATACAGGGCTCTGATTATCAGTTACAGTGAGTTATACAGGGCTCTGATTATCAGTTACAGTGAGTTATACAGGGCCCTGATTATCAGTTACAGTCAGTTATAGAGGGCTCTGATTATCAGTTACAGTGAATTATACAGGGCCCTGATTATCAGTTACAGTGAATTATACATGGCCCTGATTATCAGTTACAGTGAGTTATACAGGGCCCTGATTATCAGTTACAGTGAGTTATACAGGGCCCTGATTATCAGGTACAGTGAGTTATACAGGGTCTGATTATCAGTTACAGTGTGTTATACAGGGCTCTGATTATCAGTTACAGTGAGTTATACAGGGCTCTGATTATCAGTTACAGTGAGTTATACAGGGCCCTGATTATCAGTTACAGTGAGTTATACAGGGCTCTGATTATCAGTTACAGTGAGTTATACAGGGCTCTGATTAACAGTTACAGTGAGTTATACAGGGCCCTGATTATCAGTTACAGTCAGTTATAGAGGGCTCTGATTATCAGTTACAGTGAGTTATACATGGCCCTGATTATCAGTTACAGTCAGTTATAGAGGGCTCTGATTATCAGTTACAGTGAATTATACAGGGCCCTGATTATCAGTTACAGTGAATTATACAGGGCTCTGATTATCAGTTACCGTGAGTTATACAGGGCCCTGATTATCAGTTACAGTGAGTTATACAGGGTCTGATTATCAGTTACAGTGAGTTATACAGGGCTCTGATTATCAGTTACAGTGAGTTATACAGGGCTCTGATTATCAGTTATAGTGAGTTATACAGGGCTCTGATTAACAGTTACAGTGAGTTATACAGGGCCCTGATTATCAGTTACAGTGAGTTATACAGGGCCCTGATTATCAGTTACAGTGAGTTATACAGGGCTCTGATTATCAGTTACAGTGAGTTATACAGGGCCCTGATTATCAGTTACAGTCAGTTATAGAGGGTTCTGATTATCAGTTACAGTAAGTTATACAGGTCCCTGATTATCAGTTACAGTGAATTATACAGGGCCCTGATTATCAGTTACAGTGAATTATACAGGGCCCTGATTATCAGTTACAGTGAATTATACAGGGCCCTGATTATCAGTTACAGTGAATTATCCAGGGCCCTGATTATCAGTTACAGTGAGTTATACAGGGCCCTGATTATCAGTTACAGTGAGTTATACAGGGCCCTGATTATCAGTTACAGTGAGTTATACAGGGCCCTGATTATCAGTTACAGTGAGTTATACAGGGTCTGATTATCAGTTACAGTGAGTTATACAGGGCCCTGATTATCAGTTACAGTGAGTTATACAGGACCCTGATTATCAGTTACAGTGAGTTTTCCAGGGCTCTGATTATCAGTTACAGTGAGTTATACAGGGCTCTGATTATCAGTTACAGTGAGTTATACAGGGCTCTGATTATCAGTTACAGTGAGTTATACAGGGCTCTGATTATCAGTTACAGTGAGTTATACAGGGCCCTGATTATCAGTTGCAGTGAGTTATACAGGGCCCTGATTATCAGTTACAGTGAGTTATACAGGGCTCTGATTATCAGTTACAGTGAGTTATACAGGGCTCTGATTATCAGTTACAGTGAGTTATACAGGGCCCTGATTATCAGTTACAGTCAGTTATACAGGGCTCTGATTATCAGTTACAGTGAGTTATACAGGGCTCTGATTATCAGTTACAGTGAGTTATACAGGGCCCTGATTATCAGTTACAGTGAGTTATACAGGGCCCTGATTATCAGTTACAGTGAATTATACAGGGCTCTTATTATCAGTTACAGTGAGTTATACAGGGCTCTGATTATCAGTTACAGTGAGTTATACAGGGCTCTGATTATCAGTTACAGTGAGTTATACAGGGCTCTGATTATCAATTACAGTGAGCTATTCAGGGCGCTGATTATCAATTAGAGTCAGTTATACAGGGCTCTGATTATCAGTCCCAGTTATTTATACAGGGCTCTGATTATCAGTCCCAGGGAGTTATATCGGGCCTTGATAATCAATAATTGTCAGTTTTTCTTGGCCCCGATTATCAGTCCCAATGAGTTATAAAGGGCTCTGATTATCAGTCCCAGTGAGTTATATGAGGCTCTGATTATCAGTTACAGTGAGTTATGCAGCGATCTGATTATCCGTTGCACTGGGTAAAACTGGGCTCTGATTATCAGTCCTGGTGAGTTTTTCAGGGCTCTGGTTACCAGTTACAGTGGGTTATACTGGAATCTGATTATCAGTTACAGTGAGTTATACAGGGCTCTGATTATCAGTTACAGTGAGTTATACAGGGCTCTGATTATCAGTTACAGTGAGTTATACAGGGCTCTGATTATCAGTTACAGTGAGTTATACAGGGCCCTGATTATCAGTTACAGTGAGTTATACAGGGCCCTGATTATCAGTTACAGTGAGTTATACAGGGCTCTGATTATCAGTTACAGTGAGTTATACAGGGCCCTGATTATCAGTTACAGTGAGTTAAACAGGGCTCTGCTTATCAGTTACAGTGAGTTATACAGGGCCCTGATTATCAGTTACAGTGAGTTATACAGGGCCCTGATTATCAGTTACAGTGAATTATACAGGGCTCTGATTATCAGTTACAGTGAGTTATACAGGGCTCTGATTATCAGTTACAGTGAGTTATACAGGGCCCTGATTATCAGTTACAGTGAGTTATACAGGGCTCTGATTATCAGTTACAGTGAGTTATACAGAGCTCTGATTATCAGTTACAGTGAATTATACAGGGCTCTGATTATCAGTTACAGTGAGTTATACAGGGCCCTGATTATCAGTTACAGTGAGTTATACAGGGCTCTGATTATCAGTTACAGTGAATTATACAGGGCTCTGATTATCAGTTACAGTGAATTATACAGGGCCCTGATTATCAGTTACAGTGAGTTATACAGGGCCCTGATTATCAGTTACAGTGAGTTATACAGGGCTCTGATTATCAGTTACAGTGAGTTATACAGGGCCCTGATTATCAGTTACAGTGAATTATACAGGGCTCTGATTATCAGTTACAGTGAGTTATACAGGGCCCTGATTATCAGTTACAGTGAATTATACAGGGCCCTGATTATCAGTTACAGTGAGTTATACAGGGCCCTGATTATCAGTTACAGTCAATTATTCAGGGCTCTGATTATCAGTTACAGTGAATTATACAGGGCCCTGATTATCAGTTACAGTAAGTTATACAGGGCTCTGATTATCAGTTACAGTAAGTTATACAGGGCTCTGATTATCAGTTACAGTCAATTATTCAGGGCCCTGATTATCAGTTACAGTGGTTTATACAGGGCTGTGATTACCAGTTACAGTGAGTTATACAGGGCCCTGATTATCAGTTACAATCAATTATTCAGGGCCCTGATTATCAGTTACAGTGAATTATACAGGGCTGTGATTATCAGTTACAGTGAGTTATACAGGGCTCTGATTATCAGTTACAGTGAGTTATACAGGGACCTGATTATCAGTTACAGTCAGTTATACAGGGCTCTGATTATCAGTTACAGTGAGTTATACAGGGCTCTGATTATCAGTTACAGTGAGTTATACAGGGCTCTGATTATCAGTTACAGTGAGTTATACAGGGCTCTGATTATCAGTTACAGTCAGTTATACAGGGCTCTGATTATCAGTTACAGTGAGTTATACAGGGCTCTGATTATCAGTTACAGTGAGTGAAACAGGGCTCTGATTATCAGTTACAGTCAGTTATACAGGGCTCTGATTATCAGTTACAGTGAGTTATACAGGGCTGTGATTATCAGTTACAGTGAGTTATACAGGGCCCTGATTATCAGTTACAGTGAATTATACAGGGCTCTGATTATCAGTTACAATCAATTATTCAGGGCCCTGATTATCAGTTACAGTGAGTTATACAGGGCTGTGATTATCAGTTACAGTGAGTTATACAGGGCCCTGATTATCAGTTACAGTCAATTATTCAGGGCCCTGATTATCAGTTACAGTGAATTATACAGGGCTGTGATTATCAGTTACAGTGAGTTATACAGGGCTCTGATTATCAGTTACAGTCAGTTATACAGGGCTCTGATTATCAGTTACAGTGAGTTATACAGGGCTCTGATTATCAGTTACAGTGAGTTATACAGGGCCCTGATTATCAGTTACAGTGAGTTATACAGGGCTCTGATTATCAGTTACAGTGAGTTATACAGGGCCCTGATTATCAGTTACAGTGAGTTATACAGGGCTCTGATTATCAGTTACAGTGAGTTATACAGGGCTCTGATTATCAGTTACAGTGAGTTATACAGGGCCCTGATTATCAGTTACAGTGAGTTATACAGGGCTCTGATTATCAGTTACAGTCAGTTATACAGGGCTCTGATTATCAGTTACAGTGAGTTATACAGGGCTCTGATTATCAGTTACAGTGAGTTATACAGGGCCCTGATTATCAGTTACAGTGAATTATACAGGGCCCTGATTATCAGTTACAGTGAGTTATACAGGGCCCTGATTATCAGTTACAGTGAGTTATACAGGGCCCTGATTATCAGTTACAGTGAGTTATACAGGGCTCTGATTATCAGTTACAGTGAATTATACAGGGCTGTGATTATTAGTTACAGTGAGTTATACAGGGCTCTGATTATCAGTTACAGTCAGTTATACAGGGCCCTGATTATCAGTTACAGTCAGTTATATCGGGCTCTGATTATCGCTTACAGTGAGTTATATCGGGCCTTGATAATCAATTATTGTCAGTTATACATGGCCCCTATTATCAGTCCCAATGAGTTATACAGGGCTCTGAATATCAATTCCAGTGAGTTATACAGGGCTCTGATTGTCAGTTCCAGTGAGTTATACAGGGCTCTTATTATCAATTACAGTGAGTTATACAGGGCTCTGATTATCAGTTACAGTGAGTTATACAGGGCCCTGATTATCAGTTACAGTGAGTTATACAGGGCTCTGATTATCAATTACAGTGAGTTATACAGGGCTCTGATTATCAATTACAGTGAGCTATTCAGGGCGCTGATTATCAATTAGAGTCAGTTATACAGGGCTCTGATTATCAGTCCCAGTTATTTATACAGGGCTCTGATTATCAGTCCCAGGGAGTTATATCGGGCCTTGATAATCAATAATTGTCAGTTTTTCTTGGCCCCGATTATCAGTCCCAATGAGTTATAAAGGGCTCTGATTATCAGTCCCAGTGAGTTATATGAGGCTCTGATTATCAGTTACAGTGAGTTATGCAGCGATCTGATTATCCGTTGCACTGGGTAAAACTGGGCTCTGATTATCAGTCCTGGTGAGTTTTTCAGGGCTCTGGTTACCAGTTACAGTGGGTTATACTGGAATCTGATTATCAGTTACAGTGAGTTATACAGGGCTCTGATTATCAGTTACAGTGAGTTATACAGGGCTCTGATTATCAGTTACAGTGAGTTATACAGGGCTCTGATTATCAGTTACAGTGAGTTATACAGGGCCCTGATTATCAGTTACAGTGAGTTATACAGGGCCCTGATTATCAGTTACAGTGAGTTATACAGGGCTCTGATTATCAGTTACAGTGAGTTATACAGGGCCCTGATTATCAGTTACAGTGAGTTAAACAGGGCTCTGCTTATCAGTTACAGTGAGTTATACAGGGCCCTGATTATCAGTTACAGTGAGTTATACAGGGCCCTGATTATCAGTTACAGTGAATTATACAGGGCTCTGATTATCAGTTACAGTGAGTTATACAGGGCTCTGATTATCAGTTACAGTGAGTTATACAGGGCCCTGATTATCAGTTACAGTGAGTTATACAGGGCTCTGATTATCAGTTACAGTGAGTTATGCAGGGCTCTGATTATCAGTTACAGTGAGTTATACAGGGCTCTGATTATCAGTTACAGTGAGTTATACAGGGCTCTGATTATCAGTTACAGTGAGTTATACAGGGCTCTGACTGTCAGTTTTTCTGGGTTCTCGAGGGCTCTTCTGGGGCTGTCTTTGATTCTTTTCCTTTCAGAGCTGAAATCAGTTGCATCCTCTGTCGTCCTTGGCTTTAAATTATTCGTACTCTAAGCATTTTATTCATGTTTTCCATAAGCCTTGGCTATCTTCCTGACGAGAATGTGTTTTAAATTTCTGTTTGTTTTAACAGCACAAAGAATTTTTGAAAAATAAACTGGTACTGTTTTGTTCCATTTGCATTAAAAGGCATGGACTTGTTTTAAAACACTTCGAACATTTCCATGTATATTTGTGTTTGGGATATACAAGATTAATTTCAGACGGGGTGCGAGCTTAAAAAGAGAGAGAGAGAGAGAGAGAGAGACCTTGGAAGTAAAGATAGAAAAGCTGGCCCAGTCCATCGCTTATTTTTCTCGACATATTTTTCTGGGTTTGTTTCGGTTGAAAGGATAATTCTTTGAAATTTAGTGCTATTGTCGCAGTGCTTTCGTCAAGAGTGTAAAATGTTTAAGTTTCGTAATTTCAGTAGCTATTTCTGCATGGTGATCGAAGGAGACCTGATATATCAGGGAGAAAAGCATCAGAGCAAAATGGTCAACTGTACCCCCCATGAAGGTCCAATTAAGGCACCAAAGGAAATCAGAAAGCTGACAAATTGGCTGAGGAAGGAGGAGAGGAGGGAATGGGCTGAGGAAGGAGGAGAGGAGGGAATGGGCTGAGGAAGGAGGAGAGGAGGGAATGGGCTGAGGAAGGAGGAGAGGAGGGAATGGGCTGGGATCTGATAGAAATGTTTCCCCCAAACGAAACTAATCAGTGTGAGAAACTGCGCGATCCAATAGATCTGAAACAGTTACAAAAAGAGGACCCAGTAATAAAGGCAGTAATGGTGATGGAGAAAAGAGGACCCAGTAATAAAGACAGTAATGGTGATGGTCGAAAAGAAAGAAAACACAAGGGGAGAATATGCTAATAAGCCCAAATTAAAGGTGAAAGATGGGATCCTGTTGTACGATGAAAAGTGGGTGGTGCCACAGAATGAGCGAAATGTTTTTCTTTACCAAGCCCATAATGCACCCACCTCAGGACACCCCGGTCCACAGGGAAGGTTAGAAAGTCTCCAGCACGTATCATGGTGGCCAGGAATGAAAGATTAGGTGGAGCATTACTGTCACAACTGTTTAATTTGTGTACAACACAATCCAGATGTGAATACCCAGAAGGCACTGTTGCGCCACACTCGGCCGACAGCTGGCCCTTGGACAGATCTACAGATCGATTATATTGGGCCCTTTCCCCAGGCCTTTTGAGGTATTGGTGATAGTCGACACATTCTCAAAGTGGGTAGAAGCATTTCTGACCCCCAGTGAGACGGCACAGGCTGCTGCTAAAATACTGGTGAATCACATTCACCGATGGGGGCTCCCAAAATCCATTGAATCGGACCAGGGAAGTCATTTTACTGCGGGGGAGGGGGAGGGTAATGAGAACCACTCTGCAGCTACTAGGAATCAAAATAAGATTCCATGGGCCCGAATTTAGCAGGCCTGCGGGTTCCCAGCGGGTGGTCCTCCGGGAGCGTGGTCGACACGCTCGGCGAAATTAGTGGGTTGCCCACGCGATCGTAGCAGGCAACCCACTAATAGGAATCAATTACCTGCTCCTCCGGGGTCCACGGCGCTGGCCTGCGCGTCGGTCGGGCTGCGCATGCGCAGTACGATCTGTCAGCTGGAGGCTCTCTAGTTAAAGGGGCAGTCCTCCACTGACAGATGCTGCAACCAATGGGACAAATTGCAGCATGGAGCAGCCCAGGGGGAAGGCAGCTCCCAGTTTAATGATGCCTCACCCCAGGTACCATCAGATGGGGTGAGGAGGAGGGGGAGGACACAGATCTTCCCCCCGGCGGGCGGGAGGAAGCGGCCTGCCTCTGCCACCAAGAAGGCCTGGCTCGAGGTGGCAGAGGGGGTCACCTGCGCCACCAACATATCGCCCACCTGCATACAGAGCAGGAGGCGCTGCAATGACCGCAGTAGGTCAGCCGCAGTGAGAAGACGAAGTCTTTCCCCTACACTCCGTCTGCCACAACACTGCCCCCACCCCACATCTCCTTCGGCACCGCCAACACTATTCTGTCACATCACCCTTCATACCCACTCACACCCCATCCTCATCTTACCTCCACCTACTCACCTTGCCAGTACTCACCCTGCCACTAACACGCAACCCACTCCTCATACAATCTCATTGCTCCATCCCATACTCACCCTCTCGTGCATCTCCCTCACGGCCAGCCTCACTCAACCTGCCACCACCTGTGCTGCAGCCACAGGGCATGCATCACATATGTGCAGTAGGCAGCGTGAGGCAAACGTCTCGTCAGCATGAAGGGGATGCACAAGGGTGTCTGAGGGTTTGTCATGGGTGTTACCCATATTGAATTTCAGAGCAACAAACAGCACACATTATATTGACACCACCACTGCCATGTCTCCGCGAATCCTGTCCGTTGTGTCCAATAATGCCCGCTCCTGGGTATCACTATGAGGACCCACCACTGATGCCACCCATCGTGTTACTGCAGAGTAGGTGCAGGTGTATTTGCAGGGCTCGTCCGCGCAGACGACTGAGAGACATCGGCGGTGTAGCCGGCTGCACCCTGGAAGGATGCGGAGGAGAAGGTGTGGAGGGCAGTGGTGACTTTGCCAGCGACAGGTAAGCAGTTGGTGCTGGGGCCAGCCAGGAGCAGCTCGGCATGAAAGAGGCTGCAGATCTCCACGACTACATGTCGAGCGAATCTGCGCCTCCCTGTGCACTGCTGCTCGGAGAGGTCCGGGGAGCTGCGCCTCGGTCTGTGGACCCTGTGGCGAGGGTAGTGCCCTCTGCGACGCGTCTCTCTCTGCGGTAGCCCTCCCTCCTGCTGTGCAGGTGGGCGTGCAACAACACCGTGTTGGGGGGATCCACGTCTCTGCGGCGGACGGCGTGGATTGCAAGGCTGCTGGTGCTGGTCATGCTCTTCGTCCTCCGAGGGTCTCCACACACCACCCAACTAGCAGGTGTTGGTCTGAGGGGTTGTGCAGGGTAGGTGTGTGGTTCCTCGGACTGGGGCTGCGGTTTCGTGTCGGTCTGTCCTCTGGCTTGGCGGGGGGTGGTGGAGGGCAGGGGTTGCCCTATGTGACGCGGTGGCCTCCTGCGTGGGTGAGGGCTCTCCCCCGTGGAGCGCACCTTGGCACCTGCCACAGGCTGCTGGCTGCAACACGCCTGGTTGGAGGGAGACTGTTTCCCCCAGTGTGGGAAACTCACTGCCTTGAACCGAAAATCCCACACTTCCTCTTTTGACAGCTGCTTCAGCTCATTAACTGACCACAACGAGCAAGGTAAGTACTCTCAAGTGGAACCCCGCTGGCTTTAATTGCCTGCGGGATTCCCACCAGCGGGGCTTGCGCGCGCAGCCCCGCACGTCAGCGCGGTACCTGGAAGTGGCCGGGATTTCGCCGCGATCCGGTCACGTGACCGGAGATCGGGATTTTCGGGGCCACCCCGCTGGGAACCCGCCGGAAACACGCTCCTAAAATCGAGCCCCATATCTCCCATAATCCTACCTCATCAGGCAGAGTGGAGAGAATGAACAAAATATTAAAAACAATGCTAAAGAAACTGATTGGACAATCCCGCAAAATATGGGACCAATCGTTGCCCTCGGCATTAATGACTAATATGTGACCGGCTGCAACAGATAGTAATCTTTGCAGATTTTAACATTGGACTATCTAAAAAGGACAACAAAATGTATTTTGACACCAAAGTCAAAGCAGCAGAATGGGATGTGGGACAGAAGGTGATGGTAAAAACATACCAACAAGCAGGGCCATTGGTGGCTCGCTTTTCTGAACCATATCCCATATATATGTGAATAAAGCCAGTCCATCTGTGTACAAAACAGCCCTGCAAAAGGGAAAAGAAAAATGGATCCATGTCAACCAGCTAAAAAAGTACAAGGGTAATGCACACGGGTGGTCAGTACAAATTGCAAGGTTAATTCACCAAGCAACAACCTTTATATTGTGACTGCAAAAGTGTTGGTGCAGGAAGCGATCCAGTGGTGTTAAGAATTTAAGGCCTCCTCTGCAGACACCCTCCGAGGCAGGGCGCTCGAGGGGAAGATATGGGCGTTACCTCCGAAAATAATTCCAGGCCCTTCTATCTCTGTTGTAAAACCAGCAAGACAGGGCATAATTTGTTTCTGAAATTGGAATTGATCAGATAAATTGATATGAGTTGCTGTTCAAGCACTCGAGAGGGGAAAAAATGTTTAAGGGGATGATCAAATTTTACTTGGAACATAAAGAGGGACAAAGAGAGTCCAGTCTAAATGGTTCCTGCCCAATGTGAAGGAAATATTTTGGGGCAATAAAATTGTACATCGGCAAGTCCTGTCAGTCCAACAATACTGCTCTCTAGAATTGGGATCATTTTGAAATGGCAAAATGCACTCAAACACAATATAACAGGGTATTTTGGGAAATAAAAGGTCCAAGAAGAGGTTAAGTAAAATAAACAAATAGCATAACTTGGACCAGGTTGGGAATGTTTAGTCTATATTTTAAGGGTTAATAATAATATTGTATTGAGCAGT
The DNA here is from genome assembly GCF_035084215.1 of Heptranchias perlo. Classification (NCBI taxonomy): domain Eukaryota; kingdom Metazoa; phylum Chordata; class Chondrichthyes; order Hexanchiformes; family Hexanchidae; genus Heptranchias; species Heptranchias perlo. The sequence continues at coordinate 548,161 of NC_090339.1, read as the reverse complement.
AAAGTTCCTCCAGGGCTCTTGAATGAGATGAAATGGTTAATTGATAGCTTTCTCTTGGAGATGCTTGTGCCTTTGCCTGTACTATAGCCTGGCCATTACCCAAAACATCGGAACCATGGAAGGGGAGATAAGCAAAGAACCTCCATCTTTTGCATGACATGAAGTGGTTAATGTGGCTCAGGGGAGTGAGAAAACTTTTAATTAAGGTACTGACACATGCTCCATAGAGGATCCAACTAATTAAAGTAAAGAAAAACATATAATTTGGATTTCCAAAATTCAGAGCTGTATCCCTTTGAGCTAACAATGAAATTGGAACAGGAGAGAAATAATACTTAGCAAGAATTATTCACAAGATGGATAATGGTAAAAGGAGAGCTGGAGGATCTTTAAAGTCCAAGATTTCTTGATAATATTGTACACTGTAGCTTTCTGTACAATATATTATGATTGTCTTTGCCTCTATCATGATATGTAATATTAACCAAATTAAACTTAAATTAAAAGAGCAAGTGACTAGAGAAGGATATGTGACATTAACAAGATGAGGATTGTAGATGCGGGGTAACTGGGGGCTGTTGGAGATTAACACTGAGAAGTGGGAAAGGAAAGCATTTTCTTGAATTACTTCTGTAGTTTAAAAACACCCTTTGGTCATCCTATTCCTCTGTTGTCATTAAGTCTTGGGTCCATACTGGCAAAGTCACACTACCTGGTGAAGATGAAACAAGCTAATGAACAAAAGATATAAAAGCTAGGAGATCATGAATGGAGGGAACTTGTATATAATATTGGGCTACACCCATGGATTAGAATAATTAGTGTGGCTTTAATCTGTGCACAAGGTACACTAGTATTTGTTATAATAATTTGCTTATGAGTAATGCGATATTTAATCAAGGAAATGTGCTTTTTGCTTATGTCATGGTGAACCCGCCCTAAACGGAACCAAAGTTACAACCAATAAACAAACAGCCTAACAATGGAGGACAATGTTCAAGGTGTGGAGATGCCGGTGATGGACTGGGGTTGACAAATGTAAGGAATCTTACAACACCAGGTTATAGTCCAACAGTTTTATTTGAAAATCACAAGCTTTCGGAGGCTTTCTCCTTCGTCAGGTGGGTGTCGAGATTCATTGAAAATTACCGCATATATAGTCAGAGAACAATGCCTGGTGATTACAGATAATCTTTCCAACTGCCCATTATCTAGGCCATCAAATTAATTGAATCGTGTTCAGACAGAGAAACATTCGATATCAGACTACTGAATATACAAACAGCCAGAACCAAAGAAAGAGAGGGAGAGAGAGAAACATCTGAAAGAGAGAGAATGACCAGTTGTATTAAAAACAGATAACTTTTTTTTCGCTGGTGGGGTTACGTGTAGCGCGACATGAACCCAAGATCCCAGTTGAGGCCGTCCTCATGGGTGCGGAACTTGGCTATCAAGGGATCTTGGGTTCATGTCGCTACACGTAACCCCACCAGGGGAAAAAAAAGTTATCTGTTTTTAATACAACTGGTCATTCTCTCTCTTTTTCTTCTTTTCGGATGTTTCTCTCTCTCTCTCCCTCTCTGTCTTTGGTTCTGGCCGTTTGTATATTCAGTAGTCTGGTATCTAATGTCTCTCTGTCTGAGCACTATTCAATTAATTTGATGGCCTTGATAACGGGCAGTTGGAAAGATTATCTGTAATCACCAGGCATTGTTCTATGACTATATATGCGGTAATTTTCAATGAATCTCGACACTCACCTGACGAAGGAGAAAGCCTCCGAAAGCTTGTGATTTTCAAATAAAACTGTTGGACTATAAACTGGTGTTGTAAGATTCCTTACAAATGCTCAAGGTGTTATGAAGTGAGTCAGTCAGAAGATCAGATAGAACAACTGAGGACTGTAGGGCAGGGGTTAAAAACCTTGAACATTGTGATTTTAAAACCTGCTGGACTTTGATTCTACACAGGAAAGGGTCACCTGTGCCTTTTTGGACATTTGGAGGAAAGGGACATTACATTTTTGAGCATGTAAATTTAATTTGCTCCTTTGGACATTTGAACAGCAGTTTAAACGGCAACTGTGCAGAAAAATTCAACAAGCTTTGATTTTCATTAACAAGTGATAAGAACAAAAGACAGAAACCTTAAGAACCTTCTCGAAGCTTTGAGAAGGTTTGAACAGGTCTCTGGTTCTCAAAACAAATTCGATTCTCACAATAAATATAAAGATTCTCATAACAATTCAGTTCTCATGGCAATTGACTTGGAAAAACAGTGCTGAGATAACAAGAAATCCTTGAGAATGATAACTGCGCCTGGACTGACAGGGATAAGAAGAGCTGAGATGAGTAAGAAGTCCTTGAAAAATCATATAAAGAAAGGACATCGTAGCAGCTTAACAATCGGAGGATCTGGAAGAAGTTTCGACAGTCAACAGATGGCTGACAACAGAAGGGGAACTGCAGTCGGAGGGACACAATCGGAGGAGCTACAGTCGGAGGGACAACAATCGGAGGAGCTACAGTCGGAGGGACAACAATCGGAGCAGCTGCAATCGGAGGAATCGGAGGAGCTGCAGTCAGAGAGACAACAATTGGAGGAGCTGCAGTCGGAGGGACAACAATCGGAGGAGCTGCAGTCGGAGGGACAACAATCGGAGGAGCTGCAGTCGGAGGGACAACAATCGGAGGAGATAGAAAAAGCTTCAACAGTCAGACAACAATCGGAGGAGCTGGAAGAAGCTTCAACAGTCAGACAACAATTGGAGGAGCTACAGTTGGAGGGACAACAATTGGAGGAGCTGCAGTCGGAGGGACAACAATTGGAGGAGCTGCAGTCGGAGGGACAACAATTGGAGGAGCTGCAGTCGGAGGGACAACAATCGGAGGAGCTGCAGTCGGAGGGACAACAATTGGAGGAGCTGCAGTCGGAGGGACAACAATTGGAGGAGCTACAGTTGGAGGGACAACAATTGGAGGAGCTGCAGTCAGAGAGACAACAATTGGAGGAGCTGCAGTCGGAGGGACAACAATTGGAGGAGCTGCAGTCGGAGGGACAACAATTGGAGGAGCTGCAGTCGGAGGGACAACAATTGGAGGAGCTCGGAGAAGCTTCACCGTTGTGAGCTATACAGGACTCTGATTATCAGTTACAGTGAGTTATACAGGGCCCTGATTATCAGTTACAGTGAGTTATACAGGGCTCTGATTATCAGTTACAGTGAGTTATAGAGGGCTCTGATTATCAGTTACAGTGAGTTATACAGGGCTCTGATTATCAGTTACAGTGAGTTATACAGGGCCCTGATTATCAGTTACAGTGAGTTATACAGGGCTCTGATTATCAGTTACAGTGAGTTATAGAGGGCTCTGATTATCAGTTACAGTGAGTTATACAGGGCTCTGATTATCAGTTACAGTGAGTTATACAGGGCCCTGATTATCAGTTACAGTGAGTTATACAGGACTCTGATTATCTGTTACAGTGAGTTATACAGGGCTCTGATTATCAGTTACAGTGAGTTATACAGGACTCTGATTATCAGTTACAGTGAGTTATACAGGGCCCTGATTATCAGTTACAGTGAGTTATACAGGGCCCTGATTATCAGTTACAGTGAGTTATACAGGGCTCTGATTATCAGTTACAGTGAGTTATACAGGACTCTGATTATCAGTTACAGTGAGTTATACAGGGCCCTGATTATCAGTTACAGTGAGTTATCCAGGGCCCTGATTATCAGTTACAGCGAGTTATACAGGGCTCTGATTATCAGTTACAGTGAGTTATACAGGACCCTGATTATCAGTTACAGTGAATTATACAGGGCCCTGATTATCAGTTACAGTGAGTTATCCAGGGCCCTGATTATCAGTTACAGTGAGTTATACAGGACCCTGATTATCAGTTACAGTGAGTTATACAGGGCTCTGATTATCAGTTACAGTGAGTTATACAGGGCTCTGATTATCAGTTACAGTGAGTTATACAGGGCTCTGATTATCAGTTACAGTGAGTTATACAGGACCCTGATTATCAGTTACAGTGAGTTATACAGGGCTCTGATTATCAGTTACAGTGAGTTATACAGGGCCCTGATTATCAGTTACAGTGAGTTATACAGGGCCCTGATTATCAGTTACAGTGAGTTATCCAGGGCTCTGATTATCAGTTACAGTGAGTTATACAGGGCTCTGATTATCAGTTACAGTGAGTTATACAGGACCCTGATTATCAGTTACAGTGAGTTATACAGGGCTCTGATTATCAGTTACAGTGAGTTATACAGGGCCCTGATTATCAGTTACAGTGAGTTATCCAGGGCTCTGATTATCAGTTACAGTGAGTTATACAGGACCCTGATTATCAGTTACAGTGAGTTATACAGGGCCCTGATTATCAGTTACAGTGAGTTATACAGGGCTCTGATTATCAGTTACAGTGAGTTATACAGGGCCCTGATTATCAGTTACAGTGAGTTATACAGGGCCCTGATTATCAGTTACAGTGAGTTATACAGGGCTCTGATTATCAGTTACAGTGAGTTATACAGGGCCCTGATTATCAGTTACAGTGAGTTATACAGGGCTCTGATTATCAGTTACAGTGAGTTATACAGGGCCCTGATTATCAGTTACAGTGAGTTATACAGGGCTCTGATTATCAGTTACAGTGAGTTATACAGGACCCTGATTATCAGTTACAGTGAGTTATACAGGGCTCTGATTATCAGTTACAGTGAGTTATACAGGACTCTGATTATCAGTTACAGTGAGTTATACAGGGCCCTGATTATCAGTTACAGTGAGTTATACAGGGCCCTGATTATCAGTTACAGTGAGTTATACAGGGCCCTGATTATCAGTTACAGTGAGTTATACAGGGCTCTGATTATCAGTTACAGTGAGTTATACAGGACCCTGATTATCAGTTACAGTGAGTTATACAGGGCCCTGATTATCAGTTACAGTGAGTTATACAGGGCCCTGATTATCAGTTACAGTGAGTTATACAGGGCTCTGATTATCAGTTACAGTGAGTTATACAGGACCCTGATTATCAGTTACAGTGAGTTATACAGGGCTCTGATTATCAGTTACAGTGAGTTATACAGGACTCTGATTATCAGTTACAGTGAGTTATACAGGGCCCTGATTATCAGTTACAGTGAGTTATACAGGGCTCTTATTATCAGTTACAGTGAGTTATACAGGGCCCTGATTATCAGTTACAGTGAGTTATACAGGACTCTGATTATCAGTTACAGTGAGTTATACAGGGCCCTGATTATCAGTTACAGTGAGTTATACAGGACTCTGATTATCAGTTACAGTGAGTTATACAGGGCCCTGATTATCAGTTACAGTGAGTTATACAGGGCCCTGATTATCAGTTACAGTGAGTTATACAGGGCTCTGATTATCAGTTACAGTGAGTTATACAGGGCCCTGATTATCAGTTACAGTGAGTTATACAGGGCTCTGATTATCAGTTACAGTGAGTTATACAGGGATCTGATTATCAGTTACAGTGAGTTATCCAGGGCTCTGATTATCAGTTACAGTGAGTTATACAGGGCCCTGATTATCAGTTACAGTGAGTTATACAGGACTCTGATTATCAGTTACAGTGAGTTATACAGGGCTCTGATTATCAGTTACAGTGAGTTATACAGGGCCCTGATTATCAGTTACAGTGAGTTATACAGGACTCTGATTATCAGTTACAGTGAGTTATACAGGGCTCTGATTATCAGTTACAGTGAGTTATACAGGGCCCTGATTATCAGTTACAGTGGGTTATACAGGGCTCTGATTATCAGTTACAGTGAGTTATACAGGGCTCTGATTATCAGTTACAGTGAGTTATACAGGGCCCTGATTATCAGTTACAGTGAATTATACAGGGCTCTGATTATCAGTTACAGTGAGTTATACAGGGCCCTGATTATCAGTTACAGTGAGTTATCCAGGGCCCTGATTATCAGTTACAGTGAGTTATCCAGGGCCCTGATTATCAGTTACAGTGAGTTATACAGGGCCCTGATTATCAGTTACAGTGAGTTACACAGGGCCCTGATTATCAGTTACAGTGAATTATACAGGGCTCTGATTATCAGTTACAGTGAGTTATACAGGGCTCTGATTATCAGTTACAGTCAGTTATACAGGGCCCTGATTATCAGTTACAGTGAGTTATACAGGGCCCTGATTATCAGTTACAGTGAGTTATTCAGGGCCCTGATTATCAGTTACAGTGAGTTATACAGGGCCCTGATTATCAGTTACAGTGAGTTATACAGGGCTCTGATTATCAGTTACAGTGAGTTATACAGGGCCCTGATTATCAGTTACAGTGAGTTATACAGGGCCCTGATTATCAGTTACAGTGAGTTATCCAGGGCTCTGATTATCAGTTACAGTGAGTTATACAGGACTCTGATTATCAGTTACCGTGAGTTATACAGGGCTCTGATTATCAGTTACAGTGAGTTATACAGGGCTCTGATTATCAGTTACAGTGAGTTATACAGGGCCCTGATTATCAGTTACAGTGAGTTATACAGGACTCTGATTATCAGTTACAGTGAGTTATACAGGGCTCTGATTATCAGTTACAGTGGGTTATACAGGGCTCTGATTATCAGTTACAGTGAGTTATACAGGGCTCTGATTATCAGTTACAGTGAGTTATACAGGGCTCTGATTATCAGTTACAGTGAGTTATCCAGGGCCCTGATTATCAGTTACAGTGAGTTATCCAGGGCCCTGATTATCAGTTACAGTGAGTTATACAGGGCCCTGATTATCAGTTACAGTGAGTTATACAGGGCTCTGATTATCAGTTACAGTGAGTTATACAGGGCTCTGATTATCAGTTACAGTCAGTTATACAGGGCCCTGATTATCAGTTACAGTGAGTTATCCAGGGCCCTGATTATCAGTTACAGTGAGTTATACAGGGCCCTGATTATCAGTTACAGTGAATTATACAGGGCTCTGATTATCAGTTACAGTGAGTTATACAGGGCTCTGATTATCAGTTACAGTCAGTTATACAGGGCCCTGATTATCAGTTACAGTGAGTTATACAGGGCTCTGATTATCAGTTACAGTCAGTTATACAGGGCTCTGATTATCAGTTACAGTGAGTTATACAGGGCTCTGATTATCAGTTACAGTCAGTTATACAGGGCCCTGATTATCAGTTACAGTGAGTTATACAGGGCCCTGATTATCAGTTACAGTGAGTTATTCAGGGCCCTGATTATCAGTTACAGTGAGTTATACAGGGCCCTGATTATCAGTTACAGTGAGTTATACAGGGATCTGATTATCAGTTACAGTGAGTTATACAGGGCCCTGATTATCAGTTACAGTGAGTTATACAGGGCTCTGATTATCAGTTACAGTGAGTTATACAGGGCTCTGATTATCAGTTACAGTGAGTTATACAGGGCCCTGATTATCAGTTACAGTGAGTTATACAGGGCCCTGATTATCAGTTACAGTGAGTTATACAGGGCTCTGATTATCAGTTACAGTGAGTTATACAGGGCTCTGATTATCAGTTACAGTGAGTTATACAGGGCTCTGATTATCAGTTACAGTGAGTTATACAGGGCTCTGATTATCAGTTACAGTGAGTTATACAGGGCTCTGATTATCAGTTACAGTGAGTTATACAGGGCTCTGATTATCAGTTACAGTGAGTTATACAGGGCTCTGATTATCAGTTACAGTGAGTTATACAGGGCTCTGATTATCAGTTACAGTGAGTTATACAGGGCTCTGATTATCAGTTACAGTGAGTTATACAGGGCTCTGATTATCAGTTACAGTGAGTTATACAGGGCCCTGATTATCAGTTACAGTGAGTTATACAGCGCTCTGATTATCAGTTACAGTGAGTTATACAGGGCCCTGATTATCAGTTACAGTGAGTTATACAGCGCTCTGATTATCAGTTACAGTGAGTTATACAGGGCTCTGATTATCAGTTACAGTGAGTTATACAGGGCTCTGATTATCAGTTACAGTGAATTATACAGGGCCCTGATTATCAGTTAATGTGAGTTATACAGGGCTCTGATTATCAGTTACAGTGAGTTATACAGGGCCCTGATTATCAGTTACAGTGAGTTATACAGGGCTCTGATTATCAGTTACAGTGAGTTATACAGGGCTCTGATTATCAGTTACAGTGAGTTATACAGGGCCCTGATTATCAGTTACAGTGAGTTATACAGCGCTCTGATTATCAGTTACAGTGAGTTATACAGGGCCCTGATTATCAGTTAATGTGAGTTATACAGGGCTCTGATTATCAGTTACAGTGAGTTATACAGGGCTCTGATTATCAGTTACAGTGAGTTATACAGGGCTCTGATTATCAGTTACAGTGAGTTATACAGGGCTCTGATTATCAGTTACAGTGAGTTATACAGGGCCCTGATTATCAGTTACAGTGAGTTATACAGGGCTCTGATTATCAGTTACAGTGAGTTATACAGGGCCCTGATTATCAGTTACAGTGAGTTATACAGGGCCCTGATTATCAGTTACAGTGAGTTATACAGGGCTCTGATTATCAGTTACAGTGAGTTATACAGGGCCCTGATTATCAGTTACAGCGAGTTATACAGGGCTCTGATTATCAGTTACAGTGAGTTACACAGGGCCCTGATTATCAGTTACAGTGAGTTATACAGGGCTCTGATTATCAGTTACAGTGAGTTATACAGGGCTCTGATTATCAGTTACAGTGAGTTATACAGGGCTCTGATTATCAGTTACAGTGAGTTATACAGGGCCCTGATTATCAGTTACAGTGAGTTATACAGGGCCCTGATTATCAGTTACAGTGAGTTGTACAGGGCTCTGATTATCAGTTACAGTGAATTATACAGGGCCCTGATTATCAGTTACAGTGAGTTATACAGGGCTCTGATTATCAGTTACAGTGTATTATACAGGGCCCTGATTATCAGTTACAGTGAGTTATACAGGGCTCTGATTATCAGTTACAGTGAGTTATACAGGGCTCTGATTATCAGTTACAGTGAGTTATACAGGGCCCTGATTATCAGTTACAGTGAGTTATACAGGGCCCTGATTATCAGTTACAGTGAGTTATACAGGGCCCTGATTATCAGTTACAGTGAGTTATAGAGGGCTCTGATTATCAGTTACAGTGAGTTATACAGGGCTCTGATTATCAGTTACAGTGAGTTATACAGGGCTCTGATTATCAGTTACAGTGAGTTATAGAGGGCTCTGATTATCAGTTACAGTGAGTTATACAGGGCCCTGATTATCAGTTACAGTGAGTTATACAGGGCTCTGATTATCAGTTACAGTGTATTATACAGGGCCCTGATTATCAGTTACAGTGAGTTATACAGGGCTCTGATTATCAGTTACAGTGAATTATACAGGGCCCTGATTATCAGTTACAGTGAGTTATACAGGGCTCTGATTATCAGTTACAGTGAGTTATACAGGGCTCTGATTATCAGTTACAGTGAGTTATACAGGGCCCTGATTATCAGTTACAGTGAGTTATACAGGGCCCTGATTATCAGTTACAGTGAGTTATACAGGGCCCTGATTATCAGTTACAGTGAGTTATACAGGGCCCTGATTATCAGTTACAGTGAGTTATACAGGGCCCTGATTATCAGTTACAGTGAGTTATACAGGGCCCTGATTATCAGTTACAGTGAGTTATACAGGGCCCTGATTATCAGTTACAGTGAGTTATAGAGGGCTCTGATTATCAGTTACAGTGAGTTATACAGGGCTCTGATTATCAGTTACAGTGAGTTATACAGGGCTCTGATTATCAGTTACAGTGAGTTATACAGGGCCCTGATTATCAGTTACAGTGAGTTATACAGGGCTCTGATTATCAGTTACAGTGAGTTATACAGGGCTCTGATTATCAGTTACAGTGAGTTATACAGGGCCCTGATTATCAGTTACAGTGAGTTATAGAGGGCTCTGATTATCAGTTACAGTGAGTTATACAGGGCTCTGATTATCAGTTACAGTGAGTTATACAGGGCTCTGATTATCAGTTACAGTGAGTTATAGAGGGCTCTGATTATCAGTTACAGTGAGTTATACAGGGCCCTGATTATCAGTTACAGTGAGTTATACAGGGCTCTGATTATCAGTTACAGTGAGTTATACAGGGCCCTGATTATCAGTTACAGTGAGTTATACAGGGCCCTGATTATCAGTTACAGTGAGTTATACAGGACTCTGATTATCAGTTACAGTGAGTTATACAGGGCTCTGATTATCTGTTACAGTGAGTTATACAGGGCCCTGATTATCAGTTACAGTGAGTTATACAGGACTCTGATTATCAGTTACAGTGAGTTATACAGGGCTCTGATTATCAGTTACAGTGAGTTATACAGGGCTCTGATTATCAGTTACAGTGAGTTATACAGGGCCCTGATTATCAGTTACAGTGAGTTATACAGGGCCCTGATTATCAGTTACAGTGAGTTATACAGGGCTCTGATTATCAGTTACAGTGAGTTATACAGGGGTCTGATTATCAGTTACAGTGAGTTATACAGGGCCCTGATTATCAGTTACAGTGAGTTATACAGGGCTCTGATTATCAGTTACAGTGAGTTATACAAGGGCCCTGATTATCAGTTACAGTGAGTTATCCAGGGCTCTGATTATCAGTTACAGTGAGTTATACAGGGCTCTGATTATCAGTTACAGTGAGTTATACAGGGCTCTGATTATCAGTTACAGTGAGTTATACAAGGGCCCTGATTATCAGTTACAGTGAGTTATACAAGGGCCCTGATTATCAGTTACAGTGAGTTATACAGGGCTCTGATTATCAGTTACAGTGAGTTATACAAGGGATCTGATTATCAGTTACAGTGGGTTATACAGGGCCCTGATTATCAGTTACAGTGAGTTATACAGGGCCCTGATTATCAGTTACAGTGAGTTATACAGGGCTCTGATTATCAGTTACAGTGAGTTATACAAGGGATCTGATTATCAGTTACAGTGGGTTATTCAGGGCTCTGATTATCAGTTACAGTGAGTTATACAAGGGATCTGATTATCAGTTACAGTGGGTTATTCAGGGCTCTGATTATCAGTTACAGTGAGTTATACAAGGGATCTGATTATCAGTTACAGTGGGTTATTCAGGGCTCTGATTATCAGTTACAGTGAGTTATTCAGGGCTCTGATTATCAGTTACAGTGAGTTATACAAGGGATCTGATTATCAGTTACAGTGGGTTATTCAGGGCTCTGATTATCAGTTACAGTGAGTTATACAGGGCTCCGATTATCAGTTACAGTGAGTTATACAGGGCCCTGATTATCTGTTACAGTGAGTTATACAGGGCCCTGATTATCAGTTACAGTGAGTTATACAGGGCCCTGATTATCTGTTACAGTGAGTTATACAGGGCTCTGATTATCAGTTACAGTGAGTTATACAAGGGATCTGATTATCAGTTACAGTGGGTTATTCAGGGCCCTGATTATCAGTTACAGTGAGTTATACAGGGCCCTGATTATCAGTTACAGTGAGTTATACAGGGCTCTGATTATCAGTTACAGTGAGTTATACAAGGGATCTGATTATCAGTTACAGTGGGTTATTCAGGGCCCTGATTATCAGTTACAGTGAGTTATACAGGGCCCTGATTATCTGTTACAGTGAGTTATACAGGGCTCTGATTATCAGTTACAGTGAGTTATACAAGGGATCTGATTATCAGTTACAGTGAGTTATACAAGGGCCCTGATTATCAGTTACAGTGAGTTATACAGGGCTCTGATTATCAGTTACAGTGAGTTATACAGGGCCCTGATTATCAGTTACAGTGAGTTATACAGGGCTCTGATTATCAGTTACAGTGAGTTATAGAGGGCTCTGATTATCAGTTACAGTGAGTTATACAGGGCTCTGATTATCAGTTACAGTGAGTTATACAGGGCCCTGATTATCAGTTACAGTGAGTTATACAGGGCTCTGATTATCAGTTACAGTGAGTTATAGAGGGCTCTGATTATCAGTTACAGTGAGTTATACAGGGCTCTGATTATCAGTTACAGTGAGTTATACAGGGCCCTGATTATCAGTTACAGTGAGTTATACAGGACTCTGATTATCTGTTACAGTGAGTTATACAGGGCTCTGATTATCAGTTACAGTGAGTTATACAGGACTCTGATTATCAGTTACAGTGAGTTATACAGGGCCCTGATTATCAGTTACAGTGAGTTATACAGGGCCCTGATTATCAGTTACAGTGAGTTATACAGGACTCTGATTATCAGTTACAGTGAGTTATACAGGGCCCTGATTATCAGTTACAGTGAGTTATACAGGGCCCTGATTATCAGTTACAGTGAGTTATCCAGGGCCCTGATTATCAGTTACAGCGAGTTATACAGGGCTCTGATTATCAGTTACAGTGAGTTATACAGGACCCTGATTATCAGTTACAGTGAATTATACAGGGCCCTGATTATCAGTTACAGTGAGTTATCCAGGGCCCTGATTATCAGTTACAGTGAGTTATACAGGACCCTGATTATCAGTTACAGTGAGTTATACAGGGCTCTGATTATCAGTTACAGTGAGTTATACAGGGCTCTGATTATCAGTTACAGTGAGTTATACAGGGCTCTGATTATCAGTTACAGTGAGTTATACAGGACCCTGATTATCAGTTACAGTGAGTTATACAGGGCTCTGATTATCAGTTACAGTGAGTTATACAGGGCCCTGATTATCAGTTACAGTGAGTTATACAGGGCCCTGATTATCAGTTACAGTGAGTTATCCAGGGCTCTGATTATCAGTTACAGTGAGTTATACAGGGCTCTGATTATCAGTTACAGTGAGTTATACAGGACCCTGATTATCAGTTACAGTGAGTTATACAGGGCTCTGATTATCAGTTACAGTGAGTTATACAGGGCCCTGATTATCAGTTACAGTGAGTTATCCAGGGCTCTGATTATCAGTTACAGTGAGTTATACAGGACCCTGATTATCAGTTACAGTGAGTTATACAGGGCCCTGATTATCAGTTACAGTGAGTTATACAGGGCTCTGATTATCAGTTACAGTGAGTTATACAGGGCCCTGATTATCAGTTACAGTGAGTTATACAGGGCCCTGATTATCAGTTACAGTGAGTTATACAGGGCTCTGATTATCAGTTACAGTGAGTTATACAGGGCCCTGATTATCAGTTACAGTGAGTTATACAGGGCCCTGATTATCAGTTACAGTGAGTTATACAGGGCCCTGATTATCAGTTACAGTGAGTTATACAGGACCCTGATTATCAGTTACAGTGAGTTATACAGGGCTCTGATTATCAGTTACAGTGAGTTATACAGGGCCCTGATTATCAGTTACAGTGAGTTATACAGGACCCTGATTATCAGTTACAGTGAGTTATACAGGGCCCTGATTATCAGTTACAGTGAGTTATACAGGGCTCTGATTATCAGTTACAGTGAGTTATACAGGGCTCTGATTATCAGTTACAGTGAGTTATACAGGGCTCTGATTATCAGTTACAGTGAGTTATACAGGGCTCTGATTATCAGTTACAGTGAGTTATACAGGACCCTGATTATCAGTTACAGTGAGTTATACAGGGCTCTGATTATCAGTTACAGTGAGTTATACAGGACTCTGATTATCAGTTACAGTGAGTTATACAGGGCCCTGATTATCAGTTACAGTGAGTTATACAGGGCCCTGATTATCAGTTACAGTGAGTTATACAGGGCCCTGATTATCAGTTACAGTGAGTTATACAGGGCTCTGATTATCAGTTACAGTGAGTTATACAGGACCCTGATTATCAGTTACAGTGAGTTATACAGGGCCCTGATTATCAGTTACAGTGAGTTATACAGGGCCCTGATTATCAGTTACAGTGAGTTATACAGGGCTCTGATTATCAGTTACAGTGAGTTATACAGGACCCTGATTATCAGTTACAGTGAGTTATACAGGGCTCTGATTATCAGTTACAGTGAGTTATACAGGACTCTGATTATCAGTTACAGTGAGTTATACAGGGCCCTGATTATCAGTTACAGTGAGTTATACAGGGCTCTTATTATCAGTTACAGTGAGTTATACAGGGCCCTGATTATCAGTTACAGTGAGTTATACAGGACTCTGATTATCAGTTACAGTGAGTTATACAGGGCCCTGATTATCAGTTACAGTGAGTTATACAGGACTCTGATTATCAGTTACAGTGAGTTATACAGGGCCCTGATTATCAGTTACAGTGAGTTATACAGGGCCCTGATTATCAGTTACAGTGAGTTATACAGGGCTCTGATTATCAGTTACAGTGAGTTATACAGGGCCCTGATTATCAGTTACAGTGAGTTATACAGGGCTCTGATTATCAGTTACAGTGAGTTATACAGGGATCTGATTATCAGTTACAGTGAGTTATCCAGGGCTCTGATTATCAGTTACAGTGAGTTATACAGGGCCCTGATTATCAGTTACAGTGAGTAATACAGGACTCTGATTATCAGTTACAGTGAGTTATACAGGGCTCTGATTATCAGTTACAGTGAGTTATACAGGGCCCTGATTATCAGTTACAGTGAGTTATACAGGACTCTGATTATCAGTTACAGTGAGTTATACAGGGCTCTGATTATCAGTTACAGTGAGTTATACAGGGCCCTGATTATCAGTTACAGTGGGTTATACAGGGCTCTGATTATCAGTTACAGTGAGTTATACAGGGCTCTGATTATCAGTTACAGTGAGTTATACAGGGCCCTGATTATCAGTTACAGTGAATTATACAGGGCTCTGATTATCAGTTACAGTGAGTTATACAGGGCCCTGATTATCAGTTACAGTGAGTTATCCAGGGCCCTGATTATCAGTTACAGTGAGTTATCCAGGGCCCTGATTATCAGTTACAGTGAGTTATACAGGGCCCTGATTATCAGTTACAGTGAGTTATACAGGGCTCTGATTATCAGTTACAGTGAATTATACAGGGCTCTGATTATCAGTTACAGTGAGTTATACAGGGCTCTGATTATCAGTTACAGTCAGTTATACAGGGCCCTGATTATCAGTTACAGTGAGTTATACAGGGCTCTGATTATCAGTTACAGTCAGTTATACAGGGCTCTGATTATCAGTTACAGTGAGTTATACAGGGCTCTGATTATCAGTTACAGTCAGTTATACAGGGCCCTGATTATCAGTTACAGTGAGTTATACAGGGCCCTGATTATCAGTTACAGTGAGTTATTCAGGGCCCTGATTATCAGTTACAGTGAGTTATACAGGGCCCTGATTATCAGTTACAGTGAGTTATACAGGGCTCTGATTATCAGTTACAGTGAGTTATACAGGGCCCTGATTATCAGTTACAGTGAGTTATACAGGGCCCTGATTATCAGTTACAGTGAGTTATCCAGGGCTCTGATTATCAGTTACAGTGAGTTATACAGGACTCTGATTATCAGTTACCGTGAGTTATACAGGGCTCTGATTATCAGTTACAGTGAGTTATACAGGGCTCTGATTATCAGTTACAGTGAGTTATACAGGGCCCTGATTATCAGTTACAGTGAGTTATACAGGACTCTGATTATCAGTTACAGTGAGTTATACAGGGCTCTGATTATCAGTTACAGTGGGTTATACAGGGCTCTGATTATCAGTTACAGTGAGTTATACAGGGCTCTGATTATCAGTTACAGTGAGTTATACAGGGCTCTGATTATCAGTTACAGTGAGTTATACAGGGCTCTGATTATCAGTTACAGTGAGTTATCCAGGGCCCTGATTATCAGTTACAGTGAGTTATCCAGGGCCCTGATTATCAGTTACAGTGAGTTATACAGGGCTCTGATTATCAGTTACAGTGAGTTATACAGGGCTCTGATTATCAGTTACAGTCAGTTATACAGGGCCCTGATTATCAGTTACAGTGAGTTATACAGGGCTCTGATTATCAGTTACAGTGAGTTATACAGGGCTCTGATTATCAGTTACAGTCAGTTATACAGGGCCCTGATTATCAGTTACAGTGAATTATACAGGGCCCTGATTATCAGTTACAGTGAGTTATCCAGGGCCCTGATTATCAGTTACAGTGAGTTATACAGGGCCCTGATTATCAGTTACAGTGAATTATACAGGGCTCTGATTATCAGTTACAGTGAGTTATACAGGGCTCTGATTATCAGTTACAGTCAGTTATACAGGGCCCTGATTATCAGTTACAGTGAGTTATCCAGGGCCCTGATTATCAGTTACAGTGAGTTATACAGGGCCCTGATTATCAGTTACAGTGAATTATACAGGGCTCTGATTATCAGTTACAGTGAGTTATACAGGGCTCTGATTATCAGTTACAGTCAGTTATACAGGGCCCTGATTATCAGTTACAGTGAGTTATACAGGGCTCTGATTATCAGTTACAGTCAGTTATACAGGGCTCTGATTATCAGTTACAGTGAGTTATACAGGGCTCTGATTATCAGTTACAGTCAGTTATACAGGGCCCTGATTATCAGTTACAGTGAGTTATACAGGGCCCTGATTATCAGTTACAGTGAGTTATTCAGGGCCCTGATTATCAGTTACAGTGAGTTATACAGGGCCCTGATTATCAGTTACAGTGAGTTATACAGGGCTCTGATTATCAGTTACAGTGAGTTATACAGGGCCCTGATTATCAGTTACAGTGAGTTATACAGGGCTCTGATTATCAGTTACAGTGAGTTATACAGGGCTCTGATTATCAGTTACAGTGAGTTATACAGGGCCCTGATTATCAGTTACAGTGAGTTATACAGGGCCCTGATTATCAGTTACAGTGAGTTATACAGGGCTCTGATTATCAGTTACAGTGAGTTATACAGGGCTCTGATTATCAGTTACAGTGAGTTATACAGGGCTCTGATTATCAGTTACAGTGAGTTATACAGGGCTCTGATTATCAGTTACAGTGAGTTATACAGGGCTCTGATTATCAGTTACAGTGAGTTATACAGGGCTCTGATTATCAGTTACAGTGAGTTATACAGGGCTCTGATTATCAGTTACAGTGAGTTATACAGGGCTCTGATTATCAGTTACAGTGAGTTATACAGGGCTCTGATTATCAGTTACAGTGAGTTATACAGGGCTCTGATTATCAGTTACAGTGAGTTATACAGGGCCCTGATTATCAGTTACAGTGAGTTATACAGCGCTCTGATTATCAGTTACAGTGAGTTATACAGGGCCCTGATTATCAGTTACAGTGAGTTATACAGCGCTCTGATTATCAGTTACAGTGAGTTATACAGGGCTCTGATTATCAGTTACAGTGAGTTATACAGGGCTCTGATTATCAGTTACAGTGAATTATACAGGGCCCTGATTATCAGTTAATGTGAGTTATACAGGGCTCTGATTATCAGTTACAGTGAGTTATACAGGGCCCTGATTATCAGTTACAGTGAGTTATACAGGGCTCTGATTATCAGTTACAGTGAGTTATACAGGGCTCTGATTATCAGTTACAGTGAGTTATACAGGGCCCTGATTATCAGTTACAGTGAGTTATACAGCGCTCTGATTATCAGTTACAGTGAGTTATACAGGGCCCTGATTATCAGTTAATGTGAGTTATACAGGGCTCTGATTATCAGTTACAGTGAGTTATACAGGGCTCTGATTATCAGTTACAGTGAGTTATACAGGGCTCTGATTATCAGTTACAGTGAGTTATACAGGGCTCTGATTATCAGTTACAGTGAGTTATACAGGGCCCTGATTATCAGTTACAGTGAGTTATACAGGGCTCTGATTATCAGTTACAGTGAGTTATACAGGGCCCTGATTATCAGTTACAGTGAGTTATACAGGGCCCTGATTATCAGTTACAGTGAGTTATACAGGGCTCTGATTATCAGTTACAGTGAGTTATACAGGGCCCTGATTATCAGTTACAGCGAGTTATACAGGGCTCTGATTATCAGTTACAGTGAGTTACACAGGGCCCTGATTATCAGTTACAGTGAGTTATACAGGGCTCTGATTATCAGTTACAGTGAGTTATACAGGGCTCTGATTATCAGTTACAGTGAGTTATACAGGGCTCTGATTATCAGTTACAGTGAGTTATACAGGGCCCTGATTATCAGTTACAGTGAGTTATACAGGGCCCTGATTATCAGTTACAGTGAGTTGTACAGGGCTCTGATTATCAGTTACAGTGAATTATACAGGGCCCTGATTATCAGTTACAGTGAGTTATACAGGGCTCTGATTATCAGTTACAGTGTATTATACAGGGCCCTGATTATCAGTTACAGTGAGTTATACAGGGCTCTGATTATCAGTTACAGTGAGTTATACAGGGCTCTGATTATCAGTTACAGTGAGTTATACAGGGCCCTGATTATCAGTTACAGTGAGTTATACAGGGCCCTGATTATCAGTTACAGTGAGTTATACAGGGCCCTGATTATCAGTTACAGTGAGTTATAGAGGGCTCTGATTATCAGTTACAGTGAGTTATACAGGGCTCTGATTATCAGTTACAGTGAGTTATACAGGGCTCTGATTATCAGTTACAGTGAGTTATAGAGGGCTCTGATTATCAGTTACAGTGAGTTATACAGGGCCCTGATTATCAGTTACAGTGAGTTATACAGGGCTCTGATTATCAGTTACAGTGTATTATACAGGGCCCTGATTATCAGTTACAGTGAGTTATACAGGGCTCTGATTATCAGTTACAGTGAATTATACAGGGCCCTGATTATCAGTTACAGTGGGTTATACAGGGCTCTGATTATCAGTTACAGTGAGTTATACAGGGCTCTGATTATCAGTTACAGTGAGTTATACAGGGCTCTGATTATCAGTTACAGTGAGTTATACAGGGCTCTGATTATCAGTTACAGTGAGTTATACAGGGCTCTGATTATCAGTTACAGTGAGTTATACAGGGCCCTGATTATCAGTTACAGTGAGTTATACAGGGCCCTGATTATCAGTTACAGTGAGTTATACAGGGCCCTGATTATCAGTTACAGTGAGTTATACAGGGCCCTGATTATCAGTTACAGTGAGTTATACAGGGCCCTGATTATCAGTTACAGTGAGTTATACAGGGCCCTGATTATCAGTTACAGTGAGTTATACAGGGCCCTGATTATCAGTTACAGTGAGTTATAGAGGGCTCTGATTATCAGTTACAGTGAGTTATACAGGGCCCTGATTATCAGTTACAGTGAGATATACAGGGCTCTGATTATCAGTTACAGTGAGTTATACAGGGCTCTGATTATCAGTTACAGTGAGTTATACAGGGCCCTGATTATCAGTTACAGTGAGTTATACAGGGCTCTGATTATCAGTTACAGTGAGTTATACAGGGCTCTGATTATCAGTTACAGTGAGTTATACAGGGCCCTGATTATCAGTTACAGTGAGTTATAGAGGGCTCTGATTATCAGTTACAGTGAGTTATACAGGGCTCTGATTATCAGTTACAGTGAGTTATACAGGGCTCTGATTATCAGTTACAGTGAGTTATAGAGGGCTCTGATTATCAGTTACAGTGAGTTATACAGGGCCCTGATTATCAGTTACAGTGAGTTATACAGGGCTCTGATTATCAGTTACAGTGAGTTATACAGGGCCCTGATTATCAGTTACAGTGAGTTATACAGGGCCCTGATTATCAGTTACAGTGAGTTATACAGGACTCTGATTATCAGTTACAGTGAGTTATACAGGGCTCTGATTATCTGTTACAGTGAGTTATACAGGGCCCTGATTATCAGTTACAGTGAGTTATACAGGACTCTGATTATCAGTTACAGTGAGTTATACAGGGCTCTGATTATCAGTTACAGTGAGTTATACAGGGCTCTGATTATCAGTTACAGTGAGTTATACAGGGCCCTGATTATCAGTTACAGTGAGTTATACAGGGCCCTGATTATCAGTTACAGTGAGTTATACAGGGCTCTGATTATCAGTTACAGTGAGTTATACAGGGGTCTGATTATCAGTTACAGTGAGTTATACAGGGCCCTGATTATCAGTTACAGTGAGTTATACAGGGCTCTGATTATCAGTTACAGTGAGTTATACAAGGGCCCTGATTATCAGTTACAGTGAGTTATCCAGGGCTCTGATTATCAGTTACAGTGAGTTATACAGGGCTCTGATTATCAGTTACAGTGAGTTATACAGGGCTCTGATTATCAGTTACAGTGAGTTATACAAGGGCCCTGATTATCAGTTACAGTGAGTTATACAAGGGCCCTGATTATCAGTTACAGTGAGTTATACAGGGCTCTGATTATCAGTTACAGTGAGTTATACAAGGGATCTGATTATCAGTTACAGTGGGTTATACAGGGCCCTGATTATCAGTTACAGTGAGTTATACAGGGCCCTGATTATCAGTTACAGTGAGTTATACAGGGCTCTGATTATCAGTTACAGTGAGTTATACAAGGGATCTGATTATCAGTTACAGTGGGTTATTCAGGGCTCTGATTATCAGTTACAGTGAGTTATACAAGGGATCTGATTATCAGTTACAGTGGGTTATTCAGGGCTCTGATTATCAGTTACAGTGAGTTATACAAGGGATCTGATTATCAGTTACAGTGGGTTATTCAGGGCTCTGATTATCAGTTACAGTGAGTTATTCAGGGCTCTGATTATCAGTTACAGTGAGTTATACAAGGGATCTGATTATCAGTTACAGTGGGTTATTCAGGGCTCTGATTATCAGTTACAGTGAGTTATACAGGGCTCCGATTATCAGTTACAGTGAGTTATACAGGGCCCTGATTATCTGTTACAGTGAGTTATACAGGGCCCTGATTATCTGTTACAGTGAGTTATACAGGGCCCTGATTATCAGTTACAGTGAGTTATACAGGGCCCTGATTATCTGTTACAGTGAGTTATACAGGGCTCTGATTATCAGTTACAGTGAGTTATACAAGGGATCTGATTATCAGTTACAGTGGGTTATTCAGGGCCCTGATTATCAGTTACAGTGAGTTATACAGGGCCCTGATTATCAGTTACAGTGAGTTATACAGGGCTCTGATTATCAGTTACAGTGAGTTATACAAGGGATCTGATTATCAGTTACAGTGGGTTATTCAGGGCCCTGATTATCAGTTACAGTGAGTTATACAGGGCCCTGATTATCTGTTACAGTGAGTTATACAGGGCTCTGATTATCAGTTACAGTGAGTTATACAGGGCTCTGATTATCAGTTACAGTGAGTTATACAGGGCTCTGATTATCAGTTACAATGAGTTATACAGGGCTCTGATTATCAGTTACAGTGAGTTATACAGGGCTCTGATTATCAGTTGCAGTGAGTTATACAGGGCTCTGATTATCAGTTACAGTGAGTTATACAAGGGATCTGATTATCAGTTACAGTGAGTTATACAAGGGCCCTGATTATCAGTTACAGTGAGTTATACAGGGCTCTGATTATCAGTTACAGTGAGTTATACAAGGGATCTGATTATCAGTTACAGTGGGTTATACAGGGCCCTGATTATCAGTTACAGTGAGTTATACAAGGGATCTGATTATCAGTTACAGTGGGTTATACAGGGCTCTGATTATCAGTTACAGTGAGTTATACAGGGCTCTGATTATCAGTTACAGTGAGTTATACAGGGCCCTGATTATCTGTTACAGTGAGTTATACAGGGCTCTGATTATCAGTTGCAGTGAGTTATACAAGGGATCTGATTATCAGTTACAGTGGGTTATTCAGGGCCCTGATTATCAGTTACAGTGAGTTATACAGGGCCCTGATTATCAGTTACAGTGAGTTATACAGGGCTCTGATTATCAGTTACAGTGAGTTATACAAGGGATCTGATTATCAGTTACAGTGGGTTATTCAGGGCCCTGATTATCAGTTACAGTGAGTTATACAGGGCCCTGATTATCTGTTACAGTGAGTTATACAGGGCTCTGATTATCAGTTACAGTGAGTTATACAAGGGATCTGATTATCAGTTACAGTGAGTTATACAAGGGCCCTGATTATCAGTTACAGTGAGTTATACAGGGCTCTGATTATCAGTTACAGTGAGTTATACAAGGGATCTGATTATCAGTTACAGTGGGTTATACAGGGCCCTGATTATCAGTTACAGTGAGTTATACAAGGGATCTGATTATCAGTTACAGTGAGTTATACAGGGCCCTGATTATCAGTTACAGTGAGTTATACAGGGCCCTGATTATCAGTTGCAGTGAGTTATACAAGGGATCTGATTATCAGTTACAGTGAGTTATACAGGGCTCTGATTATCAGTTACAGTGAGTTATACAGGGCCCTGATTATCAGTTACAGTGGGTTATTCAGGGCCCTGATTATCAGTTACAGTGAGTTATACAGGGCCCTGATTATCAGTTACAGTGAGTTATACAGGGCCCTGATTATCAGTTACAGTGAGTTATACAAGGGATCTGATTATCAGTTACAGTGGGTTATTCAGGGCCCTGATTATCAGTTACAGTGAGTTATACAGGGCTCTGATTATCAGTTACAGTGAGTTATTCAGGGCTCTGATTATCAGTTACAGTGAGTTATACAAGGGATCTGATTATCAGTTACAGTGGGTTATTCAGGGCCCTGATTATCAGTTACAGTGAGTTATACAGGGCCCTGATTATCTGTTACAGTGAGTTATACAGGGCTCTGATTATCAGTTACAGTGAGTTATACAAGGGATCTGATTATCAGTTAAAGTGGGTTATTCAGGGCCCTGATTATCAGTTACAGTGAGTTATACAGGGCCCTGATTATCAGTTACAGTGAGTTATACAGGGCTCTGATTATCAGTTACAGTGAGATATACAAGGGATCTGATTATCAGTTACAGTGGGTTATTCAGGGCTCTGATTATCAGTTACAGTGAGTTATACAAGGGATCTGATTATCTGTTACAGTGAGTTATACAGGGCTCTGATTATCAGTTACAGTGAGTTATACAAGGGATCTGATTATCAGTTACAGTGAGTTATACAGGGCTCTGATTATCTGTTACAGTGAGTTATACAGGGCCCTGATTATCTGTTACAGTGAGTTATACAGGGCTCTGATTATCTGTTACAGTGAGTTATACAGGGCCCTGATTATCAGTTACAGTGAGTTATACAGGGCTCTGATTATCAGTTACAGTGAGTTATACAGGGCTCTGATTATCAGTTACAGTGAGTTATACAGGGCCCTGATTATCAGTTACAGTGAGTTATCCAGGGCTCTGATTATCAGTTACAGTGAGTTATACAGGGCTCTGATTATCAGTTACAGTGAGTTATACAGGGCCCTGATTATCAGTTACAGTGAGTTATACAAGGGCCCTGATTATCAGTTACAGTGAGTTATACAGGGCCCTGATTATCAGTTACAGTGAGTTATACAGGGCCCTGATTATCAGTTACAGTGGGTTATACAGGGCTCTGATTATCAGTTACAGTGAGTTATCCAGGGCCCTGATTATCAGTTACAGTGAGTTATACAGGGCTCTGATTATCAGTTACAGTGAGTTATACAAGGGCTCTGATTATCAGTTACAGTGAGTTATACAGGGCCCTGATTATCTGTTCTAGTGAGTTATACAGGGCCCTGATTATCAGTTACAGTGGGTTATACAGGGCTCTGATTATCAGTTACAGTGAGTTATCCAGGGCCCTGATTATCAGTTACAGTGAGTTATACAGGGCTCTGATTATCAGTTACAGTGAGTTATACAAGGGCCCTGATTATCAGTTACAGTGGGTTATACAGGGCTCTGATTATCAGTTACAGTGAGTTACACAGAGCTCTGATTATCAGTTACAGTGAGTTATACAGGACTCTGATTATCAGTTACAGTGAGTTATACAGGGCCCTGATTATCAGTTACAGTGAGTTATACAGGGCTCTGATTATCAGTTACAGTGAGTTATACAGGGCCCTGATTATCTGTTCTAGTGAGTTATACAGGGCCCTGATTATCAGTTACAGTGAGTTATACAGGGCCCTGATTATCTGTTCTAGTGAGTTATACAGGGCCCTGATTATCAGTTACAGTGAGTTATACAGGGCTCTGATTATCTGTTCTAGTGAGTTATACAGGGCCCTGATTATCAGTTACAGTGGGTTATACAGGGCTCTGATTATCAGTTACAGTGAGTTATACAGGGCCCTGATTATCAGTTACAGTGAGTTATACAGGGCTCTCATTATCAGTTACAGTGAGTTATACAAGGGCTCTGATTATCAGTTACAGTGAATTATACAGGGCTCTGATTATCAGTTACAGTGAGTTATCCAGGGCTCTGATTATCAGTTACAGTGAGTTATACAAGGGCCCTGATTATCAGTTACAGTGAGTTATACAAGGGCTCTGATTATCAGTTACAGTGAGTTATACAAGGGCCCTGATTATCAGTTACAGTGAGTTATACAGGGCTCTGATTATCAGTTACAGTGAGTTATACAAGGGCTCTGATTATCAGTTACAGTGAGTTATCCAGGGCTCTGATTATCAGTTACAGTGAGTTATACAAGGGCTCTGATTATCAGTTACAGTGAGTTATCCAGGGCTCTGATTATCAGTTACAGTGAGTTATACAAGGGCCCTGATTATCAGTTACAGTGAGTTATACAGGGCTCTGATTATCAGTTACAGTGAGTTATACAGGGCTCTGATTATCAGTTGCAGTGAGTTATACAGGGCTCTGATTATCAGTTACAGTGAGTTATACAAGGGATCTGATTATCAGTTACAGTGGGTTATACAGGGCCCTGATTATCAGTTACAGTGAGTTATACAGGGATCTGATTATCAGTTACAGTGGGTTATACAGGGCCCTGATTATCAGTTACAGTGAGTTATACAGGGCTCTGATTATCAGTTACAGTGAGTTATACAGTGCCCTGATTATCAGTTGCAGTGGGTTATACAGGGCTCTGATTATCAGTTACAGTGAGTTATACAGGGCCCTGATTATCAGTTGCAGTGGGTTATTCAGGGCTCTGATTATCAGTTACAGTGAGTTATACAGGGCCCTGATTATCAGTTACAGTCAGTTATACAGGGCCCTGATTATCAGTTACAGTGAGTTATACAGGGCTCTGATTATCTGTTACAGTGAGTTATACAGGGCTCTGATTAACAGTTACAGTGAGTTATACAGGGCCCTGATTATCTTTTACAGTGAGTTATACAGGGCTCTGATTATCAGTTACAGTGAGTTATACAGGGCCCTGATTATCTGTTACAGTGAGTTATACAGGGCTCTGATTAACAGTTACAGTGAGTTATACAAGGGATCTGATTATCAGTTACAGTGGGTTATTCAGGGCCCTGATTATCAGTTACAGTGAGTTATACAGGGCCCTGATTATCTGTTACAGTGAGTTATACAGGGCCCTGATTATCTGTTACAGTGAGTTATACAGGGCTCTGATTATCAGTTACAGTGAGTTATACAGGGCTCTGATTATCAGTTACAGTGAGTTATACAGGGCTCTGATTATCAGTTACAGTGAATTATACAGGGCCCTGATTATCAGTTAATGTGAGTTATACAGGGCTCTGATTATCAGTTACAGTGAGTTATACAGGGCTCTGATTATCAGTTACAGTGAGTTATACAGGGCCCTGATTATCAGTTACAGTGAGTTATACAGGGCCCTGATTATCAGTTACAGTGAGTTATACAGGGCCCTGATTATCAGTTACAGTGAGTTATACAGGGCCCTGATTATCAGTTACAGTGAGTTATACAGGGCTCTGATTATCAGTTACAGTGAGTTATACAGGGCCCTGATTATCAGTTACAGTGAGTTATACAGGGCCCTGATTATCAGTTACAGTGAGTTATACAGGGCCCTGATTATCAGTTACAGTGAGTTATACAGGGCTCTGATTATCAGTTACAGTGAGTTATACAGGGCCCTGATTATCAGTTACAGTGAGTTATACAGGGCCCTGATTATCAGTTACAGTGAGTTATACAGGGCTCTGATTATCAGTTACAGTGAGTTATACAGGGCCCTGATTATCAGTTACAGCGAGTTATACAGGGCTCTGATTATCAGTTACAGTGAGTTATACAGGGCTCTGATTATCAGTTACAGTGAGTTATACAGGGCTCTGATTATCAGTTACAGTGAGTTATACAGGGCTCTGATTATCAGTTACAGTGAGTTATACAGGGCCCTGATTATCAGTTACAGTGAGTTATACAGGGCCCTGATTATCAGTTACAGTGAGTTATACAGGGCTCTGATTATCAGTTACAGTGAGTTATACAGGGCCCTGATTATCAGTTACAGCGAGTTATACAGGGCTCTGATTATCAGTTACAGTGAGTTATACAGGGCTCTGATTATCAGTTACAGTGAGTTATACAGGGCTCTGATTATCAGTTACAGTGAGTTATACAGGGCTCTGATTATCAGTTAAAGTGAGTTATACAGGGCTCTGATTATCAGTTACAGTGAGTTATACAGGGCCCTGATTATCAGTTACAGTGAGTTATACAGGGCTCTGATTATCAGTTACAGTGAGTTATACAGGGCTCTGATTATCAGTTACAGTGAGTTATACAGGGCCCTGATTATCAGTTACAGTGAGTTGTACAGGGCTCTGATTATCAGTTACAGTGAATTATACAGGGCCCTGATTATCAGTTACAGTGAGTTATACAGGGCCCTGATTATCAGTTACAGTGAGTTATACAGGGCTCTGATTATCAGTTACAGTGAGTTATACAGGGCTCTGATTATCAGTTACAGTGAGTTATACAGGGCTCTGATTATCAGTTACAGTGAGTTATACAGGGCTCTGATTATCAGTTACAGTGAGTTATACAGGGCTCTGATTATCAGTTACAGTGAATTATACAGGGCCCTGATTATCAGTTACAGTGAGTTATACAGGGCCCTGATTATCAGTTACAGTGAGTTATACAGGGCTCTGATTATCAGTTACAGTGAGTTATACAGGGCCCTGATTATCAGTTACAGTGAGTTATACAGGGCCCTGATTATCAGTTACAGTGAGTTATACAGGGCCCTGATTATCAGTTACAGTGAGTTATAGAGGGCTCTGATTATCAGTTACAGTGAGTTATACAGGGCTCTGATTATCAGTTACAGTGAGTTATACAGGGCTCTGATTATCAGTTACAGTGAGTTATACAGGGCCCTGATTATCAGTTACAGTGAGTTATACAGGGCCCTGATTATCAGTTACAGTGAGTTATACAGGGCCCTGATTATCAGTTACAGTGAGTTATACAGGGCTCTGATTATCAGTTACAGTGAGTTATACAGGGCTCTGATTATCAGTTACAGTGAGTTATACAAGGCCCTGATTATCAGTTACAGTGAGTTATACAGGGCTCTGATTATCAGTTGCAGTGAGTTATACAGGGCTCTGATTATCAGTTACAGTGAATTATACAGGGCCCTGATTATCAGTTACAGTGAGTTATACAGGGCCCTGATTATCAGTTACAGTGAGTTATACAGGGCCCTGATTATCAGTTACAGTGAGTTATACAGGGCCCTGATTATCAGTTACAGTGAGTTATACAGGGCTCTGATTATCAGTTACAGTGAGTTATACAGGGCCCTGATTATCAGTTACAGTGAGTTATACAGGGCTCTGATTATCAGTTACAGTGAGTTATACAGGGCTCTGATTATCAGTTACAGTGAGTTATACAGGGCCCTGATTATCAGTTACAGTGAGTTATACAGGGCTCTGATTATCAGTTACAGTGAGTTATACAGGGCTCTGATTATCAGTTACAGTGAGTTATACAGGGCTCTGATTATCAGTTACAGTGAGTTATACAGGGCCCTGATTATCAGTTACAGTGAGTTATACAGGGCCCTGATTATCAGTTACAGTGAGTTATACAGGACTCTGATTATCAGTTACAGTGAGTTATACAGGGCTCTGATTATCTGTTACAGTGAGTTATACAGGGCTCTGATTATCAGTTACAGTGAGTTATACAGGGCTCTGATTATCAGTTACAGTGAGTTATACAGGGCTCTGATTATCAGTTACAGTGAGTTATACAGGGCCCTGATTATCAGTTACAGTGAGTTATACAGGGCCCTGATTATCAGTTACAGTGAGTTATACAGGGCCCTGATTATCAGTTACAGTGAGTTATACAGGACTCTGATTATCAGTTACAGTGAGTTATACAGGGCTCTGATTATCAGTTACAGTGAGTTATACAGGGCTCTGATTATCAGTTACAGTGAGTTATACAGGGCCCTGATTATCAGTTACAGTGAGTTATACAGGACTCTGATTATCAGTTACAGTGAGTTATACAGGGCTCTGATTATCAGTTACAGTGAGTTATACAGGGCTCTGATTATCAGTTACAGTGAGTTATACAGGGCCCTGATTATCAGTTACAGTGAGTTATACAGGGCTCTGATTATCAGTTACAGTGAGTTATACAGGGGTCTGATTATCAGTTACAGTGAGTTATACAGGGCCCTGATTATCAGTTACAGTGAGTTATACAGGGCTCTGATTATCAGTTACAGTGAGTTATACAAGGGCCCTGATTATCAGTTACAGTGAGTTATACAGGGCTCTGATTATCAGTTACAGTGAGTTATACAGGGCTCTGATTATCAGTTACAGTGAGTTATACAGGGCTCTGATTATCAGTTACAGTGAGTTATACAAGGGCCCTGATTATCAGTTACAGTGAGTTATACAAGGGCCCTGATTATCAGTTGCAGTGAGTTATACAGGGCTCTGATTATCAGTTACAGTGAGTTATACAGGGCCCTGATTATCAGTTACAGTGAGTTATACAGGGCTCTGATTATCAGTTACAGTGAGTTATACAGGGCTCTGATTATCAGTTACAGTGAGTTATACAAGGGATCTGATTATCAGTTACAGTGGGTTATACAGGGCCCTGATTATCAGTTACAGTGAGTTATACAGGGCCCTGATTATCAGTTACAGTGAGTTATACAGGGCCCTGATTATCAGTTACAGTGAGTTATACAAGGGCCCTGATTATCAGTTGCAGTGAGTTATACAGGGCTCTGATTATCAGTTACAGTGAGTTATACAAGGGCCCTGATTATCAGTTGCAGTGAGTTATACAGGGCTCTGATTATCAGTTACAGTGAGTTATACAGGGCTCTGATTATCAGTTACAGTGAGTTATACAGGGCTCTGATTATCAGTTACAGTGAGTTATACAAGGGATCTGATTATCAGTTACAGTGGGTTATACAGGGCCCTGATTATCAGTTACAGTGAGTTATACAGGGCCCTGATTATCAGTTACAGTGAGTTATACAGGGCTCTGATTATCAGTTACAGTGAGTTATACAAGGGATCTGATTATCAGTTACAGTGGGTTATTCAGGGCTCTGATTATCAGTTACAGTGAGTTATACAAGGGATCTGATTATCAGTTACAGTGGGTTATTCAGGGCTCTGATTATCAGTTACAGTGAGTTATACAAGGGATCTGATTATCAGTTACAGTGGGTTATTCAGGGCTCTGATTATCAGTTACAGTGAGTTATTCAGGGCTCTGATTATCAGTTACAGTGAGTTATACAAGGGATCTGATTATCAGTTACAGTGGGTTATTCAGGGCTCTGATTATCAGTTACAGTGAGTTATACAGGGCTCCGATTATCAGTTACAGTGAGTTATACAGGGCCCTGATTATCTGTTACAGTGAGTTATACAGGGCCCTGATTATCTGTTACAGTGAGTTATACAGGGCCCTGATTATCAGTTACAGTGAGTTATACAGGGCCCTGATTATCTGTTACAGTGAGTTATACAGGGCCCTGATTATCAGTTACAGTGAGTTATACAAGGGATCTGATTATCAGTTACAGTGGGTTATTCAGGGCCCTGATTATCAGTTACAGTGAGTTATACAGGGCCCTGATTATCAGTTACAGTGAGTTATACAGGGCTCTGATTATCAGTTACAGTGAGTTATACAAGGGATCTGATTATCAGTTACAGTGGGTTATTCAGGGCCCTGATTATCAGTTACAGTGAGTTATACAGGGCCCTGATTATCTGTTACAGTGAGTTATACAGGGCTCTGATTATCAGTTACAGTGAGTTATACAAGGGATCTGATTATCAGTTACAGTGAGTTATACAAGGGCCCTGATTATCAGTTACAGTGAGTTATACAGGGCTCTGATTATCAGTTACAGTGAGTTATACAAGGGATCTGATTATCAGTTACAGTGGGTTATACAGGGCCCTGATTATCAGTTACAGTGAGTTATACAAGGGATCTGATTATCAGTTACAGTGGGTTATACAGGGCTCTGATTATCAGTTACAGTGAGTTATACAGGGCTCTGATTATCAGTTACAGTGAGTTATACAGGGCCCTGATTATCTGTTACAGTGAGTTATACAGGGCTCTGATTATCAGTTACAGTGAGTTATACAAGGGATCTGATTATCAGTTACAGTGGGTTATTCAGGGCCCTGATTATCAGTTACAGTGAGTTATACAGGGCCCTGATTATCAGTTACAGTGAGTTATACAGGGCTCTGATTATCAGTTACAGTGAGTTATACAAGGGATCTGATTATCAGTTACAGTGGGTTATTCAGGGCCCTGATTATCAGTTACAGTGAGTTATACAGGGCCCTGATTATCTGTTACAGTGAGTTATACAGGGCTCTGATTATCAGTTACAGTGAGTTATACAAGGGATCTGATTATCAGTTACAGTGAGTTATACAAGGGCCCTGATTATCAGTTACAGTGAGTTATACAGGGCTCTGATTATCAGTTACAGTGAGTTATACAAGGGATCTGATTATCAGTTACAGTGGGTTATACAGGGCCCTGATTATCAGTTACAGTGAGTTATACAAGGGATCTGATTATCAGTTACAGTGGGTTATACAGGGCTCTGATTATCAGTTACAGTGTGTTATACAGGGCTCTGATTATCAGTTACAGTGAGTTATACAAGGGATCTGATTATCAGTTACAGTGGGTTATACAGGGCCCTGATTATCAGTTACAGTGAGTTATACAGGGCTCTGATTATCAGTTACAGTGAGTTATACAGGGCTCTGATTATCAGTTACAGTGAGTTATACAGGGCCCTGATTATCAGTTACAGTGGGTTATTCAGGGCCCTGATTATCAGTTACAGTGAGTTATACAGGGCCCTGATTATCAGTTACAGTGAGTTATACAGGGCCCTGATTATCAGTTACAGTGAGTTATACAAGGGATCTGATTATCAGTTACAGTGGGTTATTCAGGGCCCTGATTATCAGTTACAGTGAGTTATACAGGGATCTGATTATCAGTTACAGTGGGTTATTCAGGGCCCTGATTATCAGTTACAGTGAGTTATACAGGGCCCTGATTATCTGTTACAGTGAGTTATACAGGGCTCTGATTATCAGTTACAGTGAGTTATACAAGGGATCTGATTATCAGTTACAGTGGGTTATTCAGGGCCCTGATTATCAGTTACAGTGAGTTATACAGGGCCCTGATTATCAGTTACAGTGAGTTATACAGGGCTCTGATTATCAGTTACAGTGAGATATACAAGGGATCTGATTATCAGTTACAGTGGGTTATTCAGGGCTCTGATTATCAGTTACAGTGAGTTATACAAGGGATCTGATTATCTGTTACAGTGAGTTATACAGGGCTCTGATTATCAGTTACAGTGAGTTATACAAGGGATCTGATTATCAGTTACAGTGAGTTATACAGGGCTCTGATTATCTGTTACAGTGAGTTATACAGGGCCCTGATTATCTGTTACAGTGAGTTATACAGGGCTCTGATTATCTGTTACAGTGAGTTATACAGGGCCCTGATTATCAGTTACAGTGAGTTATACAGGGCTCTGATTATCAGTTACAGTGAGTTATACAGGGCTCTGATTATCAGTTACAGTGAGTTATACAGGGCCCTGATTATCAGTTACAGTGAGTTATACAGGGCCCTGATTATCAGTTACAGTGAGTTATACAGGGCCCTGATTATCAGTTACAGTGGGTTATACAGGGCTCTGATTATCAGTTACAGTGAGTTATCCAGGGCCCTGATTATCAGTTACAGTGAGTTATACAGGGCTCTGATTATCAGTTACAGTGAGTTATACAAGGGCTCTGATTATCAGTTACAGTGAGTTATACAGGGCCCTGATTATCTGTTCTAGTGAGTTATACAGGGCCCTGATTATCAGTTACAGTGGGTTATACAGGGCTCTGATTATCAGTTACAGTGAGTTATCCAGGGCCCTGATTATCAGTTACAGTGAGTTATACAGGGCTCTGATTATCAGTTACAGTGAGTTATACAAGGGCCCTGATTATCAGTTACAGTGGGTTATACAGGGCTCTGATTATCAGTTACAGTGAGTTACACAGAGCTCTGATTATCAGTTACAGTGAGTTATACAGGGCCCTGATTATCAGTTACAGTGAGTTATACAGGGCTCTGATTATCAGTTACAGTGAGTTATACAGGGCCCTGATTATCTGTTCTAGTGAGTTATACAGGGCCCTGATTATCAGTTACAGTGAGTTATACAGGGCCCTGATTATCTGTTCTAGTGAGTTATACAGGGCCCTGATTATCAGTTACAGTGAGTTATACAGGGCTCTGATTATCTGTTCTAGTGAGTTATACAGGGCCCTGATTATCAGTTACAGTGGGTTATACAGGGCTCTGATTATCAGTTACAGTGAGTTATACAGGGCCCTGATTATCAGTTACAGTGAGTTATACAGGGCTCTCATTATCAGTTACAGTGAGTTATACAAGGGCTCTGATTATCAGTTACAGTGAATTATACAGGGCTCTGATTATCAGTTACAGTGAGTTATCCAGGGCTCTGATT
This sequence comes from Heptranchias perlo, assembly GCF_035084215.1. NCBI lineage: Eukaryota > Metazoa > Chordata > Chondrichthyes > Hexanchiformes > Hexanchidae > Heptranchias > Heptranchias perlo. The sequence continues at coordinate 515,166 of NC_090339.1, read as the reverse complement.
ATCAGTTACAGTGAGTTATACAAGGGCCCTGATTATCAGTTACAGTGAGTTATACAAGGGCTCTGATTATCAGTTACAGTGAGTTATACAAGGGCCCTGATTATCAGTTACAGTGAGTTATACAGGGCTCTGATTATCAGTTACAGTGAGTTATACAAGGGCTCTGATTATCAGTTACAGTGAGTTATCCAGGGCTCTGATTATCAGTTACAGTGAGTTATACAAGGGCTCTGATTATCAGTTACAGTGAGTTATCCAGGGCTCTGATTATCAGTTACAGTGAGTTATACAAGGGCCCTGATTATCAGTTACAGTGAGTTATACAGGGCTCTGATTATCAGTTACAGTGAGTTATACAGGGCTCTGATTATCAGTTGCAGTGAGTTATACAGGGCTCTGATTATCAGTTACAGTGAGTTATACAAGGGATCTGATTATCAGTTACAGTGGGTTATACAGGGCCCTGATTATCAGTTACAGTGAGTTATACAGGGATCTGATTATCAGTTACAGTGGGTTATACAGGGCCCTGATTATCAGTTACAGTGAGTTATACAGGGCTCTGATTATCAGTTACAGTGAGTTATACAGTGCCCTGATTATCAGTTTTAGTGGGTTATACAGGGCTCTGATTATCAGTTACAGTGAGTTATACAGGGCCCTGATTATCAGTTGCAGTGGGTTATTCAGGGCTCTGATTATCAGTTACAGTGAGTTATACAGGGCCCTGATTATCAGTTACAGTCAGTTATACAGGGCCCTGATTATCAGTTACAGTGAGTTATACAGGGCCCTGATTATCAGTTACAGTGAGTTATACAGGGCCCTGATTATCTGTTACAGTGAGTTATACAGGGCTCTGATTATCTGTTACAGTGAGTTATACAGGGCCCTGATTATCAATTACAGTGAGTTATACAGGGCTCTGATTATCAGTTACAGTGGGTTATACAGGGCTCTGATTATCAGTTACAGTGAGTTATACAGGGCCCTGATTATCAATTACAGTGAGTTATACAGGGCTCTGATTAACAGTTACAGTGAGTTATACAGGGCCCTGATTATCTGTTACAGTGAGTTATACAGGGCTCTGATTATCAGTTACAGTGAGTTATACAGGGCCCTGATTATCTGTTACAGTGAGTTATACAGGGCTCTGATTAACAGTTACAGTGAGTTATACAAGGGATCTGATTATCAGTTACAGTGGGTTATTCAGGGCCCTGATTATCAGTTACAGTGAGTTATACAGGGCCCTGATTATCTGTTACAGTGAGTTATACAGGGCCCTGATTATCTGTTACAGTGAGTTATACAGGGCTCTGATTATCAGTTACAGTGAGTTATACAGGGCTCTGATTATCAGTTACAGTGAGTTATACAGGGATCTGATTATCAGTTACAGTGGGTTATTCAGGGCCCTGATTATCAGTTACAGTGAGTTATACAGGGCCCTGATTATCAGTTACAGTGAGTTATACAGGGCCCTGATTATCAGTTACAGTGAGTTATACAAGGGATCTGATTATCTGTTACAGTGAGTTATACAGGGCTCTGATTATCAGTTACAGTGAGTTATACAGGGCTCTGATTATCAGTTACAGTGAGTTATACAGGGCCCTGATTATCAGTTACAGTGAGTTATACAGGGCCCTGATTATCAGTTACAGTGAGTTATACAAGGGATCTGATTATCAGTTACAGTGGGTTATTCAGGGCCCTGATTATCAGTTACAGTGAGTCAGACAGGGCCCTGATTATCAGTTACAGTGAGTTATACAGGGCCCTGATTATCAGTTACAGTGAGTTATACAAGGGATCTGATTATCAGTTACAGTGGGTTATTCAGGGCTCTGATTATCAGTTACAGTGAGTTATACAGGGCTCTGATTATCAGTTACAGTGAGTTATACAGGGCCCTGATTATCAGTTACAGTGAGTTATACAGGGCCCTGATTATCAGTTACAGTGAGTTATACAAGGGATCTGATTATCTGTTACAGTGAGTTATACAGGGCTCTGATTATCAGTTACAGTGAGTTATACAGGGCTCTGATTATCAGTTACAGTGAGTTATACAGGACCCTGATTATCAGTTACAGTGAGTTATACAGGGCCCTGATTATCAGTTACAGTGAGTTATACAAGGGATCTGATTATCAGTTACAGTGGGTTATTCAGGGCCCTGATTATCAGTTACAGTGAGTTATACAGGGCTCTGATTATCAGTTACAGTGAGTTATACAGGGCTCTGATTATCAGTTACAGTGAGTTATACAGGGCCCTGATTATCTGTTACAGTGAGTTATACAGGGCTCTGATTATCAGTTACAGTGAGTTATACAAGGGATCTGATTATCAGTTACAGTGGGTTATTCAGGGCCCTGATTATCAGTTACAGTGAGTTATACAGGGCCCTGATTATCAGTTACAGTGAGTTATACAGGGCTCTGATTATCAGTTACAGTGAGTTATACAAGGGATCTGATTATCAGTTACAGTGGGTTATTCAGGGCCCTGATTATCAGTTACAGTGAGTTATACAGGGCCCTGATTATCAGTTACAGTGAGTTATACAGGGCTCTGATTATCAGTTACAGTGAGTTATACAAGGGATCTGATTATCAGTTACAGTGGGTTATTCAGGACCCTGATTATCAGTTACAGTGAGTTATACAGGGCTCTGATTATCAGTTACAGTGAGTTATACAAGGGATCTGATTATCAGTTACAGTGAGTTATACAAGGGCCCTGATTATCAGTTACAGTGAGTTATACAGGGCTCTGATTATTAGTTACAGTGAGTTATACAAGGGATCTGATTATCAGTTACAGTGGGTTATACAGGGCTCTGATTATCAGTTACAGTGAGTTATACAGGGCTCTGATTATCAGTTACAGTGAGTTATACAAGGGATCTGATTATCAGTTACAGTGGGTTATACAGGGCCCTGATTATCAGTTACAGTGAGTTATACAAGGGATCTGATTATCAGTTACTGTGAGTTATACAGGGCCCTGATTATCAGTTACAGTGAGTTATACAGGGCCCTGATTATCAGTTACAGTGAGTTATACAGGGCCCTGATTATCTGTTACAGTGAGTAATACAGGGCTCTGATTATCAGTTACAGTGAGTTATACAAGGGATCTGATTATCAGTTACAGTGGGTTATTCAGGGCCCTGATTATCAGTTACAGTGAGTTATACAGGGCCCTGATTATCAGTTACAGTGAGTTATACAGGGCTCTGATTATCAGTTACAGTGAGTTATACAAGGGATCTGATTATCAGTTACAGTGGGTTATTCAGGGCCCTGATTATCAGTTACAGTGAGTTATACAGGGCCCTGATTATCTGTTACAGTGAGTTATACAGGGCCCTGATTATCAGTTACAGTGGGTTATACAGGGCTCTGATTATCAGTTACAGTGAGTTATACAAGGGATCTGATTATCAGTTACAGTGAGTTATACAGGGCTCTGATTATCTGTTACAGTGAGTTATACAGGGCCCTGATTATCTGTTACAGTGAGTTATACAGGGCTCTGATTATCTGTTACAGTGAGTTATACAGGGCCCTGATTATCAGTTACAGTGAGTTATACAAGGGATCTGATTATCAGTTACAGTGAGTTATACAGGGCTCTGATTATCTGTTACAGTGAGTTATACAGGGCCCTGATTATCAGTTACAGTGAGTTATACAGGGCCCTGATTATCAGTTACAGTGAGTTATACAGGGCTCTGATTATCAGTTACAGTGAGTTATACAGGGCCCTGATTATCAGTTACAGTGAATTATACAGGGCCCTGATTATCAGTTACAGTGAGTTATACAGGGCTCTGATTATCAGTTACAGTGAATTATACAGGGCCCTGATTATCAGTTACAGTGAGTTATACAGGGCCCTGATTATCAGTTACAGTGAGTTATACAGGGCTCTGATTATCAGTTACAGTGAATTATACAGGGCCCTGATTATCAGTTACAGTGAGTTATACAGGGCCCTGATTATCAGTTACAGTGAATTATACAGGGCCCTGATTATCAGTTACAGTGAGTTATACAGGGCCCTGATTATCAGTTACAGTGAATTATACAGGGCCCTGATTATCAGTTACAGTGAGTTATACAGGGCTCTGATTATCAGTTACAGTGAGTTATACAGGGCTCTGATTATCAGTTACAGTGAGTTATACAGGGCTCTGATTATCTGTTACAGTGAGTTACACAGGGCCCTGATTATCAGTTACAGTGAGTTATACAGGGCCCTGATTATCAGTTACAGTGAGTTATACAGGGCCCTGATTATCAGTTACAGTGAGTTATACAGGGATCTGATTATCAGTTACAGTGAGTTATACAGGGCTCTGATTATCAGTTACAGTGAGTTATACAGGGCCCTGATTATCAGTTACAGTGAGTTATACAAGGGATCTGATTATCTGTTACAGTGGGTTATACAGGGCTCTGATTATCAGTTACAGTGAATTATACAGGGCCCTGATTATCAGTTACAGTGAGTTATACAAGGGATCTGATTATCTGTTACAGTGAATTATACAGGGCCCTGATTATCAGTTACAGTGAGTTATACAGGGCCCTGATTATCAGTTACAGTGAGTTATACAGGGCTCTGATTATCAGTTACAGTGAGTCATACAAGGGATCTGATTATCAGTTACAGTGAGTTATACAGGGCTCTGATTATCTGTTACAGTGAGTTATACAGGGCCCTGATTATCTGTTACAGTGAGTTATACAGGGCTCTGATTATCAGTTACAGTGAGTCATACAAGGGATCTGATTATCAGTTACAGTGAGTTATACAGGGCTCTGATTATCTGTTACAGTGAGTTATACAGGGCCCTGATTATCAGTTACAGTGAGTTATACAGGGCTCTGATTATCTGTTGCAGTGAGTTATACAGGGCCCTGATTATCAGTTACAGTGAGTTATACAGGGCTCTGATTATCAGTTACAGTGAGTTATACAGGGCCCTGATTATCTGTTACAGTGAGTTATACAGGGCCCTGATTATCAGTTACAGTGAGTTATACAGGGCTCTGATTATCAGTTACAGTGAGTTATCCAGGGCTCTGATTATCAGTTACAGTGAGTTATACAGGGCTCTGATTATCAGTTACAGTGAGTTATACAGGGCCCTGATTATCAGTTACAGTGAGTTATACAAGGGCCCTGATTATCAGTTACAGTGAGTTATACAGGGCTCTGATTATCAGTTACAGTGAGTTATACAAGGGCTCTGATTATCAGTTACAGTGAGTTATCCAGGGCTCTGATTATCAGTTACAGTGAGTTATACAAGGGCCCTGATTATCAGTTACAGTGAGTTATACAAGGGCCCTGATTATCAGTTACAGTGAGTTATACAAGGGCCCTGATTATCAGTTACAGTGAGTTATACAAGGGCCCTGATTATCAGTTACAGTGAGTTATACAGGGCTCTGATTATCAGTTACAGTGAGTTATACAAGGGCTCTGATGATCAGTTACAGTGAGTTATCCAGGGCTCTGATTATCAGTTACAGTGAGTTATACAAGGGCTCTGATTATCAGTTACAGTGAGTTATCCAGGGCTCTGATTATCAGTTACAGTGAGTTATACAAGGGCCCTGATTATCAGTTACAGTGAGTTATACAGGGCTCTGATTATCAGTTACAGTGAGTTATACAGGGCTCTGATTATCAGTTGCAGTGAGTTATACAGGGCTCTGATTATCAGTTACAGTGAGTTATACAAGGGATCTGATTATCAGTTACAGTGGGTTATACAGGGCCCTGATTATCAGTTACAGTGAGTTATACAGGGATCTGATTATCAGTTACAGTGGGTTATACAGGGCCCTGATTATCAGTTACAGTGAGTTATACAGGGCTCTGATTATCAGTTGCAGTGGGTTATTCAGGGCTCTGATTATCAGTTACAGTGAGTTATACAGGGCCCTGATTATCAGTTACAGTCAGTTATACAGGGCCCTGATTATCAGTTACAGTGAGTTATACAGGTCCCTGATTATCAGTTACAGTGAGTTATACAGGGCCCTGATTATCTGTTACAGTGAGTTATACAGGGCTCTGATTATCTGTTACAGTGAGTTATACAGGGCTCTGATTATCAGTTACAGTGAGTTATACAGGGCTCTGATTATCAGTTACAGTGAGTTATACAGGGCCCTGATTATCAGTTACAGTGAGTTATACAGGGCCCTGATTATCAGTTACAGTGAGTTATACAGGGCTCTGATTAACAGTTACAGTGAGTTATACAGGGCCCTGTTTATCTGTTACAGTGAGTTATACAGGGCTCTGATTATCAGTTACAGTGAGTTATACAGGGCTCTGATTAACAGTTACAGTGAGTTATACAGGGCCCTGATTATCAGTTACAGTGAGTTATCCAGGGCTCTGATTATCAGTTACAGTGAGTTATACAAGGGCCCTGATTATCAGTTACAGTGAGTTATACAAGGGCCCTGATTATCAGTTACAGTGAGTTATACAAGGGCCCTGATTATCAGTTACAGTGAGTTATACAGGGCTCTGATTATCAGTTACAGTGAGTTATACAGGGCACTGATTATCAGTTACAGTGAGTTATACAAGGGCTCTGATTATCAGTTACAGTGAGTTATACAGGGATCTGATTATCAGTTACAGTGAGTTATACAGGGCTCTGATTATCAGTTACAGTGAGTTATACAAGGGATCTGATTATCAGTTACAGTGGGTTATACAGGGCTCTGATTATCAGTTACAGTGAGTTATACAGGGCTCTGATTATCAGTTACAGTGAGTTATACAAGGGATCTGATTATCAGTTACAGTGAGTTATACAGGGCTCTGATTATCAGTTACAGTGAGTTATACAAGGGATCTGATTATCAGTTACAGTGGGTTATGCAGGGCCCTGATTATCAGTTACAGTGAGTTATACAAGGGATCTGATTATCAGTTACAGTGGGTTATACAGGGCTCTGATTATCAGTTACAGTGAGTTATCCAGGGCTCTGATTATCAGTTACAGTGAGTTATACAAGGGCTCTGATTATCAGTTACAGTGAGTTATCCAGGGCTCTGATTATCAGTTACAGTGAGTTATACAAGGGCCCTGATTATCAGTTACAGTGAGTTATACAGGGCTCTGATTATCAGTTACAGTGAGTTATACAAGGGATCTGATTATCAGTTACAGTGGGTTATACAGGGCCCTGATTATCAGTTACAGTGAGTTATACAGGGATCTGATTATCAGTTACAGTGGGTTATACAGGGCCCTGATTATCAGTTACAGTGAGTTACACAGGGCTCTGATTATCAGTTGCAGTGAGTTATACAGGGCCCTGATTATCAGTTACAGTGAGTTATACAGGGCTCTGATTATCAGTTACAGTGGGTTATTCAGGGCTCTGATTATCAGTTACAGTGAGTTATACAAGGGATCTGATTATCAGTTACAGTGGGTTATTCAGGGCCCTGATTATCAGTTACAGTGAGTTATACAGGGCCCTGATTATCTGTTACAGTGAGTTATACAGGGCTCTGATTAACAGTTACAGTGAGTTATACAAGGGATCTGATTATCAGTTACAGTGGGTTATTCAGGGCCCTGATTATCAGTTACAGTGAGTTGTACAGGGCCCTGATTATCTGTTACAGTGAGTTATACAGGGCTCTGATTATCAGTTACAGTGAGTTATACAAGGGATCTGATTATCAGTTACAGTGGGTTATTCAGGGCCCTGATTATCAGTTACAGTGAGTTATACAGGGCCCTGATTATCAGTTACAGTGAGTTATACAGGGCCCTGATTATCAGTTACAGTGAGTTATACAAGGGATCTGATTATCAGTTACAGTGGGTTATTCAGGGCCCTGATTATCAGTTACAGTGAGTTATACAGGGCCCTGATTATCAGTTACAGTGAGTTATACAGGGCCCTGATTATCAGTTACAGTGAGTTATACAAGGGATCTGATTATCTGTTACAGTGAGTTATACAGGGCTCTGATTATCAGTTACAGTGAGTTATACAGGGCTCTGATTATCAGTTACAGTGAGTTATACAGGGCTCTGATTATCAGTTACAGTGAGTTATACAGGGCTCTGATTATCAGTTACAGTGAGTTATACAGGGCTCTGATTATCAGTTACAGTGAGTTATACAAGGGATCTGATTATCTGTTACAGTGAGTTATACAGGGCTCTGATTATCAGTTACAGTGAGTTATACAGGGCTCTGATTATCTGTTACAGTGAGTTATACAGGGCTCTGATTATCAGTTACAGTGAGTTATACAGGGCTCTGATTATCAGTTACAGTGAGTTATACAGGGATCTGATTATCAGTTACAGTGGGTTATTCAGGGCCCTGATTATCAGTTACAGTGAGTTATACAGGGCCCTGATTATCAGTTACAGTGAGTTATACAGGGCCCTGATTATCAGTTACAGTGAGTTATACAGGGCTCTGATTATCAGTTACAGTGAGTTATACAGGGCTCTGGTTATCTGTTACAGTGAGTTATACAGGCCCCTGATTATCTGTTGCAGTGAGTTATACAGGGCCCTGATTATCAGTTACAGTGAGTTATACAGGGCACTGATTATCAGTTACAGTGAGTTATACAGGGCTCTGATTATCAGTTACAGTGAGTTATACAGGGCTCTGATTATCTGTTACAGTGAGTTATACAGGGCCCTGATTATCTGTTACAGTGAGTTATACAGGGCCCTGATTATCAGTTACAGTGAGTTATACAGGGCACTGATTATCAGTTACAGTGAGTTATACAGGGCTCTGATTATCAGTTAAAGTGAGTTATACAGGGCTCTGATTATCAGTTACAGTGAGTTATCCAGGGCTCTGATTATCAGTTACAGTGAGTTATACAAGGGCCCTGATTATCAGTTACAGTGAGTTATACAAGGGCCCTGATTATCAGTTACAGTGAGTTATACAAGGGCCCTGATTATCAGTTACAGTGAGTTATACAGGGCACTGATTATCAGTTACAGTGAGTTATACAGGGCACTGATTATCAGTTACAGTGAGTTATACAGGGCTCTGATTATCAGTTACAGTGAGTTATACAGGGCCCTGATTATCAGTTACAGTGAGTTATACAAGGGCCCTGATTATCAGTTACAGTGAGTTATACAAGGGCCCTGATTATCAGTTACAGTGAGTTATACAAGGGCCCTGATTATCAGTTACAGTGAGTTATACAGGGCACTGATTATCAGTTACAGTGAGTTATACAGGGCTCTGATTATCAGTTACAGTGAGTTATACAGGGCTCTGATTATCAGTTACAGTGAGTTATACAAGGGCCCTGATTATCAGTTACAGTGAGTTATACAGGGCACTGATTATCAGTTACAGTGAGTTATACAGGGCTCTGATTATCAGTTACAGTGAGTTATGCAAGGGCCCTGATTATCAGTTACAGTGAGTTATACAGGGCTCTGATTATCAGTTACAGTGAGTTATACAGGGCTCTGATTATCAGTTACAGTGAGTTATACAGGGCTCTGATTATCAGTTACAGTGAGTTATGCAAGGGCCCTGATTATCAGTTACAGTGAGTTATACAGGGCACTGATTATCAGTTACAGTGAGTTATACAGGGCACTGATTATCAGTTACAGTGAGTTATACAGGGCCCTGATTATCAGTTACAGTGAGTTATACAGGGCTCTGATTATCAGTTACAGTGAGTTATACAGGGCACTGATTATCAGTTACAGTGAGTTATACAGGGCTCTGATTATCAGTTACAGTGAGTTATACAGGGCCCTGATTATCAGTTACAGTGAGTTATCCACGGCTCTGATTATCAGTTACAGTGAGTTATACAAGGGCCCTGATTATCAGTTACAGTGAGTTATACAAGGGCCCTGATTATCAGTTACAGTGAGTTATACAAGGGCCCTGATTATCAGTTACAGTGAGTTATACAGGGCTCTGATTATCAGTTACAGTGAGTTATACAGGGCCCTGATTATCAGTTACAGTGAGTTATACAGGGCTCTGATTATCAGTTACAGTGGGTTATACAGGGCTCTGATTATCAGTTACAGTGAGTTATACAGGGCTCTGATTATCAGTTACAGTGAGTTATACAAGGGATCTGATTATCAGTTACAGTGGGTTATACAGGGCTCTGATTATCAGTTACAGTGAGTTATACAGGGCTCTGATTATCAGTTACAGTGAGTTATACAAGGGATCTGATTATCAGTTACAGTGGGTTATACAGGGCTCTGATTATCAGTTACAGTGAGTTATACAGGGCTCTGATTATCAGTTACAGTGAGTTATACAGGGCTCTGATTATCAGTTACAGTGAGTTATACAGGGCTCTGATTATCAGTTACAGTGAGTTATACAAGGGATCTGATTATCAGTTACAGTGGGTTATACAGGGCTCTGATTATCAGTTACAGTGAGTTATACAGGGCCCTGATTATCAGTTACAGTGAGTTATACAGGGCCCTGATTATCAGTTACAGTGAGTTATACAGGGCTCTGATTATCAGTTACAGTGAGTTATACAAGGGATCTGATTATCAGTTACAGTGGGTTATTCAGGGCCCTGATTATCAGTTACAGTGAGTTATACAGGGCCCTGATTATCTGTTACAGTGAGTTATACAGGGCTCTGATTATCAGTTACAGTGAGTTATACAAGGGATCTGATTATCAGTTACAGTGAGTTATACAGGGCCCTGATTATCAGTTACAGTGAGTTATACAGGGCTCTGATTATCAGTTACAGTGAGTTATACAAGGGATCTGATTATCAGTTACAGTGGGTTATTCAGGGCCCTGATTATCAGTTACAGTGAGTTATACAGGGCGCTGATTATCTGTTACAGTGAGTTATACAGGGCTCTGATTAACAGTTACAGTGAGTTATACAAGGGATCTGATTATCAGTTACAGTGAGTTATACAGGGCTCTGATTATCTGTTACAGTGAGTTATACAGGGCCCTGATTATCTGTTACAGTGAGTTATACAGGGCTCTGATTATCTGTTACAGTGAGTTATACAGGGCCCTGATTATCAGTTACAGTGAGTTATACAGGGCCCTGATTAACAGTTACAGTGAGTTATACAGGGCTCTGATTATCAGTTACAGTGAGTTATACAAGGGATCTGAATATCAGTTACATTGAGTTATACAGGGCTCTGATTATCAGTTACAGTGAGTTATACAGGGCTCTGATTATCAGTTACAGTGAGTTATACAGGGCCCTGATTATCAGTTACAGTGAGTTATACAGGGCTCTGATTATCTGTTACAGTGAGTTATACAGGGCTCTGATTATCTGTTACAGTGAGTTATACAAGGGATCTGATTATCAGTTGCATTGAGTTATACAGGGCTCTGATTATCAGTTACAGTGAGTTATACAGGGCTCTGATTATCAGTTACAGTGAGTTATACAAGGGATCTGATTATCAGTTACATTGAGTTATACAGGGCTCTGATTATCAGTTACAGTGAGTTATACAGGGCTCTGATTATCAGTTACAGTGAGTTATACAGGGCCCTGATTATCAGTTACAGTGAGTTATACAGGGCTCTGATTATCAGTTACAGTGAGTTATACAGGGCTCTGATTATCAGTTACAGTGAGTTATACAAGGGATCTGATTATCAGTTACATTGAGTTATACAGGGCTCTGATTATCAGTTACAGTGAGTTATACAGGGCTCTGATTATCAGTTACAGTGAGTTATACAGGGCCCTGATTATCAGTTACAGTGAGTTATACAGGGCCCTGATTATCAGTTACAGTGAGTTATACAGGGCTCTGATTATCAGTTACAGTGAGTTATACAGGGCTCTGATTATCAGTTACAGTGAGTTATACAGGGCTCTGATTATCTGTTACAGTGAGTTATACAGGGCTCTGATTATCAGTTACAGTGAGTTATACAGGGCTCTGATTATCTGTTACAGTGAGTTATACAGGGCTCTGATTATCAGTTACAGTGAGTTATACAGGGCTCTGATTATCTGTTACAGTGAGTTATACAGGGCTCTGATTATCAGTTACATTGAGTTATACAGGGCTCTGATTATCTGTTACAGTGAGTTATACAGGGCTCTGATTATCAGTTACAGTGAGTTATACAGGGCTCTGATTATCAGTTACAGTGAGTTATACAGGGCTCTGATTATCTGTTACAGTGAGTTATACAGGGCTCTGATTACCAGTTACAGTGAGTTATACAGGGCTCTGATTATCAGTTACAGTGAGTTATACAGGGCTCTGATTATCAGTTACAGTGAGTTATAGAGGGCTCTGATTATCAGTTACAGTGAGTTATACAGGGCTCTGATTATCAGTTACAGTGAGTTATACAGGGCTCTGATTATCAGTTACAGTGAGTTATACAGGGCTCTGATTATCTGTTACAGTGAGTTATACAGGGCTCTGATTATCAGTTACAGTGAGTTATACAGGGCTCTGATTATCTGTTACAGTGAGTTATACAGGGCTCTGATTATCAGTTACAGTGAGTTATACAGGGCTCTGATTATCAGTTACAGTGAGTTATACAGGGCTCTGATTATCAGTTACAGTGAGTTATACAGGGCTCTGATTATCAGTTACAGTGAGTTATACAAGGGATCTGATTATCAGTTACAGTGAGTTATACAGGGCTCTGATTATCAGTTACAGTGAGTTATAAAGGGCTCTGATTATCAGTTACAGTGAGTTATACAGGGCTCTGATTATCAATTACAGTGAGTTATACAGGGCTCTGATTATCTGTTACAGTGAGTTATACAGGGCCCTGATTATCAGTTACAGTGAGTTATGCAGGGCTCTGATTATCTGTTACAGTGAGTTATACAGGGCCCTGATTATCTGTTACAGTGAGTTATACAGGGCTCTGATTATCTGTTACAGTGAGTTATACAGGGCCCTGATTATCAGTTACAGTGAGTTATACAGGGCTCTGATTATCAGTTACAGTGAGTTATACAAGGGATCTGATTATCAGTTACAGTGAGTTATACAGGGCCCTGATTATCTGTTACAGTGAGTTATACAGGGCCCTGATTATCAGTTACAGTGAGTTATACAGGGCTGTGATTATCAGTTACAGTGAGTTATACAGGGCCCTGATTATCTGTTACAGTGAGTTATACAGGGCCCTGATTATCAGTTACAGTGAGTTATACAAGGGATCTGATTATCAGTTACAGTGAGTTATACAGGGCTCTGATTATCTGTTACAGTGAGTTATACAGGGCCCTGAATATCTGTTCCAGTGAGTTATACAAGGGATCTGATTATCAGTTACAGTGAGTTATACAGGGCTCTGATTATCTGTTACAGTGAGTTATACAGGGCCCTGATTATCAGTTACAGTGAGTTATACAAGGGATCTGATTATCAGTTACAGTGAGTTATACAGGGCTCTGATTATCAGTTACAGTGAGTTATACAGGGCTCTGATTATCTGTTACAGTGAGTTATACAGGGCCCTGATTATCAGTTACAGTGAGTTATACAGGGCCCTGATTATCAGTTACAGTGAGTTATACAGGGCTCTGATTATCTGTTACAGTGAGTTATACAAGGGATCTGATTATCTGTTACAGTGAGTTATACAGGGCCCTGATTATCAGTTACAGTGAGTTATACAGGGCCCTGATTATCAGTTACAGTGAGTGAGACAGGGCCCTGATTATCAGTTACAGTGAGTTATACAGGGCTCTGATTATCTGTTACAGTGAGTTATACAGGGCTCTGATTATCAGTTACAGTGAGTTATACAGGGCTCTGATTATCTGTTACAGTGAGTTATACAGGGCTCTGATTATCAGTTACAGTGAGTTATACAGGGCCCTGATTATCAGTTACAGTGAGTTATACAGGGCTCTGATTATCAGTTACAGTGAGTTATACAGGGCTCTGATTATCTGTTACAGTGAGTTATACAGGGCCCTGATTATCAGTTACAGTGAGTTATACAAGGGATCTGATTATCAGTTACAGTGAGTTATACAGGGCTCTGATTATCAGTTACAGTGAGTTATACAGGGCTCTGATTATCTGTTACAGTGAGTTATACAGGGCCCTGATTATCTGTTACAGTGAGTTATACAAGGGATCTGATTATCAGTTACAGTGAGTTATACAGGGCTCTGATTATCAGTTACAGTGAGTTATACAGGGCCCTGATTATCAGTTACAGTGAATTATACAGGGCTCTGATTATCAGTTGCAGTGAGTTATACAGGGCTCTGATTATCTGTTACAGTGAGTTATACAGGGCCCTGATTATCTGTTACAGTGAGTTATACAGGGCCCTGATTATCTGTTACAGTGAGTTATACAGGGCCCTGATTATCAGTTACAGTGAATTATACAGGGATCTGATTATCTGTTACAGTGAGTTATACAGGGCCCTGATTATCAGTTACAGTGAGTTATACAGGGCTCTGATTATCAGTTACAGTGAGTTATACAGGGATCTGATTATCTGTTACAGTGAGTTATACAGGGCCCTGATTATCAGTTACAGTGAGTTATACAGGGCCCTGATTATCAGTTACAGTGAGTTATACAGTGCTCTGATTATCAGTTACAGTGAGTTATACAGGGCTCTGATTATCAGTTACAGTGAGTTATACAGGGCCCTGATTATCTGTTACAGTGAGTTATACAGGGCCCTGATTATCTGTTACAGTGAGTTATACAGGGCCCTGATTATCAGTTACAGTGAGTTATACAGGGCTCTGATTATCAGTTACAGTGAGTTATACAGGGCCCTAATTATCAGTTACAGTGAGTTATACAGGGCCCTGATTATCAGTTACAGTGAGTTATACAGGGCTCTGATTATCAGTTACAGTGAGTTATACAGGGCTCTGATTATCAGTTACAGTGAGTTATACAGGGCCCTGATTATCAGTTACAGTGAGTTATACAGGACTCTGATTATCAGTTACAGTGAGTTATACAGGGCCCTGATTATCAGTTACAGTGAGTTATACAGGGCTCTGATTATCTGTTACAGTGAGTTATACAGGGCCCTGATTATCAGTTACAGTGAGTTATACAGGGCCCTGATTATCAGTTACAGTGAGTTATACAGGGCTCTGATTATCAGTTACAGTGAGTTATACAGGGCTCTGATTATCAGTTACAGTGAGTTATACAGGGCTCTGATTATCAGTTACAGTGGGTTATACAGGGCTCTGATTATCAGTTACAGTGAGTTATACAGGGCCCTGATTATCTGTTACAGTGAGTTATACAGGGCTCTGATTATCTGTTACAGTGAGTTATACAGGGCCCTGATTATCAGTTACAGTGAGTTATACAGGGCTCTGATTATCAGTTACAGTGAGTTATACAGGACTCTGATTATCAGTTACAGTGAGTTATACAAGGGATCTGATTATCAGTTACAGTGAGTTATACAGGGCTCTGATTATCAGTTAAAGTGAGTTATACAGGGCCCTGATTATCAGTTACAGTGAGTTATAGAGGGCTCTGATTATCAGTTACAGTGAGTTATACAGGGCCCTGATTATCAGTTACAGTGAGTTATACAGGGCTCTGATTATCTGTTACAGTGAGTTATACAGGGCTCTGATTATCAGTTACAGTGAGTTATACAGGGCTCTGATTATCTGTTACAGTGAGTTATACAGGGCTCTGATTATCAGTTACAGTGAGTTATACAGGGCTCTGATTATCTGTTACAGTGAGTTATACAGGGCTCTGATTATCAGTTACAGTGAGTTATACAGGGCTCTGATTATCAGTTACAGTGAGTTATACAAGTGATCTGATTATCAGTTACAGTGAGTTATACAGGGCTCTGATTATCAGTTACAGTGAGTTATACAGGGATCTGATTATCAGTTACAGTGAGTTATACAGGGCTCTGATTATCAATTACAGTGAGTTATACAGGGCTCTGATTATCTGTTACAGTGAGTTATACAGGGCCCTGATTATCAGTTACAGTGAGTTATACAGGGCTCTGATTATCAGTTACAGTGAGTTATACAGGGCCCTGATTATCAGTTACAGTGAGTTATACAGGGCTCTGATTATCTGTTACAGTGAGTTATACAGGGCTCTGATTATCAGTTACAGTGAGTTATACAGGGCTCTGATTATCTGTTACAGTGAGTTATACAGGGCTCTGATTATCTGTTACAGTGAGTTATACAGGGCTCTGATTATCAGTTACAGTGAGTTATACAGGGCCCTGATTATCAGTTACAGTGAGTTATACAGGGCTCTGATTATCAGTTACAGTGAGTTATACAAGTGATCTGATTATCAGTTACAGTGAGTTACACAGGGCTCTGATTATCAGTTACAGTGAGTTATACAGGGCTCTGATTATCAGTTACAGTGAGTTATACAGGGCTCTGATTATCAATTACAGTGAGTTATACAGGGCTCTGATTATCAGTTACAGTGAGTTATACAGGGCTCTGATTATCTGTTACAGTGAGTTATACAGGGCCCTGATTATCAGTTACAGTGAGTTATACAGGGCTCTGATTATCAGTTACAGTGAGTTATACAGGGCTCTGATTATCAGTTACAGTGAGTTATACAGGGCTCTGATTATCAGTTACAGTGGGTTATACAGGGCTCTGATTATCAGTTACAGTGAGTTATACAGGGCCCTGATTATGTGTTACAGTGAGTTATACAGGGCTCTGATTATCTGTTCCAGTGAGTTATACAGGGCCCTGATTATCAGTTACAGTGAGTCATACAGGACTCTGATTATCAGTTACAGTGAGTTATACAAGGGATCTGATTATCAGTTACAGTGAGTTATACAGGGCTCTGATTATCAGTTACAGTGAGTTATACAGGGCCCTGATTATCAGTTACAGTGAGTTATAGAGGGCTCTGATTATCAGTTACAGTGAGTTATACAGGGCCCTGATTATCAGTCACAGTGAGTTATACAGGGCTCTGATTATCTGTTACAGTGAGTTATACAGGGCTCTGATTATCAGTTACAGTGAGTTATACAGGGCTCTGATTATCTGTTACAGTGAGTTATACAGGGCTCTGATTATCAGTTACAGTGAGTTATACACGGCTCTGATTATCTGTTACAGTGAGTTATACAGGGCTCTGATTATCAGTTACAGTGAGTTATACAGGGCTCTGATTATCAGTTACAGTGAGTTATACAAGTGATCTGATTATCAGTTACAGTGAGTTATACAGGGCTCTGATTATCAGTTACAGTGAGTTATACAGGGCTCTGATTATCTGTTACAGTGAGTTATACAGGGCTCTGATTATCAGTTACAGTGAGTTATACAGGGCTCTGATTATCAGTTACAGTGAGTTATACAAGTGATCTGATTATCAGTTACAGTGAGTTATACAGGGCCCTGATTATCAGTTACAGTGAGTTATACAGGGATCTGATTATCAGTTACAGTGAGTTATACAAGTGATCTGATTATCAGTTACAGTGAGTTATACAAGTGATCTGATTATCAGTTACAGTGAGTTATACAAGTGATCTGATTATCAGTTACAGTGAGTTATACAGGGCTCTGATTATCAGTTACAGTGAGTTATACAAGTGATCTGATTATCAGTTACAGTGAGTTATACAGGGCCCTGATTATCAGTTACAGTGAGTTATACAGGGCCCTGATTATCAGTTACAGTGAGTTATACAGGGCTCTGATTATCAGTTACAGTGAGTTATACAGGGCTCTGATTATCTGTTACAGTGAGTTATACAGGGCTCTGATTATCTGTTACAGTGAGTTATACAGGGCCCTGATTATCAGTTACAGTGAGTTATACAGGGCTCTGATTATCA
Source organism: Heptranchias perlo (assembly GCF_035084215.1). NCBI lineage: Eukaryota > Metazoa > Chordata > Chondrichthyes > Hexanchiformes > Hexanchidae > Heptranchias > Heptranchias perlo. The sequence continues at coordinate 497,278 of NC_090339.1, read as the reverse complement.
GTTACAGTGAGTTATACAAGTGATCTGATTATCAGTTACAGTGAGTTATACAGGGCTCTGATTATCTGTTACAGTGAGTTATACAGGGCTCTGATTATCAGTTACAGTGAGTTATACAGGGCTCTGATTATCTGGTACAGTGAGTTATACAGGGCTCTGATTATCAGTTACAGTGAGTTATACAGGGCTCTGATTATCAGTTACAGTGAGTTATACAAGTGATCTGATTATCAGTTACAGTGAGTTATACAGGGCTCTGATTATCAGTTACAGTGAGTTATACAGGGCTCTGATTATCTGTTACAGTGAGTTATACAGGGCTCTGATTATCAGTTACAGTGAGTTATACAGGGCTCTGATTATCAGTTACAGTGAGTTATACAAGTGATCTGATTATCAGTTACAGTGAGTTATACAGGGCCCTGATTATCAGTTACAGTGAGTTATACAGGGATCTGATTATCTGTTCCAGTGAGTTATACAGGGCTCTGATTATCTGTTACAGTGAGTTATACAGGGCCCTGATTATCAGTTACAGTGAGTTATACAGGGCCCTGATTATCAGTTACAGTGAGTTATACAGCGCCCTGATTATCTGTTACAGTGAGTTATACAGGGCCCTGATTATCAGTTACAGTGAGTTATACAGGGCCCTGATTATCAGTTACAGTGAATTATACAGGGCTCTGATTATCAGTTACAGTGAGTTATACAGGGCTCTGATTATCAGTTACAGTGAGTTATAGAGGGCTCTGATTATCAATTACAGTGAGTTATACAGGGCCCTGATTATCAGTTACAGTGAGTTATACAGGGCCCTGATTATCAGTTACAGTGAGTTATACAGGGCCCTGATTATCAGTTACAGTGAGTTATACAGGCCCCTGATTATCAGTTACAGTGAGTTATACAGGGCCCTGATTATCAGTTACAGTGAGTTATACAGGGCCCTGATTATCACTTACAGTGAGTTATACAGGGCTCTGATTATCAGTTACAGTGAGTTATACAGGGCTCTGATTATCAGTTACAGTGAGTTATACAGGGCTCTGATTATCAGTTACAGTGAGTTATACAGGGCTCTGATTATCAGTTACAGTGAGTTATACAGGGCCCTGATTATCAGTTACAGTGAGTTATACAGGGCCCTGATTATCAGTTACAGTGAGTTATACAGGGATCTGATTATCTGTTATAGTGAGTTATACAGGGCTCTGATTATCTGTTACAGTGAGTTATACAGGGCCCTGATTATCAGTTACAGTGAGTTATACAGGGCCCTGATTATAAGTTACAGTGAGTTATACAGGGCCCTGATTATCAGTTACAGTGAGTTATACAGGGCCCTGATTATCAGTTACAGTGAGTTATACAGGGCCCTGATTATCTGTTACAGTGAGTTATACAGGGCCCTGATTATCAGTTACAGTGAGTTATACAGGGCCCTGATTATCAGTTACAGTGAGTTATACAGGGCTCTGATTATCAGTTACAGTGAGTTATACAGGGCTCTGATTATCAGTTACAGTGAGTTATACAGGGCCCTGATTATCAGTTACAGTGAGTTATACAGGGCCCTGATTATCAGTTAAAGTGAGTTATACAGGGCCCTGATTATCAGTTACAGTGAGTTATACAGGGCTCTGATTATCAGTTACAGTGAGTTATACAGGGCCCTGATTATCAGTTACAGTGAGTTAAACAGGGCCCTGATTATCAGTTGCAGTGAGTTATACAGGGCTCTGATTATCAGTTACAGTGAGTTATACAGGGCTCTGATTATTAGTTACAGTGAGTTATACAGGGCTCTGATTATCAGTTACAGTGAGTTATACAGGGCTCTGATTATCAGTTACAGTGGGTTATACAGGGCTCTGATTATCAGTTACAGTGGGTTATACAGGGCTCTGATTATCAGTTACAGTGAGTTATACAGGGCTCTGATTATCAGTTACAGTGGGTTATACAGGGCTCTGATTATCAGTTACAGTGGGTTATACAGGGCTCTGATTATCAGTTACAGTGAGTTATACAGGGCTCTGATTATCAGTTACAGTGAGTTATACAGGGCTCTGATTATCAGTTACAGTCAGTTATACAGGGCTCTGATTATCTGTTACAGTGAGTTATACAGGGCTCTGATTATCAGTTACAGTGAGTTATACAGGGCTCTGATTATCAGTTACAGTCAGTTATACAGGGCTCTGATTATCTGTTACAGTGAGTTATACAGGGCCCTGATTATCAGTTACAGTGAGTTATACAGGACTCTGATTATCGGTTACAGTGAGTTATACAAGGGATCTGATTATCAGTTACAGTGAGTTATACAGGGCTCTGATTATCAGTTACAGTGAGTTATACAGGGCCCTGATTATCAGTTCCAGTGAGTTATAGAGGGCTCTGATTATCAGTTACAGTGAGTTATACAGGTCCCTGATTATCAGTTACAGTGAGTTATACAGGGCTCTGATTATCTGTTACAGTGAGTTATACAGGGCTCTGATTATCAGTTACAGTGAGTTATACAGGGCTCTGATTATCTGTTACAGTGAGTTATACAGGGCTCTGATTATCAGTTACAGTGAGTTATACAGGGCTCTGATTATCAGTTACAGTGAGTTATACAAGTGATCTGATTATCAGTTACAGTGAGTTATACAGGGCTCTGATTATCAGTTACAGTGAGTTATACAGGGCTCTGATTATCAGTTACAGTGAGTGATACAGGGCTCTGATTATCAATTACAGTGAGTTATACAGGGCTCTGATTATCTGTTACAGTGAGTTACACAGGGCCCTGATTATCAGTTACAGTGAGTTACACAGGGCCCTGATTATCAGTTACAGTGAGTTATACAGGGCCCTGATTATCTGTTACAGTGAGTTATACAGGGCTCTGATTATCTGTTACAGTGAGTTATACAGGGCCCTGATTATCAGTTACAGTGAGTTATACAGGGCTCTGATTATCAGTTACAGTGAGTTATACAGGGCTCTGATTATCAGTTACAGTGAGTTATACAGGGCTCTGATTATCAGTTACAGTGAGTTATACAGGGCTCTGATTATCAGTTACAGTGGGTTATACAGGGCTCTGATTATCAGTTACAGTGAGTTATACAGGGCCCTGATTATCTGTTACAGTGAGTTATACAGGGCTCTGATTATCTGTTCCAGTGAGTTATACAGGGCCCTGATTATCAGTTACAGTGAGTTATACAGGACTCTGATTATCAGTTACAGTGAGTTATACAAGGGATCTGATTATCAGTTACAGTGAGTTATACAGGGCTCTCATTATCAGTTACAGTGAGTTATACAGGGCCCTGATTATCAGTTACAGTGAGTTATAGAGGGCTCTGATTATCAGTTACAGTGAGTTATAAAGGGCTCTGATTATCAGTTACAGTGAGTTATACAGGGCTCTGATTATCAGTTACAGTGAGTTATACAGGGCCCTGATTATCAGTTACAGTGAGTTATACAGGGCTCTGATTATCAGTTACAGTGAGTTATACAGGGCCCTGATTATCAGTTACAGTGAGTTATACAGGGCTCTGATTATCAGTTACAGTGAGTTATACAGGGCTCTGATTATCAGTTACAGTGAGTCATACAGGGCTCTGATTATCTGTTACAGTGAGTTATACAGGGCCCTGATTATCAGTTACAGTGAGTTATACAGGGCTCTGATTATCTGTTACAGTGAGTTATACAAGTGATCTGATTATCAGTTACAGTGAGTTATACAGGGCTCTGATTATCAGTTACAGTGAGTTATACAGGGCTCTGATTATCAGTTACAGTGAGTTATACAGGGCCCTGATTATCAGTTACAGTGAGTTATACAGGGCTCTGATTATCAGTTACAGTGAGTTATACAAGTGATCTGATTATCAGTTACAGTGAGTTATACAGGGCTCTGATTATCAGTTACAGTGAGTTATACAGGGCTCTGATTATCAGTTACAGTGAGTTATACAGGGCTCTGATTATCTGTTACAGTGAGTTATACAGGGTCCTGATTATCAGTTACAGTGAGTTATACAGGGCTCTGATTATCTGTTACAGTGAGTTATACAGGGCCCTGATTATCTGTTACAGTGAGTTATACAGGGCTCTGATTATCAATTACAGTGAGTTATACAGGGCTCTGATTATCTGTTACAGTGAGTTATACAGGGCCCTGATTATCTGTTACAGTGAGTTATACAGGGCCCTGATTATCAGTTACAGTGAGTTATACAGGGCTCTGATTATCTGTTACAGTGAGTTATACAGGGCCCTGATTATCAGTTACAGTGAGTTATACAGGGCTCTGATTATCTGTCACAGTGAGTTATACAGGGCCCTGATTATCTGTTACAGTGAGTTATACAGGGCCCTGATTATCTGTTACAGTGAGTTATACAGGGCCCTGATTATCAGTTACAGTGAGTTATACAGGGCTCTGATTATCTGTTACAGTGAGTTATACAGTGCCCTGATTATCAGTTACAGTGAGTTATACAGGGCTCTGATTATCAGTTACAGTGAGTTATACAAGGGATCTGATTATCAGTTACAGTGGGTTATTCAGGGCCCTGATTATCAGTTACAGTGAGTTATACAGGGCCCTGATTATCTGTTACAGTGAGTTATACAGGGCTCTGATTATCAGTTAAAGTGAGTTATAGAGGGCCCTGATTATCAGTTACAGTGAGTTATACAGGGCCCTGATTATCTGTTACAGTGAGTTATACAGGGCTCTGATTATCAGTTACAGTGAGTTTACAGGGCTCTGATTATCTGTAACAGTGAGTTATACAGGGCCCTGATTATCAGTTGCAGTGAGTTATACAGGTCTCTGATTATCAGTTACAGCGAGTTATACAAGGGATCTGATTATCAGTTACAGTGAGTTATACAGGGCTCTGATTATCTGTTACAGTGAGTTATACAGGGCCCTGATTATCTGTTACAGTGAGTTATACAAGGGATCTGATTATCAGTTACAGTGAGTTATACAGGGCTCTGATTATCAGTTACAGTGAGTTATACAGGGCTCTGATTATCAGTTACAGTGAGTTATACAGGGCTCTGATTATCTGTTACAGTGAGTTATACAGGGCTCTGATTATCAGTTACAGTGAGTTATACAGGGCTCTGATTATCTGTTACAGTGAGTTATACAGGGCCCTGATTATCTGATCCAGTGAGTTATACAGGGCCCTGATTATCTGTTACAGTGAGTTATACAGGGCCCTGATTATCAGTTACAGTGAGTTATACAGGGCTCTGATTATCAGTTACAGTGAGTTATACAGGGCTCTGATTATCAGTTACAGTGAGTTATACAGGGCTCTGATTATCAGTTACAGTGAGTTATACAGGGCTCTGATTATCAGTTACAGTGAGTTATACAGGGATCTGATTATCAGTTACAGTGAGTTATGCAGGGCCCTGATTATCAGTTACAGTGAGTTATACAGGGATCTGATTATCTGTTACAGTGAGTTATACAGGGCCCTGATTATCTGTTACAGTGAGTTATACAGGGCCCTGATTATCAGTTACAGTCAGTTATAGAGGGCTCTGATTATCAGTTACAGTGAGTTATACAGGGCCCTGATTATCAGTTACAGTGAGTTATACAGGGCCCTGATTATCAGTTACAGTGAATTATACAGGGCCCTGATTATCAGTTACAGTGAGTTATACAGGGCCCTGATTATCTGTTACAGTGAGTTATACATGGCCCTGATTATCAGTTACAGTGAGTTATACAGGGCCCTGATTATCTGTTACAGTGAGTTATACATGGCCCTGATTATCAGTTACAGTGAGTTATACAGGGCCCTGATTATCAGTTACAGTGAATTATACAGGGCCCTGATTATCAGTTACAGTGAGTTATACAGGGCTCTGATTATCAGTTACAGTGAGTTATACAGGGCCCTGATTATCAGTTACAGTGAGTTATACAGGGCTCTGATTATCAGTTACAGTGAGTTATACAGGGCCCTGATTATCAGTTACAGTGAGTTATACAGGGCCCTGATTATCAGTTACAGTGAGTTATACAGGGCCCTGATTATCAGTTACAGTGAGTTATACAGGGCCCTGATTATCAGTTACAGTGAGTTATACAGGGCTCTGATTATCAGTTACAGTGAGTTATACAGGGCCCTGATTATCAGTTACAGTGAATTATACAGGGCCCTGATTATCAGTTACAGTGAGTTATACAGGGCCCTGATTATCAGTTACAGTGAGTTATACAGGGCTCTGATTATCAGTTACAGTGAGTTATACAGGGCCCTGATTATCAGTTACAGTGAATTATACAGGGCCCTGATTATCAGTTACAGTGAGTTATACAGGGCCCTGATTATCAGTTACAGTGAATTATACAGGGCCCTGATTATCAGTTACAGTGAGTTATACAGGGCTCTGATTATCAGTTACAGTGGGTTATACAGGGCTCTGATTATCAGTTACAGTGAGTTATACAGGGCCCTGATTATCAGTTACAGTGAGTTATACAGGGATCTGATTATCTGTTACAGTGAGTTATACAGGGCCCTGATTATCAGTTACAGTGAGTTATACAGGGCTCTGATTATCAGTTACAGTGAGTTATACAGGGCCCTGATTATCAGTTACAGTGAGTTATACAGGGCTCTGATTATCAGTTACAGTGAGTTATACAGGGCTCTGACTATCAGTTACAGTGAGTTATACAGGGCCCTGATTATCAGTTACAGTGAGTTATACAGGGCTCTGATTATCAGTTACAGTGAGTTATACAGGGCCCTGATTATCAGTTACAGTGAATTATACAGGGCCCTGATTATCAGTTACAGTGAGTTATACAGGGCCCTGATTATCAGTTACAGTGAGTTATACAGGACTCTGATTATCAGTTACAGTGAGTTATACAGGGCCCTGATTATCAGTTACAGTGAGTTATACAGGGCCCTGATTATCAGTTACAGTGAGTTATACAGGGCCCTGATTATCAGTTACAGTGAGTTATACAGGGCTCTGATTATCAGTTACAGTGAGTTATACAAGGCTCTGATTATCAGTTACAGTGAGTTATACAGGACTCTGATTATCAGTTACAGTGAGTTATACAGGGCCCTGATTATCAGTTACAGTGAGTTATACAGGGCCCTGATTATCAGTTACAGTGAGTTATACAGGGCCCTGATTATCAGTTACAGTGAGTTATACAGGGCTCTGATTATCAGTTACAGTGAGTTATCCAGGGCCCTGATTATCAGTTACAGTGAGTTATACAGGGCCCTGATTATCAGTTACAGTGAGTTATACAGGGCTCTGATTATCAGTTACAGTGAGTTATACAGGGCTCTGATTATCAGTTACAGTGAGTTATACAGGGCCCTGATTATCAGTTACAGTGAGTTATACAGGACTCTGATTATCAGTTACAGTGAGTTATACAGGGCTCTGATTATCAGTTACAGTGAGTTATACAGGGCCCTGATTATCAGTTACAGTGAATTATACAGGGCTCTGATTATCAGTTACAGTGAGTTATACAGGGCTCTGATTATCAGTTACAGTGAGTTATACAGGACTCTGATTATCAGTTACAGTGAGTTATACAGGGCTCTGATTATCAGTTACAGTGAGTTATACAGGGCTCTGATTATCAGTTACAGTGAGTTATACAGGGCCCTGATTATCAGTTACAGTGAGTTATACAGGGCTCTGATTATCAGTTACAGTGAGTTATACAGGACTCTGATTATCAGTTACAGTGAGTAAAACAGGGCTCTGATTATCAGTTATAGTCAGTTATACAGGGCTCTGATTATCAGTTACAGTGAGTTATACAGGACTCTGATTATCAGTTACAGTGAGTTATACAGGGCCCTGATTATCAGTTACAGTGAGTTATACAGGACTCTGATTATCAGTTACAGTGAGTAAAACAGGGCTCTGATTATCAGTTACAGTGAGTTATACAGGGCTCTGATTATCAGTTACAGTGAGTTATACAGGACTCTGCTTATCAGTTACAGTGAGTTATACAGGGCTCTGATTATCAGTTACAGTGAGTTATACAGGACTCTGATTATCAGTTACAGTGAGTTATACAGGGCCCTGATTATCAGTTACAGTGAGTTATACAGGGCCCTGATTATCAGTTACAGTGAGTTATACAGGGCTCTGATTATCAGTTACAGTGAGTAAAACAGGGCTCTGATTATCAGTTACAGTGAGTTATACAGGGCTCTGTTTATCAGTTACAGTGAGTTATACAGGACTCTGATTATCAGTTACAGTGAGTTATACAGGGCCCTGATTATCAGTTACAGTGAGTTTCCAGGGCTCTGATTATCAGTTAGAGTGAGTTATACAGGACTCTGATTATCAGTTACAGTGAGTTATACAGGACTCTGATTATCAGTTACAGTGAGTTATACAGGGCCCTGATTATCAGTTACAGTGAGTTATACAGGGCTCTGATTATCAGTTACAGTGAGTTATACAGGGCCCTGATTATCAGTTACAGTGAGTTATACAGGGCTCTGATTATCAGTTACAGTGAGTTATACAGGGCTCTGATTATCAGTTACAGTGAGTTATCCAGGGCCCTGATTAACAGTTACAGTGAGTTATACAGGGCTCTGATTATCAGTTACAGTGAGTTAAAGAGGGCTCTTATTATCAGTTGCAGTGAGTTATACAGGGCCCTGATTATCAGTTACAGTGAGTTATACAGGACTCTGATTATCAGTTACAGTGAGTTATACAGGACTCTGATTATCAGTTACAGTGAGTTATACAGGGCCCTGATTATCAGTTACAGTGAGTTATACAGGGCCCTGATTATCAGTTACAGTGAGTTATACAGGGCCCTTATTATCAGTTACAGTGAGTAAAACAGGGCTCTGATTATCAGTTACAGTGAGTTATACAGGGCTCTGTTTATCAGTTACAGTGAGTTATACAGGACTCTGATTATCAGTTACAGTGAGTTATACAGGGCCCTGATTATCAGTGACAGTGAGTTATACAGGGCCCTGATTATCAGTTAGAGTGAGTTATACAGGACTCTGATTATCAGTTACAGTGAGTTATACAGGACTCTGATTATCAGTTACAGTGAGTTATACAGGGCCCTGATTATCAGTTACAGTGAGTTATACAGGGCCCTGATTATCAGTTACAGTGAGTTATACAGGACTCTGATTATCAGTGACAGTGAGTTATACAGGGCTCTGATTATCAGTTACAGTGAGTTATACAGGGCCCTGATTATCAGTTACAGTGAGTTATACAGGGCCCTGATTATCAGTTAGAGTGAGTTATACAGGACTCTGATTATCAGTTACAGTGAGTTATACAGGACTCTGATTATCAGTTACAGTGAGTAATACAGGGCCCTGATTATCAGTTAGAGTGAGTTATACAGGACTCTGATTATCAGTTACAGTGAGTTATACAGGACTCTGATTATCAGTTACAGTGAGTTATACAGGGCTCTGATTATCAGTTACAGTGAGTTATACAGCGCTCTGATTATCAGTTACAGTGAGTTATACAGGGCCCTGATTATCAGTTACAGTGAGTTATACAGGGCTCTGATTATCAGTTACAGTGAGTTATACAGGGCTCTGATTATCAGTTACAGTGGGTTACACAGGGCCCTGATTATCAGTTACAGTGAGTTATACAGGGCTCTGATTATCAGTTACAGTGAGTTATACAGGGCTCTGATTATCAGTTACAGTGAGTTATACAGGGCCCTGATTATCAGTTACAGTGAGTTATACAGGGCCCTGATTATCAGTTACAGTGAGTTATACAGGGCTCTGATTATCAGTTACAGTGAGTTATACAGGGCTCTGATTATCAGTTACAGTGAGTTATACAGGGCCCTGATTATCAGTTACAGTGAGTTATACAGGGCCCTGATTATCAGTTACAGTGAGTTATACAGGGCCCTGATTATCAGTTACAATGAGTTATACAGGACTCTGATTATCAGTTACAGTGAGTTATACAGGGCTCTGATTATCAGTTACAGTGAGTTATACAGGGCTCTGATTATCAGTTACAGTGAGTTATACAGGGCCCTGATTATCAGTTACAGTGAGTTATACAGGGCTCTGATTATCAGTTACAGTGAGTTATACAGGGCTCTGATTATCAGTTACAGTGAGTTATACAGGGCTCTGATTATCAGTTACAGTGAGTTATACAGGGCCCTGATTATCAGTTACAGTGAGTTATACAGGGCCCTGATTATCAGTTACAGTGAGTTATACATGGCCCTGATTATCAGTTACAGTGAGTTATACAGGACTCTGATTATCAGTTACAGTGAGTTATACAGGGCCCTGATTATCAGTTACAGTGAATTATACAGGGCCCTGATTATCAGTTAAAGTGAGTTATACAGGGCCCTGATTATCAGTTACAGTGAGTTATACAGGGCTCTGATTATCAGTTACAGTGAGTTATACAGGACTCTGATTATCAGTTACAGTGAGTTATACAGGGCTCTGATTATCAGTTACAGTGAGTTATACAGGACTCTGATTATCAATTACAGTGAGTTTTCCAGGGCTCTGATTATCAGTTACAGTGAGTTATACAGGGCTTTGATTATCAGTTACAGTGAGTTATACAGGGCTCTGATTATCAGTTAAAGTGAGTTATACAGGGCTCTGATTATCAGTTACAGTGAGTTATACAGGGCTCTGATTATCAGTTACAGTGAGTTATACAGGGCCCTGATTATCAGTTACAGTGAGTTATACAGGGCCCTGATTATCAGTTACAGTGAGTTATACAGGACTCTGATTATCAGTTACAGTGAGTAATACAGGGCCCTGATTATCAGTTAGAGTGAGTTATACAGGACTCTGATTATCAGTTACAGTGAGTTATACAGGACTCTGATTATCAGTTACAGTGAGTTATACAGGGCTCTGATTATCAGTTACAGTGAGTTATACAGCGCTCTGATTATCAGTTACAGTGAGTTATACAGGGCCCTGATTATCAGTTACAGTGAGTTATACAGGGCTCTGATTATCAGTTACAGTGAGTTATACAGGGCTCTGATTATCAGTTACAGTGGGTTACACAGGGCCCTGATTATCAGTTACAGTGAGTTATACAGGGCTCTGATTATCAGTTACAGTGAGTTATACAGGGCTCTGATTATCAGTTACAGTGAGTTATACAGGGCCCTGATTATCAGTTACAGTGAGTTATACAGGGCCCTGATTATCAGTTACAGTGAGTTATACAGGGCTCTGATTATCAGTTGCAGTGAGTTATACAGGGCTCTGATTATCAGTTACAGTGAGTTATACAGGGCCCTGATTATCAGTTACAGTGAGTTATACAGGGCCCTGATTATCAGTTACAGTGAGTTATACAGGGCCCTGATTATCAGTTACAATGAGTTATACAGGACTCTGATTATCAGTTACAGTGAGTTATACAGGGCTCTGATTATCAGTTACAGTGAGTTATACAGGGCTCTGATTATCAGTTACAGTGAGTTATACAGGGCCCTGATTATCAGTTACAGTGAGTTATACAGGGCTCTGATTATCAGTTACAGTGAGTTATACAGGGCTCTGATTATCAGTTACAGTGAGTTATACAGGGCTCTGATTATCAGTTACAGTGAGTTATACAGGGCCCTGATTATCAGTTACAGTGAGTTATACAGGGCCCTGATTATCAGTTACAGTGAGTTATACATGGCCCTGATTATCAGTTACAGTGAGTTATACAGGACTCTGATTATCAGTTACAGTGAGTTATACAGGGCCCTGATTATCAGTTACAGTGAATTATACAGGGCCCTGATTATCAGTTAAAGTGAGTTATACAGGGCCCTGATTATCAGTTACAGTGAGTTATACAGGGCTCTGATTATCAGTTACAGTGAGTTATACAGGACTCTGATTATCAGTTACAGTGAGTTATACAGGGCTCTGATTATCAGTTACAGTGAGTTATACAGGACTCTGATTATCAATTACAGTGAGTTTTCCAGGGCTCTGATTATCAGTTACAGTGAGTTATACAGGGCTTTGATTATCAGTTACAGTGAGTTATACAGGGCTCTGATTATCAGTTAAAGTGAGTTATACAGGGCTCTGATTATCAGTTACAGTGAGTTATACAGGGCTCTGATTATCAGTTACAGTGAGTTATACAGGGCCCTGATTATCAGTTACAGTGAGTTATACAGGGCCCTGATTATCAGTTACAGTGAGTTATACAGGGCTCTGGTTATCAGTTACAGTGAGTTATACAGGGCCCTGATTACCAGTTACAGTCAGTTATACAGGGCTCTGATTATCAGTTACAGTGAGTTATGCAGGGCCCTGATTATCAGTTACAGTGAGTTATCCAGGGCCCTGATTATCAGTTACAGTGAGTTATACAGGGCTCTGATTATCAGTTACAGTGAGTTATACAGGGCTCTGATTATCAGTTACAGTGGGTGATACAGGGCCCTGTTTATCAGTTACAGTGAGTTATACAGGGCTCTGATTATCAGTCCCAGTGAGTTATACAGGGCTCTGATTATCAGTTACAGTGAGTTATACAGGGCTCTGATTATCAGTTACAGTGAGTTATACAGGGCTCTGATTATCAGTTACAGTGAGTTATACAGGGCCCTGATTATCAGTTACAGTGGGTGATACAGGGCTCTGATTATCAGTTACAGTGGGTGATACAGGGCTCTGATTATCAGTTACAGTGAGTTTTTTTTTATTCGTTCATGGGATGTGGGCGTCGCTGGCGAGTCCAGCATTTATTGCCCATCCCTAATTGCCCTTGAGAAGGTGGTGGTGAGCCGCCTTCTTGAACCGCTGCAGTCCGTGTGGTGACGGTTCTCCCACAGTGCTGTTAGGAAGGGAGTTCCAGGATTTTGACCCAGCGACGATGAAGGAACGGCGATATATTTCCAAGTCGGGATGGTGTGTGACTTGGAGGGGAATGTGCAGGTGGTGTTGTTCCCATGTGCCTGCTGCCCTTGTCCTTCGAGGTGGTTGAGGTCGCAGGTTTGGGAGGTGCTGTTGAAGAAGCCTTGGCGAGTTGCTGCAGTGCATCCTGTGGATGGTACACACTGCAGCCACAGTGCGCCGGTGGTGAAGGGAGTGAATGTTTAGCGTGGTGGATGGGGTGCCAATCAAGTGGGCTGCTTTGTCCTGGATGGTGTCAAGCTTCTTGAGTGTTGTTGGAGCTGCACTCATCCAGGCAAGTGGAGAGTATTCCATCACACTCCTGACTTGTGCCTTGTAGATGGTGGAAAGGCTTTGGGGTGTCAGGAGGTGAGTCACTCACCGCAGAATACCCAGCCTCTGACCTGCTCTTGCAGCCACAATATTTACATGGCTGCTCCAGTTAAGTTTCTGGTCAATGGTGAACCACAGGATATTGATAGTAGGAGATTCAGCGATGGTAATGCCGTTGAATGTCAAGGGCAGGTGGTTAGACTCTCTCTTGTTGGAGATGGTCATTGCCTGGCACTTGCCTGGCGCGAATGTTACTTGCCACTTATCAGCTCAAGCCTGGATGTTGTCCAGGCCTTGCTGCATGCGGGCTCGGACTGCTTCATTATCTGAGGGGTTGCGAATGGAACTGAACACTGTGCAATCATCAGCGAACATCCCCATTTCTGACCTTATGATGGAGGGAAGGTTCTTGATGAAGCAGCTGAAGATGGTTGGGCCTAGGACACTGCCCTGAGGAACTTCTGCGGCAATGTCCTGGGGCTGAGATGATTGGCCTCCAACAACCACTACCATCTTCCTTTGTGCTCGGTATGACTCCAGCTACTCGAGAGTTTTCCCCCTGATTCCCATTGTCTTCAATTTTACTCAGGCTCCTTGGTGCCACACTCGGTCAAATGCTGCCTTGATGGAGCCGAGTTGTCCTGGCGGAACCCAAACTGAGCATCGGTGAGCAGGTTATTGGTGAGTAAGTGCCGCTTGATAGCACTGTCGACGACACCTTCCATCACTTTGCTGATGATCGAGAGTAGACTGATGGGGCGGTAATTGGCCGGATTGGATTTGTCCTGCTTTTGTGGACAGGACATACCTGCCAGTGTTGTAGTTGTACTGGAACAGCTTGGCTTGAGGTGCGGCTCGTTCTGGAGCACAAGTTTCAGCACTACAGCCGGGATGTTGTCGGGGCCCATAGACTTTGCTGTATCCAGTGCACTCAGCTGTTTCTTGATGTCACGGGGAGTGAATCGAATTGACTGAAGACTGGCTTCCGTGATGGTGGGGATATCGGGAGGAGGCTGAGATGGATCATCCACTCGGCACTTCTGGCTGAAGATGTTTGCAAACGCTTCAGCCTTGTCTTTTGCACTCACGTGCTGGACTCCGCCATCATTGAGGATGGGGATGTTTACAGAGACTCCTCCTCCCGTTAGTTGTTTAATTGTCCACCACCATTCACGACTGGATGTGGCAGGACTGCAGAGCTTTGATCTGATCCATTGGTTGTGGAATCACAGTGAGAATTTCAGAGCCCTGTATAACCCACTGGGACTGATAATCAGAGCCCTGTATAACCCACTGGGACTGATAATCAGAGCCCTGTATAACCCACTGGGACTGATAATCAGAGCCCTGTATAACCCACTGGGACTGATAATCAGAGCCCTGTATAACCCACTGGGACTGATAATCAGAGCCCTGTATAACCCACTGGGACTGATAATGAGGGCACTGTAAAACGCACTGAAACAGATAATCAGAGCCCTGCAGGACTCTGCTAATCAGTTACACTGACTTATGCAGTGACTTATACAGGGCTTTGATGTTCAGCTACAGTGGGTTAAACATGGCAGGACAGACCCACCAGAGGTGGTGGTACAGTGATATACAGTTAGGAGGGAGTGGCCCTGGGAGTCCTCAACATTGAGCTTAGCTCTGTCTGTAGCATGTTTCTTCCGCTGTTTAGCATGCATGTAGTCCTGAGTTGTAGCTTCACCAAGTTGGCACCTCATTTTTAGGTACGCCTGGTGCTGCTCCTGGCATGCTCTTCTACACTCCTCATTGAACCAGGGTTGATCCCCTGGCTTGTTGGTAATGGTAGAGTGAGGAATATGCCGGGCCATGAGGTTACAGATTGTGCTGGAATACAATTCTGCTGCTGCTGATGGCCCACAGTGCCTCATGGATGCCCAGTTTTGAGCTGCTAGATCTGTTCTGAATCTTCCCCATTTAGCACGGTGATAGTGCCACACAACACGTTGGATGGTGTCTTCAGTACGAAGACAGGACTTCGTCTCCATGAGGACTGTGCGGTGGTCTCTCCTACCAATACTGTCATGGACAGATGCATCTGCGACAGGTAGATAGGTGAGGACGAGGTCAAATAATTTTTTCCCTCGTGTTGGTTTGCTCACCACCTGCCGCAGGCCAAATCTAGCAGCTATGTCCTTCAGGACTCGGCCAGCTCGGTCAGTAGTGGTGCTACCGAGCCACTCTTAGTGATGGACATTGAAGTCCCCCACCCAGAGTACATTCTATGCCCTTGCTACTCTCAGTGCTTCCTCCAAGTGGTGTTCAACATGGAGGAGGACCGATTCATCAGCTGAGGGAGGGCGGTAGGTGGTAATCAGCAGGAGGTTTCCTTGCCCATGTTTGACCTGATGCCATGAGATTTCATGGGGTCCAGAGTCAATGTTGAGGACTCCCAGGGCCACTCCCTCCTGACTGTATATCACTGTACCACCGCCTCTGGTGGGTCTGTCCTGTCATGTTTAACCCACTGTAGCTGAACATCAAAGCCCTGTATAAGTCACTGCATAAGTCAGTGTAACTGATTATCAGAGTCCTGCAGCGCTCTGATTATCTGTTTCAGTGAGTTTTACAGTGCCCTCATTATCAGTCCCAGTGGGTTATACAGGGCTCTGATTATCAGTCCCAGTGGGTTTCCAGGACTCTGATTATCAATTACATTGTCTTATACAGGGCTCTGATGATCAGTTATAGTGAGTTATACAGGGCCCTGATTATCAGTCGCAGTGATTTATACAGGGCTCTGATTATCAGCTACAGTGTGTAACACAGGACTCTGATAATCAGTCAGAGTGGGTTATGAAGGGCTCTGTTAATCAGTTACAGTGACTTATACAGGGCTCTCATGAACAGTTGCAGTGAGTTTTTGAGGGCTCTGATTATCAGTTACAGTCAGTTAGAGAGGGCCCTGGGTATCAGTCCTTGTGATTTATACAGCGTTCTGTTTATCAGTTACAGTGAGTTATACAGGGCCCTGATTATCAATTGCATTGTGTTGTACAGGGCTCTGATTATCAGTTACAGTGAGTTATACAGGGCCCTGATTATCAGTTACAGTGAGTTATACAGGGCTCTGATTATCAGTTACAGTGAGTTATACAGGGCTCTGATTATCAGTTGCAGTGGGTTATACAGGGCTCTGATTATCAGTTACAGTGAGTTATACAGGGCTCTGATTATCAGTTGCAGTGGGTTATACAGGGCCCTGATTATCAGTTACAGTGAGTTATACAGGGCTCTGATTATCAGTTACAGTGAGTTATACAGGGCTCTGATTATCAGTTGCAGTGGGTTATACAGGGCTCTGATTATCAGTTTCAGTGAGTTATACAGGGCCCTGATTATCAGTTACAGTGAGTTATACAGGGCTCTGATTATCAGTTACAGTGAGTTATACAGGGCTCTGATTATCAGTTACAGTGAGTTATACAGGGCTCTGATTATCAGTTACAGTGAGTTATACAGGGCCCTGATTATCAGTTACAGTGGGTTATACAGGGCTCTGATTATCAGTTACAGTGAGTTATACAGGGCTCTGATTATCAGTTACAGTGAGTTATACAGGGCTCTGATTATCAGTTGCAGTGGGTTATACAGGGCCCTGATTATCAGTTACAGTGAGTTATACAGGGCTCTGATTATCAGTTGCAGTGGGTTATACAGGGCCCTGATTATCAGTTACAGTGAGTTATACAGGGCTCTGATTATCAGTTGCAGTGGGTTATACAGGGCCCTGATTATCAGTTACAGTGAGTTATACAGGGCTCTGATTATCAGTTACAGTGAGTTATACAGGGCTCTGATTATCAGTTACAGTGAGTTATACAGGGCTCTGATTATCAGTTACAGTGAGTTATACAGGGCTCTGATTATCAGTTACAGTGAGTTATACAGGGCTCTGATTATCAGTTGCAGTGGGTTATACAGGGCTCTGATTATCAGTTACAGTGAGTTATACAGGGCTCTGATTATCAGTTACAGTGAGTTATACAGGGCTCTGATTATCAGTTACAGTGAGTTATACAGGACCCTGATTATCAGTTACAGTGAGTTATACAGGGCTCTGATTATCAGTTACAGTGAGTTATACAGGGCTCTGATTATCAGTTGCAGTGGGTTATACAGGGCTCTGATTATCAGTTACAGTGAGTTATACAGGGCTCTGATTATCAGTTACAGTGAGTTATACAGGGCTCTGATTATCAGTTACAGTGAGTTATACAGGACCCTGATTATCAGTTACAGTGAGTTATACAGGGCTCTGATTATCAGTTACAGTGAGTTATACAGGACCCTGATTATCAGTTACAGTGAGTTATACAGGGCTCTGATTATCAGTTGCAGTGGGTTATACAGGGCTCTGATTATCAGTTACAGTGAGTTCTCCAGGGCTCTGATTATCAGTTACAGTGAGTTCTCCAGGGCTCTGATTATCAGTTACAGTGAGTTATACAGGGCTCTGATTATCAGTCCCAGTGAGTTATACAGGGCTCTGATTTTCGGAACATAGGAACATAGGAACAGGAGTAGGCCATTCAGCCCCTTGTGCCTGCTCTGCCATTTGATAAGATCATGGCTGATCTGTGATCTTACTCCATATACCTGCCTTTGGCCCATATCCCTTAATACCTTTGATTGCCAAAAAGCTATCTATCTCAGATTTAAATTTAGCAATTGAGCTAGTATCAATTGCCGTTTGAGGAAGAGAGTTCCAAACTTCTACAACCCTTTGTGTGTAGAAATGTTTTCTAATCTCGCTCCTGAAAGGTCTGGCTCTAATTTTTAGACTGTGCCCCCTACTCCTAGAATCCCCAACCAGCAGAAATAGTTTCTCTCTATCCACCCTATCTGTTCCCCTTAATATCTTATAAACTTTGATCAGATCACTCCTTAGCCTTCAAAACTCTAGAGAATACAACACAAATTTGTGTAATCTCTCCTCGTAACTTAACCCTTGAAGTCCGGGTATCATTCTAGTAAACCTACGCTGCACTCCCTCCAAGGCCAATATGTCCTTCCGAAGGTGCGGTGCCCAGAACTGCTCACAGTACTCCAGGTGCGGTCTAACCAGGGTTTTGTATAGCTGCAGCATAACTTCTGCCCCCTTGTACTCTAGTCCTCTAGATATAAAGGCCAGCATTCCATTAGCCTTCTTGATTATTTTCTGCATCTGTTCATGACTCTTCAATGATCTATGTACCTGAACCCCTAAGTCCCTTTGGACATCCACTGTTTTTAACTTTTTACCATTTAGAAAGTACCCTGTTCTATCCTTTTTTGGTCTAAAGTGGATGACCTCACATTTGTCTACATTGAATTCCATTTGCCACAGTTTTGCCCATTCACCTAATCTATCAATATCGCTTTGTAATTTTATGTTTTCATCTACACTGCTTACAATGCCACCAATCTTTGTGTCATCGGCAAACTTAGATATGAGACTTTCTCTGCCTTCATCTAAGTTGTTAATAAATATTGTGAATAATTGAGGCCCCAAGACAGATCCCTGCAGGACTCCACTAGTCACATCCTGCCAATGTGAGTACCTTCCCATTATCCCTACTCTCTGTCGCCTTTCGCTCAGCCAACTTCCTCACCAAGTCCGTAATTTTCCCTCGATTCCATGGGCTTCTATCTTAGCTAACAGTCTCTTATGTGGGACCTTATTAAATGCCTTCTGGAAGACCATATAAATAACATCCATTGACATTCCCCTGTCCACTACTTTAGTCACCTGTTCAAAAAATTCAATCAGGTTTGTCAGGCACGACCTACCTTTCACAAATCCATGCTGGCTCTCCCTGATTAACTGAAAATTCTCGAGGTGTTCAGTCACCCTATCCTTAATTATAGACTCCAGCAATTTCCCCACAACAGATGTTAGGCTAACTGGTCTATAATTCCCCGGTTTCCCTCTCTCTCCTTTCTTAAAAAGCGGAGTGATATGTGCAATTTTCCAATCTAGAGGGACAGTTCCTGAATCTAGAGAACTTTGAAAGATTATAGTTAGGGCATCCACAATGTGCTCACCTACTTCCTTTAAAACCCTGGGATGGAAACCATCTGGTCCTGGGGATTTGTCACTCTTTAGTGCTATTATTTTCTTCATTACTGTTGCTTTACTTATGTTAATTTTATCGAGTCCCTGTCCCCGATTCAATATTAGCTTTCTTGGGATTTCGGGCATGCTATCCTCTTTTTCTACTGTAAATACTGACGCAAAGTAATTGTTCAACATGTCCGCCATTTCCCCATTGTCAATGACAATATCCCCACTTTCAGTTTTTAAGGGGCCAATACTGCTCCTGACCACCCTCTTTTTCCGAATATAACTATAAAAGTTCTTCGTATTAGTTTTGATATCCCTTGCAAGTTTCTTGTCATACTCTCTTTTTGTAGCCCTTACTATCTGTTTTGTGACCATTTGTTGATCTTTGTATCTTTCCCATTCGTCAGGATCTGTGCCATTTTTTGCCTTTTTGTATGCCCTTTCCTTATGTCTTATACTGTCCCTTACCTCTTCAGTTGTCCATGGCAGTTTTTTTGGCAAGTAGAGTTCTTGCCCCTCAGGGGTATAAACCGATTCTGTATCACGTTAAATGTTTCTTTAAACATTTCCCACTGATCATCAGTCGTTTTACCCATTAACAGATTTGCCCAGTTTACTGTGGACAGTCTCTGTCTCATCCCATTGAAGTCGGCCTTACCCAAGTCTAGAATCTTAGCAGCTGATTCACTTTTTTCCCTTTCAAACACTACATTGAACTCGATCATGTTATGATCACTTTTGGATAGATGTTCACGTATAGTTAAACCGTTTACTAAATCTGGTTCATTATCGGTCCCAGTGAGTAAAACAGGGCTCTGATTATCAGTTACAGTGAGTTATACAGGGCTCTGATTATCAGTTACAGTGAGTTATACAGGGCTCTGATTATCAGTTACAGTGAGTTATACAGGGCACTAATTATCATTACATTGTATTATACAGGTCCCTGATTACCAGTTATAATGGGTTATACAGGGCTCTGATTATCAGTAACAGTGAGTTTTACAGGGCTCTGATTATCAATTACATTCTGTTATATAGGACCGTGTTTATCAGTTACATTGAGTTATACAGGGCTCTGATGATCAGTTACAGTGAGTTATACAGGGCCCTGATTATCAGTTACAGTGAATTATACAGGGCCCCGATTATCAGTCCCAGTGGATTATAAAGGGCCCTGATTATCAGTTACAGTGAGTTATAAAGGGCCCTGATTATCAGTTACAGTGAGTTATACAGGGCTCTGATTATCAGTCCCAGTGGATTGTAAAGGGCTCTGATTATCAGTTACAGTGAGTTATAAAGGGCCCTGATTATCAGTTACAGTGAGTTATACAGGGCTCTGATTATCAGTCCCAGTGGATTATAAAGGGCTCTGATTATCAGTTACAGTGAGTTATAAAGGGCTCTGATTATCAGTTACAGTGAGTTATACAGGGCTGTGATTATCAGTTACATTGAGTTATAAAGGACTCTGATTATCAGTTACAGGGAGTTATACAGGGCTCTGATGGTCATTCCCAGTGGGTTATACAGGGCTTTTATTATCAGTTACAATGTGTTATACAGGGCCCACACTATCATTTCCAGTTGGTTGTACAGGACTTTGATTATCATTTACAGGGAGTTATACAGGGCTCTGATTATCAGTCCAAGTGGTTTATAATGTGCTCTGATCATCAGTTACAATGTGTTATACAGGGTCTGATTATCGGTTACAGTAAGTTATACAGGGCTCTGATTATCAGTTACAGTTGGTTGTACAGGGCTCCGATGATCAATTACAGTGAGTTATACAGGGCTCTGATTATCAGTTACACTGAATTATACAAGGCTCTTATTAGCAGTTACAGAGAGTTATACAGGGCCCTGATTATCATTCCCAGTGAGCTGTACAGGGCTCTGATTTTCAGTTACAATGAGTTATACAGAGCTCCGATTATCAGTTATATTGAGTTATACAGAGCTCCGATTATCAGTTATATTGAGTTATACAGGGCTCTGATTATCAGTTACAGTGAGTTATACAGGGCCCTGATTATCAGTTACAATGAGTTATACAGGGCTCTGATTATCAGTCCCAGTGTGTTATACAGTACAGCTACATCACTGGCATCTACCTGACAATGTGGAAAATTGCCCAGGTATGTCCTGTCCACAAAAAGCAGGACAAATCCAATCCGGCCAATTACCGCCCCATCAATCTACTCTCAATCATCAGCAAAGTGATGGAAGGTGTCGTCGACAGTGCTATCAAGCGGCACTTACTCACCAATAACCTGCTCACCGATGCTCAGTTGGGTTCTGCCAGGACCGCTCGGCTCCAGACCTCATTACAGCCTTGGTCCAAACATGGACAAAAGAGCTGAATTCCAGAGATGAGGTGAGAGTGACTGCCTTTGACATCAAGGCAGCATTTGACCAAGTGTGGCACCAAGGAGCCCTCGTAAAATTGAAGTCAATGGGAATCAGGGGGAAAACTCTCCCATGGCTGGAGTCATATCAAGCACAAAGGAAGATGGTAGTGGTTGTTGGAGGCCAATCATCTCAGCCCCAGGACATTGTTGCAGGAGTTCCTCAGGGCAGTGTCCTGGACCCAACCATCTTCAGCTGCTTCATCAATGACCTTCCCTCCATCATAAGTTCAAAAATGGGGATGTTCGCTGATGACTGCACAGTGTTCAGTTCCATTTGCAACCCCTCAGATAATGAAGCAGTCCGAGCGTACATGCAGCAAGACCTGGACAACATCCAGGCTTGGGCTCATAAGTGCTAAGTAACATTCGCGCCAGACAAGTGCCAGGCAATGACCATCTCCAACAAGAGAGAGTCTAACCACCTCCCCTTGACATTGAACGGCATTACCATCGCTGAATCCCCCACCATCAACATCCTGGGGGTCACCATTGACCAGAAACTTAACTGGACCAGCCACATAAATACTGTGGCTGCAAGAGCAGGTCAGAGGCTGGGTATTCTGTGGCGAGTGACTCACCTCCTGACTCCCCAAAGCCTTTCCACCATTTACAAGGCACAAGTCAGGAGTGTGATGGAATACTCTCCACTTGCTTGGATGAGTGCAGCTCCAACAACACTCAAGAAGCTTGACACCATTCAGGACAAATCAGCCCGCTTGATTGGCGCCCCATCCATCACCCTAAACATTCACTCCCTTCACCACCAGCGCACTGTGGCTGCAGTGTGCACCATCCACAGGATGCACTGCAGCAACTCGCCAAGGCTTCTTCGACAGCACCTCCCAAACCCGCGACCTCTACCACCTAGAAGGACAAGAGCAGCAGGTACATGGGAACAACACCACCTGCACGTTCCCCTCCAAGTTACACACCATCCCGACTTGGAAATATATCGGCGTTCCTTCATCGTCACTGGGTCAAAATCCTGGAACTCCCTTCCTAACAGCACTGTGGGAGAACCTTCACCACACGGACTGCAGCGGTTCAAGAAGGAACAGCTGAGAGGAGCAGATTGTAGCAGAGGGAGCATCGCATAAAAAGGCGGGATTTCGGAACGCTGAGAACAGCTGAGAGGAACAGATCGGAGCAGAGGGAGCATCCCATAATAAGGCGGGATTTCAGAGGGAGCTGCGACGGAGTTCGAAGTGACGTCAGGAATCAGAAAGGGACGTGACACAGGGGAGGCACCTGATTGGTGAGTCGGTTCAGGTGAGTATTTCTACTTATCGACAGTAACTGAAGTAAAAAGAAAGGGAAGGTCTGCAGGTCTTATAGGAAGTAGCGTTTATTTATTGAATCAAGGTCCCTAGTGCAGTTAACATTCTCTAAATTAAGAATAATTTAAAGGAGTAAACTCCTTAAAGGGAGTGGTAAGTAGTTTTTCTTTCCTTTTTTTTTCTCTTGACATTGTAGTTGTTGTTAAGCTAACTTAAGGGTTAAGTCATGGCAGGAGATCCCAGTGCCGTGTCATGTTCCTCTTGTGGGATGTGGGAATTCAGGGCTCCTTCCTGTATCCCTGATTCCTTCACCTGCGGGAAGTGTGTCCAGCTGCAGCTACTGTTTGACCGCTTGACGGCTCTGGAGCTGCGGATGGACTCACTTTGGAGCATCCGCGATGCTGAGAAAGTCGTGGATAGCACGTTCAGTGAGTTGGTCACACCGCAGATAAAAATTACTGAGGGAGATAGTGAATGGGTGACCAACAGACAGAGGAAGAGTAGGAAGGCAGTGCAGGGGTCCCCTGCGGTCATCTCCCTCCAAAACAGGTATACCATCTTGGATACTGTTGGGTAGATGGCTCACCAGGGGAAGGTGGCAGTGGCCAGGTTCATGGCACCGTGGCTGGCTCTGCTGCACAGGAGGGCAGGAAAAAGAGTGGCAGAGCTATAGTGATAGGGGACTCGATTGTAAGGGGAATAGACAGGCGTTTCTGCGGACGCAACCGAGACTCCAGGATGGTATGTTGCCTCCCTGGTGCAAGGGTCAAGGATGTCTCGGAGCGGCTGCAGGACATTCTGGAGGGGGAGGGTGAACAGCCAGTTGTTGTGGTGCATATAGGCACCAACGATATAGGTAAAAAACAGGATGAGGTCCTACAAGCTGAATTTAGGGAGTTAGGAGTTAAACTAAAGAGTAGGACCTCAAAGGTAGTAATCTCAGGATTGCTACCAGTGCCACGGGCTAGTCAGAGTAGGAATGACAGGATAGCTAGGATGAATACGTGGCTTGAGAGATGGTGCAAGAGGGAGGGATTCAAATTCCTGGGCCATTGGAACCGGTTCTGGGGGAGGTGGGACCAGTACAAATTGGACGGTCTGCATCTGGGCAGGACTGGAACCAATGTCCTCGGGGAAGTGTTTGCTAGTGCTGTTGGGGAGGGTTTAAACGAATGTGGCAGGGGGATGGGAACCGATGCAGGAAGTCAGTGGGAAATAAAGTGGTGACAGAAACAAAAGGCAGTAAGGGAGAGTGTACAGAACATGACCGGACAGATGGTCTGAGAAAGCAGGGCAAAGACCAAGGGAAGTCTAGATTAAACTGCATTTATTTCAATGCAAGAAGTCTGATGGGCAAGGCAGATGAACTCAGGGCATGGATGGGTACATGGGACTGGGATGTTATAGCTATTACTGAAACATGGCTAAGGGAGGGGCAGGATTGGCAGCTCAATGTTCCAGGGTACAGATGCTATAGGAAAGATAGAGCAGGAGGTAAGAGAGGAGGAGGAGTTGCGTTCTTGATTAGGGAGAACATCACGGCAGTAGTGAGAGGGGATATATCCGAGGGTTCGCCCACTGAATCTATATGGGTAGAACTGAAAAATAAGAAGGGAGAGATCACTTTGATAGGATTGTACTACAGACCCCCAAATAGTCAATGGGAAATTGAGGAGCAAATATGTAAGGAGATTACAGACAGCTGCAAGAAAAATAGGGTGGTAATAGTAGGGGACTTTAACTTTCCCAACATTGACTGGGACAGCCATAGCATTAGGGGCTTGGATGGAGAGAAATTTGTTGAGTGTATTCAGGAGGAATTTCTCATTCACTACGTGGATGGCCCGACTAGAGAGGGGGCAAAACTTGACCTCCTCTTGGGAAATAAGGAAGGGCAGGTGACAGAAGTGTTAGTGAGGGATCACTTTGGGACCAGTGATCATAATTCCATTTGTTTTAAGATAGCTATGGAGAAGGATAGGTCTGGCCCAAAAGTTAAAATTCTAAATTGGGGAAAGGCCAATTTTGATGGTATTAGACAGGAACTTTCAGAAGTTGATTGGGAGAGTCTGTTGGCAGGCAAAGGGACGTCTGGTAAGTGGGAGGCTTTCAAAAGTGTGTTAACCAGGGTTCAGGGTAAGCACATTCCTTATAAAGTGAAGGGCAAGGCTGGTAGAAGTAGGGAACCTTGGAAGACTCGGGAGATTGAGGCCCTAGTCAAATAGAAGAAGGAGGCATATGACATGCATAGGCAGCTGGGATCAAGTGGATCCCTTGAAGAGTATAGAGATTGCCGGAGTAGAGTTAAGAGAGAAATCAGGAGGGCAAAAAGGGGATATGAGATTGCTTTGGCAGATAATGCAAAGGAGAATCCAAAGAGCTTCGACAAATACATAAAGGGCAAAAGAGTAACTAGGGAGAGAGTAGGGGCTCTTAAGGATCAACAAGGCCATCTATGTGAGGAATCACAAGAGATGGGTGAGATCCTGAATTAATATTTCACATCAGTTGAGAAAGGCATGGATGTTAGGGAACTTGGGGAAATAAATAGTGATGTCTTGAGGAGTGTACATATTACAGAGAGGGAGGTGCTGGAAGTCTTAACGCGCATCAAGGTAGATAAATCTCTGGGACCTGATGAAATAGAGTCATAGAGTCATAGAGTTATACAGCACGGATCGAGGCCCTTCGGCCCATCGTGTCCACGCCGGCCATCAGCCCTGTCTACTCGAATCCCATATTCCAGCATTTGGTCCGTAGCCTTGTATGCTATGGCATTTCAAGTGCTCATCCAAATGCTTCTTGAATGTTGTGAGGGTTCCTGCCTCCACAACCCTTTCAGACAGTGAGTTCCAGACTCCAACCACCCTCTGGGTGAAAAAGTTCTTTCTCAAATCCCCTCTAAACCTCCCGCCTTTTACCTTGAATCTATGTCCCCTTGTTATAGAACCCTCAACGAAGGGAAAAAGCTCCTTAGTATCCATCCTATCTGTGCCCCTCATAATTTTGTACACCTCAATCATGTCCCCCCTTAGCCTCCTCTGCTCCAAGGAAAACAAACCCAATCTTCCCAGTCTCTCTTCATAGCTGAAGCGCTCCAGCCCTGGTAACATCCTGGTGAATCTCCTCTGCACCCTCTCCAAAGCGATCACATCCTTCCTGTAGTGTGGCGACCAGAACTGCACACAGTACTCCAGCTGTGGCCTAACCAGTGTTTTATACAGCTCCATCATAACCTCCTTGCTCTTATATTCTATGCCTCGGCTAATAAACGCAAGTATCCCATATGCCTTCTTTACCACCTTATCTACCTGTTCCGCCGCCTTCAGGGATCTGTGAACTTGCACACCAAGATCCCTCTGACCCTCTGTCTTGCCTCGGGTACTCCCATTCATTGTGTATTCCCTTGCCTTGTTAGTCCCTCCAAAGTGCATCACCTCGCACTTTTCCGGGTTAAATTCCATTTGCCACTGTTCCGCCCATCTGACCAACCCATCTATATCGTCCTGCAGACTGAGGCTATCCTCCTCGCTATTTACCACCCTACCAATCTTTGTATCATCAGCGAACTTACTGATCATACCTTTTACATTCATATCCAAGTCATTAATGTAGACCACAAACAGCAAGGGACCCAGCACCGATCCCTGTGGTACCCCACTGGCCACAGGCTTCCAGTCACAAAAACAACCTTCGACCATCATCCTCTGCCTTCTGCCACTAAGCCAGTTTTGTATCCAAAGTGCCAAGGCACCCTGGATTCCATGGGCTCGTACCTTCTTGACCAGTCTCCTGTGGGGGACTTTATCGAAGGCCTTACTGAAATCCATGTATACCACATCCACTGCGTTACCCTCATCCATACGCCTAGTCACCCCCTCAAAAAATTCAATCAAATTAGTCAGACATGATCTTCCCTTGACAAAGCCATGTTGACTATCCCTGATTAATCCTTGCTTCTCCAAGTGGAGACTAATTTTGTCCTTCAGAATTTTTTCCAATAATTTTCCTACCACTGATGTTAGGCTCACTGGCCTGTAGTTCCCCTGTTTTTCCCTACTCCCCTTCTTGAATAATGGTATTACATTAGCGGTTCTCCAGTCCTCTGGCACATCCCCTGTGGCCAGAGAGGTTCTGAATATATGTGTCAGAGCCCCCGCAATCTCCTCCTTTGCCTCACACAGTAGCCTGGGATACATTTCGTCCGGGCCTGGGGATTTTTAGACCTGCTAAAACCGCCAATACCTCCTCCCGCTCGATGTTAATATGTTCGAGTATATCACAGTCCCCCTGCCGTATTTCTATGTCTACATCGTCCTTCTCCATAGTGAAAACAGATGCAAAAAATTCATTTAGAACCCCTCCTACATCTGCCGGCTCCACACACAGATTGCCATTTTTGTCCCTAATGGGCCCTATTTTTTCCCGAGTCATCCTCTTACCCTTAATATACTTATAAAACACCTTAGGATTTTCCTTTAATTTGCTCGCCAGTGTTATTTCATGGCCCCTCCTTGATCTCCTAATTTCTTTTTTAAGTATCCCCCTGCACTTTTTGTACTCCTCTAGGGCTTCCTCCGTCTTTAACCTTTTGTATCTGCCAAAAGCCCTCCTTTTTTTCCTAATCCATTCTCGTATATCCCCTGACATCCAAGGTTCCCTGGAGTTCTTGGAACCACCCTTGACCTTTACGGGAACATGTTGCCATTGTATGGTCTCAATCTCCCTTCTGAAAGACTCCCATTGCTCCGATGCGGATTTTCCTACAAGCAGCTGATCCCAGTCCATTTTGGCCAGATCCTGCCTTATCCTATTAAAATCGGCCTTCCCCCAATTTAGAACCTTTATTTCCGGCCCCTCCCTGTCCTTTTCCATGACCACCTTAAATCTCACCGAATTATGGTCACTGTCACCAAAGTGCTCACCTACGAGCACTTCTTCCACTTGGCCGGCCACATTCCCTAGAATTAGGTCCAGTACCGCCCCCTCTCTTGTAGGACTTTCTACATGCTGGCTCAAAAAGCTCTCCTGGATGCACGTTAAGAATTTTGTACCCTCTAAGCCTTTTACACTCTGAGTATCCCAGTTAATATTGGGGAAGTTGAAATCCCCCACTATTATTACCCTATTATTTGCACAATTTTCTGAGATTTGCCTAAATATCTGTTCCTCTATCTCCCCCTGACTGTTTGGGGGCCTATAGTACACTCCCATCAAAGTGCTTGCCCCCTTTTTGTTTTTAAGCTCCACCCATATGGCCTCATTAGAGGAACCTGCTAATATATCATCCCTCCTTATGGCAGTAATTGATTCTTTAATTAATATTGCGACCCCCCCTCCTCTTATACCTCCCCCTCTGTCTCGCCTGAAGATTCTGTATCCCAGGACGTTATGGGAGGTTAGGGAGGAAATTGCGGGTCCCCTCGCAGAGATATTTGAATCATCGACAGCTACAGGTGAGGTGCCTGAAGATTGGAGGGTAGCAAATGTTGTGCCTTTGTTTAAGAAGGGCTGCAGGGAAGAGCCTGGGAACTACAGACCGGTGAACCTGACATCTGTAGTGGGTAAGTTGTTAGAGGGTATTCTGAGGGACAGGATCTACAGGCATTTGGAGAGGCAGGGACTGATTCGGAACAGTCAGCATGGTTTTGTGAGAGGAAAATCATGTCTCACGAATTTGATTGAGTTTTTTGAAGGGGTAACCAAGAAGATAGATGAGGGCTGTGCAGTAGACGTGGTCTACATGGACTTCAGCAAAGCCTTTGACAAGGTACCGCATGGTAGGTTGTTACATAAGGTTAAATCTCACGGGATCCAAGGTGAGGTAGCCAATTGGATACAAAATTGGATTGACGACAGAAGGCAGAGGGTGGTTGTAGAGGGTTGTTTTTCAAACTGGAGGCCTGTGTCCAGCGGTGTGCCTCAGGGATCGGTGCTGGGTCCGCTGTTATTTGTTATTTATATTAATGATTTGGATGAGAATTTAGGAGGCATGGTTAGTAAGTTTGCAGATGACACCAAGATTGGTGGCATTGTGGACAGTGAAGAAGGTTATCTAGGATTGCAACGGGACCTTGATAAATTGGCCCAGTGGGCCGATGAATGGCAGATGGAGTTTAATTTAGATAAATGTGAGGTGATGCATTTTGGTAGATCGAATCGGGCCAGGACCTACTCCGTTAATGGTAGGGCGTTGGGGAGAGTTATAGAACAAAGAGATCTAGGAGTACAGGTTCATAGCTCCTTGAAAGTGGAGTCACAGGTGGATCGGGTGGTGAAGAAGGCATTCGGCATGCTTGGTTTCATTGGTCAGAACATTGAATACAGGAGTTGGGATGTCTTGTTGAAATTGTACAAGACATTAGTAAGGCCACACTTGGAATACTGTGTACAGTTCTGGTCACCCTATTATAGAAAGGATATTATTAAACTAGAAAGAGTGCAGAAAAGATTTACTAGGATGCTACCGGGACTTGATGGTTTGACTTACAGGGAGAGGTTAAATAGACTGGGACTTTTTTCCCTGGAGAGTAGGAGGTTAAGGGGTGATCTTATAGAAGTCTATAAAATAATGAGGGGCATAGATAAGGTAGATAGTCAAAATCTTTTCCCAAAGGTAGGGGAGTCTATAATGAGGGGGCATAGATTTAAGGTGAGAGGGGAGAGATACAAAAGGGTCCAGAGGGGCAATTTTTTCACTCAAAGGGTGGTGAGTGTCTGGAACGAGCTGCCAGAGGCAGTAGTAGAGGCGGGTACAATTTTGTCTTTTAAAAAGCATTTGGACAGTTACATGGGTAAGATGGGTATAGAGGGATATGGGCCAAGTGCAGGCAATTGGGACTAGCTTAGTGGTATAAACTGGGCGACATGGACATGTTGTAACTTCTATGATTCTATGATTCTATAAGGCGGCTCACCACCACCTTCTCAAGGGCAATTAGGGATGGGCAATAAATGCTGGCCTCGCCAATGGCGCCCACATCCCATGAACGAATAAAAAAAAAGTCACCAGTTCCCTCACCCTGATTTACCCATCTTCTCACCACAATGACAACATCACTCACCCAACTTCTCACCATAACCTTAAACAGGGGGCCGTGAATCAGGATGCAGCAGTGAGGAGAGACAGGGTTCATATGAAACTCGGAGGGACAGAGCAACAGAACAAAGAATAGTGTGGAAAGAGCAGGAATTAGATGGAGTAAAGGAGCAAAGCCGACTCGCATGGTGTTGGAATGCATGTGTGTTAATCCGAGGAGCGTTACAAATAAGGTTGATGAGCTGCAGGCACAAGTTGCCACATGTGGTTTTGAAGGTTCACTCGGCTAATCCCGGGGATGAGGGGGCGGACATATGAGGAGAGGTTGAGTAGATTGGGACTCTACTCATTGGAGTTCAGGAGAATGAGAGGCGATCTTATTGAAACATAATAGATTGTGAAGGGGCTTGATCGGGTGGATGCGGTAAGGATGTTCCCAAGGATGGGTGAAACTAGAACTAGGGGGCATAATCTTAGAATAAGGGGCTGCTCTTTCAAAACTGAGATGAGGAGAAACTTCTTCACTCAGAGGGTGGTAGGTCTGTGGAATTTGCTGCCCCAGGAAGCTGTGGAAGCTACATCATTAAATAAATTTAAAACAGAAATGGACAGTTTCCTGGAAGTAAAGGGAATTCGGGGTTATGGGGAGCGGGCTGGAAATTGGACATGAAGCTGAGTTCGGATCGGTCAATGCCCTGTGGGTGGCGGAGAGGGCCCAGGGGCTGTGTGGCCGGGTCCTGCTCCTACTTCTTGTGTTCTTTAGATTTGAGGTTAGGATCAGATCAGCCATGATTTTATTGAATGGCGGAGTAGGCTCGAGGGGCCGATTGGCCTACTCCTGCTCCTATTTCTTATGTTCTTATGATATATTGGCTGTGACGGAGACCTGGCTTAAACAGGGGCAGGAATGGGAACTAAACGTTCCCGGCTACAATATATTCAGGAGGGATGGGGAAGGAAAAATGACAGGGGTGGGGCGGAGATGGCAGTTTTGATCAAGGATAATATCACAGCTCTACAGAGGGACGATATACCAGAGGGTTCAAAGACTGAATCTATTTGTTTCGAGTTAAGGAACAGAAAAGGAGCTGTTACATTGCTGGGGTTTACTATAGACCCAAAAATAGTGAGAAGGAGATAGAGGAGCAAATCTGTGGGCAAATTTCAGAGAAATTTAAAAATAATGGAGCAGTAAAATTAGGGGACTTTAATTACCCTAATCTAGACGGGAAAAACAGAGTAAAGGGTAAAGAATTCCTAAAATGTGTCCAGGAGAACTTTCTTAATCAATATGTTTCCAGCCCAATGAGGAAGGAAGCAGTGCTGGATCTAATTCTGGGGAATGAAGTAGGGCAATGAAATGTGTTTCAGTGGGAGAACTTCTGGGTAATAGTGATCATAATATAATCAGGTTTAAAGTAGTTATGGAAAGGGACAAAAAAAAATCAATAGCCAACTGGGAGAGAGCCCATTTCAGTGATTTAAGAAGGGATCGAGCACAGGTGGACTGGAAACAAAGATTGGCCAAGAAAACAGTAAATGAGCAATGGCAGGTCTTCAAGGCGGAGATAGTTCAGGTACAAACCAATATTCCCATAATGAGGAAAGATAAGGCATCCAAGGCTAGAGTTCCCTGGATGACAAAGGAAATAGAGGTTAAAATAAAACAGGAAAAGGAGGTTTATGACAAATGTCAGGTATGGAATACAGTCGAAAACCAGGCAGAATACAGAGTGTGCAGGGGGGAAATTGAAAAAGGATATGAGAAGGGCAAAGAGAGAGTGTGAGAAAAGATTAGTGGGTTACATAAAAGGAAACTCAAAAATCATTTATAAACATTGAAATAGTGAAAGGATAGTTCGAGGAATGGTGGGGCCGATTAGGGACAAAGGAGGAAATCTCGTGGAGGCAGAGAGCATGAGTGAGGAACTGAATAAGGACTTTGCATCTTCACAGAAGAGGATGAGGTTAATGTCACAGTAGAGGGGGAGGGGGGAGAGATATTGGATGGGATAAAAATAGATAGAAAGGAGGTGCTAAATAATTTGGCATCACTCAAAGTTAACAAGTCACCTGGTCCAGAGGGGATGTATCCCAGGTTACTGAGGGAAGCTAGGGTGGAGATAGCAGAAGCTCTGACAAACAATCTTTCAATAATCCTTGGATATGGGAGTGGGGCCAGAGGACTGGAGGATTGCAAATGTTACATTCCTGTTCAAAAAAGGGGAGAGGGATAAACCTGGAAACTACAGGCCAATCAGTCTAATGTCAGTGGTGGGAAAACTACTCGAGACCACTGTCAAGGACAAAATTAATTCTCACTAGGAGAAGCACGGGTTAATAAGGAACAGCCAGCATGGATTTGTTAAAGGCAAATCATGTCTGACTAACTTAGAATCATAGAATCATAGAATGGTTACAGCACAGAAGGAGGCCATTCCAACCATCGAGCCTGTGCCAGCTCTTGTTTGATCTTCTGACATATCTGTTGAATGTGGCTCAAATGGGTCAAAGATAGAGGTTCTGCTGAGGGAGTTTGAGCAGCTAGGGACTAAATTAAAAAGGCAGAACCACAAAGTTGATAATCTCTGGATTATTACCTGAGCCACGAGCAAATTGGCATTGTCAATAGGATCAGAGAGATGAATGCGTGGCTCAAAGATTGGTGTGGGAGAAGTGGGTTTCGATTCATGGGGCACTGGCACAGTACTGGGGAAAGAGGGAGCTGTTCCTTTGGGACAGGCTTCACCTGAACCATGCTGGGACCAGAGTTCTCGCGAATCAAATAACTAGGGAGGTAGACAGGGCTTTAAACTAAATAAGGTGGGGGAGGGTCCCAGTGGAGAGAAATCTAGAATGCTAAAGGGAAAAGACAAGGAAGCAGTGCAGGAAAGTGACTGGGGTAAGGATAACCAGATTGTGTCAGGAAGGGACAGAGCGTACAAACAAAAGACAACAAATAGGGTCCGGGTAAGAAAAAATGGTAATAAGACAAATAGGGCCATAGTACAAAAAAATGTTAACAAGACTAATCTAAAGGCACTGTATCTGAGTGCATGAAGCATTCGTAATAAGGGAGACGAGTTAACAGCGCAAATAGATGTAAACGGATACGACATAATTGCGATTACGGAGAATTGGCTGCAGGGTGACCAAGGCTGGGAGCTGAATATCCAAGGGTATTCGATATTTAGGAAGGCAAAAAGGAAAAGGAGGTGGGGTGGCATTGTTCGTAAAGGATGAAATCAGAGCAATAGTGAGAAAGGATATTGGCTCAGAAAATCAAGGTGTAGAATCAGTCTGGGTGGAGTTAAGAAGCACCAAGGGGCAGAAAACACTGGTGGGAGTTGTCTATAGGACTCCAAACAGTAGTGGTAATGTTGGGGATGGCATCAAACAGGAAATTAGAGATGCATATAACAATCATGGGTGACTTTAATCTATATATAGACTGGCCAAACCAAATTAGCAATAACACTGTGGAGGATGAAATCATGAAATGTGTGTGAGATGGTTTTTTAGACCAGTACATTGAGGAGCCAACCAGGAAACAGGCTATCTGAGATTGGATATTGTGCAATGAGAAGGGGTTAATTCATAATCTTGTTGTGCGGGGTCCTTTCGGGAAGAGTGACCATAACATGATAGAATTCTTCATTAAGATGGAAAGTGAAGTAGTCCAATCCGAAACTAGGGTCCTAAATCTAAACAAAGGAAACTACGAAGGTATGAGGAGTGAGTTGGCTATGATAGATTGGGAAGCTTCATTAAAAGGCATGACGGTGGATAGACAACGGCTAACATTTAAGGAATGAATGCATGAATTGCAACAATTATACATTCCTTTCTGGTGCAAAAACACAAAAGGAAAAGCGGCACAACCATGGCTAACAAAAGAAATTAAGGATAATATTAGATCCAAAGAGGAGTCATATAAAGTTGCCAGAAAAAGTAGCAAGCCTGAGGATTGGGGGCAGTTTAGAATTCAGCAAAAAAGGACCAAGAGATTGATTAAGAGGGGAAAAATAGAGTCTGAGAGTAAACTTGCAAGGAATGTAAAAGTGGACTGTAAAAGCTTCTACAAGTATATAAAAAGAAAAAGATTAGTGAAGACAAATGTAGGTCCCTAGAGTCAGAAACGGGAGAATTTATAATGGGGAACAAGGAAATGGCAGAGAAATTAAACAAATACTTTGGTTCTGTCTTCACGGAAGAGGACACAAATAACTTCCCAGAAATGCTAGGGAACTAAGAGACTAGTGAGAAGGAGGAATTAAAGGAAATTAGTATTAGTAAAAAAATAGTGCTGAAGAAATTAATGGGACTGAAAGCTGATAAATCCCCAGGGCCTGATAATCTGTATCCCAGAGTACTGAAAGAGGTAGCCATGGAAACAGTGGATGCATTAGTTGTCATCTTCCAAAATTCTATAGATTATGGAACAGTTCCTGCAGATTGGAGGGTGGCAAATGTAAACCCACTATTTAAAAAAGGAGGGAGAGAGAAAACAGGGAACTACAGACCAGTTAGCCTAACATCTGTAGTAGGGAAAATGCTAGAGTCTATTGTAAAGGATGTGATAACAGGACACTTAGAAAATATCAACAGGATTAGACAAAGTCAACATGGATTTACAAAAGGGAAATCATGTTTGACAATCCTACTGGAGTTTTTTGAGGATGTAACTGGTAGGAGAGATAAGGGAAAACAAATGGATGTGGTTTATTTGGATTTTCAGAAAGCCTTTGATAAAGTCCCACATAAGAGGTTAGTGTGAAAAAATAAAGCACATGGGATTGGGGGCAATATACTGGCATGGATTGAAAATTGGTTAACAGACAGAAAACAACAAGTAGGAATAAATGGATCTTTTTCGGAGTGGCAGGCAGTGACTAGTGGGATAACCCTGGGATCAGTGCTTGGGCCCCAGCTATTCACAATGATTTGGATGAGGGAAGCAAATGTAATATTTCCAAGTTTTCTGACAACACAAAACTAGGTGGGATTGTGAGTTGTGAGGAGGATGCAAAGAGGCTTCAAGGTGATTTAGACAAGTTGAGTGAGTGGGCAGATACATGGCAGATGCAGTAGAATGTGGATAAATGTGAAGTTATCCACTTCGGAAGGAAAAACAGAAAGGCAGAGTATTATTTAAATGGTGATAGATTGGGAAATGTTGATGTACAAAGGGACCTGGGTGTCCTTGTACACCAGTCACTGAAAGCAAACATGCAGGTGCAGCAAGCAGTTAGGAAGGCAAATGGTATGTTGTCCTTTATTGCAAGAAGATTTGAGTACAGGAGCAAGGATGTCTTACTGCAGTTATACAGGGCCTTGGTGAGACCACACCTGGAGTATTGTGTGCAGTTTTGGTCTCCTTACCTAAGAAAGGATATACTTGCCACAGAGGGAGTGCACGAAGGTTCACCAGACTGATCCCTGGGATGGCAGGACTGTCGTATGAGGAGAGATTGGGTCGACTCGGCCTGTATTCACTCGAGTTTAGAAGAATGAGAGGGGATCTCATTGAAACATATAAAATTCTGACAGGGCTAGTCAGACTGGATGCAGGGAGAATATTTCCCCTGGCTGGGGTCCAGAACGAGGGGTCACAGTCTCAGGATACAGGGTAGGACATTTAGGACTGAGATGAGGAGAAATTTCTTCACTCAGAGGGTGGTGAACCTGTGGAATTCTCTACCACAGAAGGCTGTGGAGGCCAAGTCACTGAATATATTTAAGAAGGAGCTCGATAGATTTCGAGACACAAACGGCATCAAGGGGTATGGGGAGAGAGCGGGAATATGGTATTGAGATAGAGGATCAGCCATGATCATATTGAATGGTGGAGCAGGCTCGAAGGGCCGAATGGCCTACTCCTGCTCCTATTTTCTATGTTTCTATGTTTCTTTGTAAGAGCAATCCAGTTCGTCCCATTCCCCAGTTCTTTCCCCTTCGCCCTGCAACTTTTTTTCTCTTCAAGTATTTATCCAATTCCTTTTTGAAAGCCATGATTGAATCTGCCCTTTCAGGCAGCACATTCCAGATCATAACAACTCGATGTGTAAAAAAGTTTTTCCTCGTGTCGCCTTTGTTTCTTTTGCCAATCACCTTAAATCTGTGTCCTCATTCCCAACCCTCGACCCTTCCGTCAATGGGCACGGTTTCTCTTTATTTACTTTATCTAAATCCTTCATGATTTTGAACACTTCTATCAAATCTCCTCTCAACCTTCTCTGCTCTAAGGAGAACAACCCCAGCTTCTCCAGTCTATTCATGTAACTCAAGTCCCTCATCCCTGGAACCAGTCTAGTAAATCTTTTCTGCACCCTCTCTTAGGCCTTCAGGTCTTTTGCGGTGTCCAGAACTGAACACAATACTCCAGTTGCAGTTGAACCAGTGTTTTATAAAGGTTCAACATAACCTCCTTGCTTTTGTACTCTATGCCTCTATTTATAAAACTGAGGATCTCGTATGCTATTTTAAACCGCTTTCTCAATCTGTCCTGCCACCTTCAAAGATTTGTGCACATATATTCCCAGATCTCTCTGTTCCTCTACCCCTTTTAGAGTTGTTCCCTTTAGTTTATATTGCCTCTCCTCGTTCTTCCTACTAAAATGTATCACTTTGCATTTCTCTGCGTTAAATTTAATCTGCCACGTGTCCGCCCATTCCATCAGTCTGTCTCTCTCCTCTTGAAGTCTATCACTATTCTCCTCACTGTTTACTACAGTTCCAAGTTTTGAAATTTTGCCCTGTACACCCAAGTCCAAGTCATTAATATATATCAAGAAAAGCAGTGGTCCCAGCACCGACCCCTGGGGAACACCACTGTACACCTCCCTCCAGTCTGAAAAACAACCGTTCACCACTACTCTCTGTTTCCTGTCACTTGTCCAATTTTGTATCCATGCTGCCACTGCCCCTTTTATCCCATGGGCTTCAACTTTTCTGACAAGCCTATTATGAACATTATCAAACACCTTTTGAAAGTCCATATACACCACATCAACCACATTGCCCTCATCTACCCTCTCTGTTACCTCATTTAAAAACTCTATCAGGTTAGTTAAACACGATTTGCCTTTAATAAATCCGTGCTGGCTTTCCTTTATAAATCCACACTTGTCCAAGTGGCTGTTAATTTTGTCCCGGATTATCGTTTCTAAAAGTTTCCCAACTTCCGAGGTTAAACTGACTGGCCTGTAGTTGCTGGGTTTATCCTTACACCCTTTTTTGAACAAGGGTGTAACATTTGTAATTCTCCAGTCCTCTGGCACCACCCCTGTATCTAAGGATGTTTGGAAGATTATGGCCAGAATCTCCGCAATTTCCACCCTTACTTCCCTCAGCAACCTAGGATGCATCCCATCCGGACCGGGTGACTCATCTACTTTAAGTACAGCTAGCCTTTCTAGTACCTCTTTATCAATTTTTACCCCATCCAGTATCTCAACTATCTCCTCTTTTACTGAGACTCTGGTACCATCTTCTTCCTTGGTATAGACAGATGCAAAGTACTCATTTAGTACCTCGGCCATCCCCTCTGCCTCCATGCGTAGATCTCCTTTATGGTCCCTAATTGACCCCACCCCTCCTCTTCCTACCCGTTTACTGTTTACATGCCTGTAGAAGACTTTTGGATTCCCTTTTATGTTGTCCACTAGTCTATTCTCATGCTCTCTCTTTGTCCCTCTTATTTACTTTTTCACTTCTCCTCTGAACTTTCTATATTCAGCCTGGTTCTCACTTGTATCATCTGATTGAGTTCTTTGATGAAGTGACAAAGAGGGTTGATGAGGGCAGTGTAGTAGATGTTGTATATATGGACTTTCAAAAGGCATTTGATAAAGTGCCATATGACAGACTTATTCGGAAAATAGAAGCACATGGGATTAAAGGGACGGTGGCAACTTGGGTACGTAATTGGCCACGGGATAGGAGGCAGAGAGTAGAGGTGAACGGATGTTTTTCTGACTGTAGAGAAGTATGTGGGGTCCCCCAGGGGGTCAGTATTAGGACCATTGCTTTTCTTGTTATATATCAATGACCTGGACTTGGGTATGGAGAGTCCAATTTCGAAGTTTGCAGATGATTCAAAACTTGGCAACATAGTGAATAGTGAGGAGGATAATAACAGACTTCAGGAGGACAGAGACAGACTGGGGGGAACGGGCAGACACGTGACAGATGCAATTTAATGCGGGTAAGTGTGAAGTGATGCACTTTGGGAGGAACGACATGGAGAGACAGTATAATCGAAATGGGACTATTTTGGTTATATTACAAAACTGTTTCCTCCGGCAAGTGGGTCGGTAACCAGAGGTAACAGATTTAAAATAATTGGCAAAATCACTAGGGGGGGGAAATGAGGAGTAATTTTTTTCACACAGGGTTGTTCTGATCTCGAATGCACTTCCTGAAAGGGTGGTGGAAGCAGATTCCATAGGAACTTTCAAAAGGCAATTAAAGAGGACTAATTTTTTTTTTATTCGTTCATGGGATGCGGGCGTCGCTGGCGAGGCAAGCATTTATTGCCCATCCCTAATTGCCCTTGAGAAGGTGGTGGTGAGCCGCCTTCTTGAACCGCTGCAGTCCGTGTGGTGACGGTTCTCCCACAGTGCTGTTAGGAAGGGAGTTCCAGGATTTTGACCCAGCGACGATGAAGGAACGGCCGATATATTTCCAAGTCCGGGATGGTGTGTGACTTGGAGGGGAACGTGCAGGTGGTATTGTTCCCATGTGCCTGCTGCTCTTGTCCTTCTAGGTGGTAGAGGTCGCGGGTTTGGGAGGTGCTGTCGAAGAAGCCTTGGCGAGTTGCTGCAGTGGGATGAGGAAAGGGCAGAGGAGTGGGACTAATTGGATAGCTCTTTCAATGGCCTTCTCCTGTGCTGTAATATCCTGCGGCCCCGATATTTATGGGGAGGTGGGACGGAGTTGCGGGTACATGTTAGCGGATTGCAAACCTGGAAATACCGGGAAGCTGAGGTCCTGCCGAATTTAACAGCAGGATCTCATTAGAATTGTTTTACCTTGTTTCCCGCCTGGCAGCCGGGCAGATTGAGAGGCTGACCAGAGCCGGGCAGATTGAGAGGCTGACCAGAGCCGGGCAGATTGAGAGGCTGACCAGAGCCGGGCAGATTGAGAGGCTGACCAGAGCCGGCCAGATTGAGATGCTGACCAGAGCCGGGCAGATTGAGAGGCTGACCAGAGCCGGCCAGATTGAGATGCTGACCAGAGCCGGCCAGATTGAGAGGCTGACCAGAGCCGGGCAGATTGAGATGCTGACCAGAGCCGGGCAGATTGAGAGGCTGACCAGAGCCGGGCAGATTGAGAGGCTGTGGAAGGTAGCAACTGGGGACTTCTGGGAACAGACACTGGCAATCGAGAAGATCGGGAGCTGGGGGGGTGGTGGGGGGGGGGCACGGAGCGAGGAGGGAGGGAGGGAGAGAGGGAGAAATCGCGGGGAGAGATCGTGGGAGAGAGAGATTGAGGGGAGAGATCACGGGGAGAGATTACGGGAGAGAGATCGCGGGGAGAGAGATCGAGGGGAGAGAGATCGCGGGGAGAGAGATCGAGGGGAGAGAGATCGAGGGGAGAGAGATCGAGGGGAGAGAGATCGAGGGGAGAGAGATCGCGGGGAGAGAGATCGCGGGGGAGAGAGATCGCGGGGAGAGAGATCGCGGGGGAGAGAGATCGCGGGGAGAGAGAGACCGAGGGGAGAGAGAGAGATTGCGGGGAGAGAGATCGAGGGGAGAGAGATCGAGGGGAGAGAGATCGAGGGGAGAGAGATCGCGGGGAGAGAGATTGCGGGGAGAGAGATCGCGGGAGAGAGAGATCGAGGGAGAGAGAGATCGAGGGAGAGAGAGATCGCCGGAGAGAGATTGCGGGAGGGAGAGATCGCGGGGAGAGAGATCATGGGGAGAGAGATCACGGGGAGAGAGATTGGGGGGGAGAGATCGCAGGGAGAGAGAGACCGAGGGGAGAGAGATGGCGGGAGAGAGAGATCGCGGGGAGAGAGATCGTTGGAGAGAGATCGCGGGGAGAGAGATGGGGGGGAGAGAGATCGCGGGGAGAGAGAGACCGAGGGGAGAGAGAGAGATCGCGGGGAGAGAGATGGCGGGAGAGAGAGATCGAGGGAGAGAGATGGCGGGAGAGAGAGATCGCGGGAGAGAGAGATCGAGGGAGAGAGAGATCACGGGGAGAGAGATCGCGGGGAGAGAGATTGGGGGGGAGAGAGATCGCGGGGAGAGAGAGACCGAGGGGAGAGAGAGAGATCGCGGGGAGAGAGATGGCGGGAGAGAGAGATCGAGGGAGAGAGATGGCGGGAGAGAGAGATCGAGGGAGAGAGAGATCGAGGGAGAGAGAGATCGCCGGAGAGAGAGATCGAGGGAGAGAGAGATCGAGGGAGAGAGAGATCGCCGGAGAGCGAGATCGCGGGAGAGAGAGATCACGGGAGAGAGAGATCGCGGGAGAGAGAGATCGAGGGAGAGAGATCGCGGGAGAGAGAGATCGCGGGAGAGAGAGATCGCGGGAGAGAGAGATCGAGGGAGAGAGAGATCGAGGGAGAGAGAGATCGCGGGAGAGAGAGATCGCGGGAGAGAGAGATCGAGGGAGAGAGAGATCGCCGGAGAGCGAGATCGCGGGAGAGAGAGATCACGGGAGAGAGAGATCGCGGGAGAGAGAGATCGAGGGAGAGAGATCGCGGGAGAGAGAGATCGCGGGAGAGAGAGATCGAGGGAGAGAGAGATCGAGGGAGAGAGAGATCGCCGGAGAGAGATTGCGGGAGGGAGAGATCGTGGGAGAGAGAGATCGAGGGAGAGAGAGATCGCCGGAGAGAGATTGCGGGAGGGAGAGATCGCGGGAGAGAGAGATCGAGGGAGAGAGAGATCGAGGGAGAGAGAGATCGCCGGAGAGAGATTGCGGGAGGGAGAGATCGAGGGAGAGAGAGATCGAGGGAGAGAGAGATCGAGGGAGAGAGAGATCGCCGGAGAGAGAGATCGCGGGAGAGAGAGATCGAGGGAGAGAGAGATCGCCGGAGAGAGATTGCGGGAGGGAGAGATCGTGGGAGAGAGAGATCGCGGGAGAGAGAGATCGCGGGAGAGAGAGATCGCGGGAGAGAGAGATCGAGGGAGAGAGAGATCGCCGGAGAGAGATTGCGGGAGGGAGAGATCGTGGGAGAGAGATCGCGGGAGAGAGAGATCGCGGGGAGAGAGAGACCGCGGGGAGAGAGATCGCGGGGAGAGAGAGATCGAGGGAGAGAGAGATCATGGTTGAGAGATCGCGGGAGAGAGAGATCGAGGGAGAGAGAGAGGAGAGAGAGATCGCAGGAGAGAGATCGAGGGAGAGAGAGATTGTGGAGGAGAGATCGAGGGGAGAGAGATTGTGGGGGAGAGATCGAGGGGAGAGACATCGCGAGGGAGAGAGATTGCGGGAGAGAGATCATCGGGGGGGGGAGAGATCACGGGGGAGAGATTGCGAGGGGGAGATCGCAGGGGAGAGTTCGTGGGAGAGAGTTCGTGGGGAGGGAGATCGCGGGGGAGAGAGATCGTTGGAGCGAGATATCGCGGGGAGAGATAGCGGGGGAGAGATCGCGGAGAGAGAGATTGGGGAGAGAGATCGAGGGGGAGAGAGATCGCGGGGAGAGAGAGATCGTTGGAGCGAGAGATCGGGGAGAGAGAGATCGGGGAGAGAACGCGGTGGAGAGATCGTGTGAGAGAGAGATCGCGGGAGAGAGATCACGGGAGAGAAATAGCGGGGAGAGATCGAGGGGAGAGAGATCGCAGGGGAGAGATCGCGGGGGAGAGATCGCAGGGGAGAGATCGCGGGGGAGAGATCGTGGGGGAGAGATCGCAGGGGAGAGAATGCGGGGGAGTGATCGCAGTGGAGAGATTGCGGGAGAGAGATCGCTGGGGAGAGACTGCGGGAGAGAGATCACGGGGGAGATCGCGGGGGAGAGATTGCAGGGGAGAGATCGCGGGGGAGAGATCGTGGAGGAGTGATCGCAGGGGAGAGATCGCATGGGAGAGATCGCGGGAGAGAGATCGCAGGAGAGAGATCGCGGGGGAGAGATCGCGGGGGAGTGATCGCAGGGGAGAGATCGCGGGAGAGAGATCGCGGGAGAGAGATCGCGGGGTCG
Source organism: Heptranchias perlo (assembly GCF_035084215.1). Lineage (NCBI taxonomy): Eukaryota > Metazoa > Chordata > Chondrichthyes > Hexanchiformes > Hexanchidae > Heptranchias > Heptranchias perlo. The sequence goes on along the minus strand of NC_090339.1, from coordinate 455,041 downwards.
AGATCGCGAAGGAGAGATCGCGAGGGAGAAAGTTTGCGGGGGAGAGTGATCGGGGGTGAGAGAGATCGCGGGGGAGCGATCGCGTGGGAGAGAGATTGCGAGGAGAGATCGAGGGGAGAGAGATCGTGGGGTGAGAGATCGTCGGGGAGAGAGATCGCGGGAGAGAAATAGCGGGGAGAGATCGAGGGGAGAGAGATCGCGGGAGCGAGAGATCGTGGAGAGAGAGATCGCGGGAGAGAGATCGCGGGAGAGAGATCGCGGGAGAGAAATAGCGGGGAGAGATCGAGGGGAGAGAGATCGCGGGAGCGAGAGATCGTGGAGAGAGAGATCGTGGGAGCGAGAGATCGTGGAGAGAGAGATCGTGGGAGAGAGATCGCGGGGGAGAGATCGCAGGGGAGAGAACACGAGAGAGAGAGATCGAGGGAGAGAGATCGCGGGGGAGAGAGATAGTGGGAGAGAGATTGGGGGAGTGAGATCATGGGGGAGAGATCGCGGGGGAGAGATCGCGGGGGAGAGATCGTGGGGGAGTGATCGCAGGGGAGAGATCGCAGGGGAGAGATCGCGGGAGAGAGATCGCAGGAGAGAGATCGCGGGGGAGAGATCGCGGGGGAGTGATCGCAGGGGAGAGATCGCGGGAGAGAGATCGCGGGAGAGAGATCGCGGGGTCGAGATCGCGAAGGAGAGATCGCGAGGGAGAAAGTTTGCGGGGGAGAGTGATCGGGGGTGAGAGAGATCGCGGGGGAGCGATCGCGTGGGAGAGAGATTGCGAGGAGAGATCGAGGGGAGAGAGATCGTGGGGTGAGAGATCGTCGGGGAGAGAGATCGCGGGAGAGAAATAGCGGGGAGAGATCGAGGGGAGAGAGATCGCGGGAGCGAGAGATCGTGGAGAGAGAGATCGCGGGAGAGAGATCGCGGGAGAGAAATAGCGGGGAGAGATCGAGGGGAGAGAGATCGTGGGAGCGAGAGATCGTGGAGAGAGAGATCGTGGGAGAGAGATCGCGGGGGAGAGATCGCAGGGGAGAGAACACGAGAGAGAGAGATCGAGGGAGAGAGATCGCGGGGGAGAGAGATAGTGGGAGAGAGATTGGGGGAGTGAGATCATGGGGGAGAGGTCGTGGGGGAGAGATCGCGGGGGAGAGATCGCGGGGGAGAGATCGCGGGGGAGAGATCGCGGGGGAGAGATCGTGGAGAGAGAGATCGTGGGAGAGAGAGATCGCGGGGAGAGATCGCAGGGGAGAGATCGTGGGGAGAGATCGCAGGGGACAGAGATCGCGGCGGAGAGATCGCGGGGGAAGATCGCGAAGGAGAGAGATCGCTGGGTAGAGCAATCGCGGGGGAGAGATCGCGGGGGAGAGAGATCGCGGGGGAGAGATCGCGGGGGATAGAGATCGCAGGAGAGAGAGATCACGGGGGATAGAGATCGCAGGAGAGAGAGATCACGGGGGATAGAGATCGCAGGAGAGAGAGATCACGGGGGATAGAGATCGCAGGAGAGAGAGATCGCGGGAGAGAGATCGCCGGTTAGGGATCGCGGGATAGAGATCGCGGGGGAGAGATAACGGGGGAGAGATCGTGTGAGAGAGAGATCGCGGGATAGATATCGCGGGGGAGAGATCGCGAGGGAGAGATCGCGAGGGAGAGAGATTGCGGGGGAGAGTGATCGGGGGGGAGAGAGATCGCTGGGGAGCGATCGCGTGGGATAGAGATTGCGGGAGAGAGATTGAGGGGAGAGAGATCGCGGGGTGAGAAATCACGGGGAGAGAGATCGTGGGGGAGAGATCGCGGGAGAGAGATCGCGGGAGAGAGATCGCGGGAGAGAGATCGCGGGGGAGAGATCGCGGGGGAGAGATCGCGGGGGAGAGATCGGTGGAGAGAGATCGCGGGAGAGAGATCACGGGGGAGATCGCGGTGGAGAGATCACGGGCGAGAGATCGCGGGAGAGAGATCGCGGGAGAGATCGCGAAGGAGAAAGGTTGCCGGGGAGAGTGATCGGGGGTGAGAGAGATCGCGGGGGAGTGATCGCGTGGGAGAGAGATCGCGGGAGAGAGAGATCGAGGGGAGAGAGATAGCGGAGAGAGAGATCGCGGGGTGTGAGATCGTCGAGGAGAGAGATCGTGGGAGAGAAATAGCGGGGAGAGATCGAGGGGAGAGAGATCGCGGGAGAGGGAGATCGCGAGGGAGAATGGTTGCGGGGGAGAGTGATCGGGGGTGAGAGAGATCACGGGGAGAGAGAGATCGTGGGAGAGAGATCGTGGAGAGAGATCGTGGGAGAGAGATCGTGGAGAGAGATCGTGGGAGAGAGATCGTGGAGAGATCGTGGGAGAGAGATCGTGAGGGAGAGAGATCATGGGAGAGAAAGATTGCGGGGAGAGAATGCGGGGAGAGAGTTCTCGGTGGAGAGATCGCGATGGAGAGAGATCGCAGAGAGATCGCGGGGGAAAGATCGCGGGGGAGAGAGATCGCAGGGGGAGAGGTCACGGGGAGAGATCACGAGAGATCGCGGGGGAGAGAGGTCGTGGGAGATCGCGAGGGAGAGATCATGAGGGAGAGAGATCGCGGGAGAGAGATAGCGGGGAGAGAAATCGCGGGGGAGAGATCGCGGGGGAGAGATCGCGGGGGAGAGATCACGGGGGAGAGAGATCGCGGGGGAGAGATCACGGGGGAGAGATCGCGGGGGAGAGATCACGGGTGAGAGAGATCGCGGGGGAGAGATCGCGGGGGAGAGATCGCGGGGGAGAGATCGGTGGAGAGAGATCGCGGATAGAGATCACGGGGGAGATCGCGGGGGAGAGATCGCGGGTGAGAGATCGCGGGAGAGAGATCGCGGGAGAGATCGCGAAGGAGAGATTGCGAGGGAGAAAGGTTGCCGGGGAGAGTGATCGGGGGTGAGAGAGATCGCGGGGGTGAGAGAGATCGCGGGGGAGAGAGATCGTGGGAGAGAAATAGCGGGGAGAGATCGAGGGGAGAGAGATCGCGGAGAGAGAGATCGCGGGGTGAGAGATCGTCGAGGAGAGAGATCGTGGGAGAGAAATAGCGGGGAGAGATCGAGGGGAGAGAGATCGCGGGAGAGAGAGATCGCGAGGGAGAATGGTTGCGGGGAGAGTGATCGGGGGTGAGAGAGATCACGGGGAGAGAGAAATCGTGGGAGAGAGATCGTGGAGAGAGAGATCGTGGGAGAGAGATCGTGGAGAGAGAGATCGCGGGAGAGAGATCGTGGAGAGAGAGATCGTGGAGAGAGAGATCGTGGGAGAGAGATCGTGGAGAGAGAGATCGCGGGGGAGAGATCGTGAGGGAGAGAGATCATGGGAGAGAGATCGCGGGGGAGAGATCGCAGGGGAGAGAACACGGGAGAGAGAGATCGAGGGAGAGAGATCGCGGGGGAGAGAGACCACGGTAGAGAGATCGGGGGTGAGAGATCGCGGGGGAGAGAGATAGTGGGAGAGAGATTGGGGGAGTGAGATCGTGGGAGAGAGAGATCGCGGGGAGAGATCGCAGGGGAGAGATCGTGGGGGAAGATCGCGAAGGAGAGAGATCACGGGGGATAGAGATCGCAGGAGAGAGAGATCGCGGGAGAGAGATCGCCGGTTAGAGATCGCGGGATAGAGATCGCGGGGGAGAGATAACAGGGGAGAGATCGTGTGAGAGAGAGATCGCGGGATAGATATCGCGGGGGAGAGATCGCGAGGGAGAGATCGCGAGGGAGAGATCGCGAGGGAGAGATCGCGAGGGAGAGATCGCGAGGGAGAGATCGCGAGGGAGAGAGATTGCGGGGGAGAGTGATCGCTGGGGAGCGATCGCGTGGGATAGAGATTGCGGGAGAGAGATTGAGGGGAGAGAGATCACGGGGTGAGAAATCACGGGGAGAGAGATCGTGGGGGAGAGATCGCGGGAGAGAGATCGCGGGGGAGAGATCGTGGGGGAGAGAGAGATCGCGGGGAGAGATCGCGAGGGAGAGAGATCGCGGGGAGAGATGGCCGTGGAGAGATCGCGGAGGAGAGAGATCGCAGGGGAGAGATCGTGAGAGGGAGAGATCGTGGGGGAGAAATCGCGGGGGAGAGATCACGGGGGAGAGATCGATGGAGAGAGATCGCGAGGGAGAGAGATCGCAAGGGAGAGAGATCGCGGGGGAGAGAGATCGCGGGGGAGAGATCGAGGGGAGAGGGATTGTGGAGAGAGAGATCGGGGGGGGAGAGATCGCGGGGGAGAGATCGCGGGTGAGAGTGATCGCGGGAGAGAGAGATCATGGGAGAGATCGCTGGAGAGAAATGGGGGGAGAGATTGAGGGAGAGAGCCATCGTCGGGTAGAGTGATCGCGGGAGAGAGAGCGCGGGGGAGAGATCGAGAGGAGAGGGATTGTGGGGGAGAGAGATCATGGGAGAGATCACTGGAGAGAAATAGAGGGGAGAGATCGTGGGAGAGAGCCATCGTGGGAGAGAGAGATCGTGGGGGAGAGAGATCGCGGGGGTGAGAGAGATCGCGGGGGAGAGAGATCGTGGGAGAGAGAGATCGTGGGAGAGAGAGATCGTGGGAGAGAGAGATCGCGGGGTGAGAGAGAGATCGCGGGGTGAGAGAGAGATCGCGTGGGAGAATGATCACGGGGGAGAGATCGCGGTGGAGAGATCGCTGTGGAGAGATCGCGGAGGAGAGAGATCGCGGGTGAGAGATCGTGGGAGGGAGAGATCGTGGGGGAGAGATCGCGGGGGAGAGATCGCGGGGGAGAGAGATCGCGGTGGAGAGATCGCGGGGGAGAGATCGCGGGGGAGAGAGATCGCGGGGGAGAGATCGTGGGAGGGAGAGATCGTGGGGGAGAGATCGTGGGAGAGAGCCATCGTGGGAGAGAGAGATCGTGGGAGAGAGAGATCGCGGGGGAGAGAGATCGCGGGAGAGAGAGATCGTGGGAGAGAGAGATCGTGGGAGAGATAGATCGCGGGGTGAGAGAGAGATCGCGTGGGAGAATGATCACGGGGGAGAGATCGCGGTGGAGAGATCGCTGTGGAGAGATCGCGGAGGAGAGAGATCGCGGGTGAGAGATCGTGGGAGGGAGAGATCGTGGGGGAGAGATCGCGGGGGAGAGATCGCGGGGGAGAGAGATCGCGGTGGAGAGATCGCGGGGGAGAGATCGCGGGGGAGAGATCACTGGGGAGAGTTCGCGGGAAGAGATCGGGGGAGAGAAATCACGGGGAGAGAGATCGCGGGGGAGAGAGATTGCGGGGGAGAGAGATCGCGGGGGAGAGAGATCGCTGCGGGGAGGTCGCGGGAGAGAGAGATCGCGGGAGAGAGATCGCAGGAGAGAGGGATCGCGGGGATAGATTGCAAGGGGGAGAGATCGCGGGGGAGAGATCGCAGGAGAGAGATCGCAGGAGAGAGATTGCAGGGGTGAGATCGCGGGAGAGAGAGATCGCGGGGAGAGATCGCAAGGGGGACAGATCGATGGAGAGAGATCGCGAGGGAGAGAGATCGCGAGGGAGAGAGATCATGGGGGAGAGAGATCGCTGGGGAGAGATCGAGGGGAGAGGGATAGTGGAGAGAGAGATCCGGGGGGGAGAGATCGAGGGGAGAGATCGCGGGAGACAGATTGCGGGGGAGAGATCGCGGGGGAGAGAGATCCCGGGGGAGAGAGATCGCGGGGGAGAGAGATCGCGGGAGAGAGATTGCGGGGGAGAGATTGCGGGTGAGAGAGATCGCAGGAGAGAGAGATCGTGGGGGAGAGAGATCGCGGGGGAGAGAGATCGTGGGGGAGAGATTGCGGGGGAGTGATCGAGGGGAGAGGGATTGTGGAGAGAGAGATCTCGGGGGGAGAGATCGAGGAGAGAGATCGCGGGAGACAGATTGCGGGGGAGAGATTGCGGGGGAGAGATCGCGGGAGAGAGAGATCGTGGGGGAGAGAGATCGCGGGGGAGAGATTGCGGGGGAGAGATCGCGGGTGAGAGAGATTGCGGGAGAGAGAGATCGTGGGGGAGAGAGATCGCGGGAGACAGAGATCGCGGGAGTGAGATGGCGGGGGAGAGAGATCGAGGGGAGAGAGATCGCGGGGGAGAGAGATGGCGGGGGAGAGATTGCGGGGGAGAGATCGCGGGTGAGAGAGATCGTGGGGGAGAGAGATCATGGGAGAGCTCGCTGGAGAGAAATAGGGGGGAGAGATCGCGGGGAGAGATCGCGGGGGAGAGATCACTGGGGAGAGTTCGCGGGAAGAGATCGGGGGAGAGAAATCACGGGGAGAGAGATCGCGGGGGAGAGAGATTGCGGGGGAGAGAGATCGCGGGGGAGAGAGATCGCTGCGGGGAGGTCGCAGGAGAGAGAGATCGCGGGAGAGAGATCGCAGGAGAGAGGGATCGCGGGTATAGATTGCAAGGGGGAGAGATCGCGGGGGAGAGATCGCAGGAGAGAGATCGCAGGAGAGAGATTGCAGGGGTGAGATCGCGGGAGAGAGAGATCGCGGGGAGAGATCGCAAGGGGGACAGATCGATGGAGAGAGATCGCGAGGGAGAGAGATCGCGGGAGAGAGAGATCGTGGGGGAGAGAGATCGAGGGGAGAGAGATCGAGGGGAGAGAGATCGAGGGGAGAGAGATCGTGGGGGAGAGAGATCATGGGAGAGCTCGCTGGAGAGAAATAGGGGGGAGAGATCGCGGGGAGAGATCGCGGGGGAGAGAGATCGTGGGGTAGAGTGATCGCGGGGAGAGATCGCGAGGGAGAGATCGCGGGGAGAGATCGAGGTGGAGTGAGATCGCGGGGGAGAGATCGTGAGAGGGAGAGATCGTGGGGGAGAGATCGCGGGGGAGAGATCGATGGAGAGAGATCGCGAGGGAGAGAGATCGCGAGGGAGAGAGATCGCGGGGGAGAGATCGAGGGGAGAGGGATTGTGGAGAGAGATATCGGGGGGGGAGAGATCGAGGGGAGAGATCGCGGGAGACAGATTGCGGGGGAGAGAGATCATGGGGTAGAGTGATCGCGGGAGAGAGAGATCACAGGTGAGAGATCGCGGGGGAGAGATCGTGAGAGGGAGAGATCGTGGGGGAGAGAGATCGCGGGGGAGAGATTGCGGGGGAGAGAGATCGCGGGGCGAGATCGCGGTGGAGAGATCGAGAGGAGAGGGATCGTGGGGGAGAGAGATCATGGGAGAGAGAGAGATCGCGGGGGAGAGAGATCGCGGGAGAGAGAGATCGTGGGAGAGAGAGATCGTGGGAGAGAGAGATCGCGGGGCGAGAGAGAGATCGCGGGGGAGAATGATCACGGGGGAGAGAGATCGCGGGGGAGAGATCGCGGTGGAGAGATTGCGGTGGAGAGATCGCGGAGGAGAGAGATCGCGGGTGAGAGATCGTGGGAGGGAGAGATCGTGGGGGAGAGATCGCGGGGGTGAGATCGCGGGGGAGAGAGATCGCGGTGGAGAGATCGCGGGGGAGAGATCGCGGGGGAGAGATCACTGGGGAGAGTTCGCGGGAAGAGATCGGGGGAGAGAAATCACGGGGAGAGAGATCGCGGGGGAGAGAGATTGCGGGGGAGAGAGATCGCGGGGGAGAGAGATCGCTGCGGGGAGGTCGCGGGAGAGAGAGATCGCGGGAGAGAGATCGCAGGAGAGAGATCGCAGGAGAGAGATTGCAGGGGTGAGATCGCGGGAGAGAGAGATCGCGGGGAGAGATCGCAAGGGGGACAGATCGATGGAGAGAGATCGTGAGGGAGAGAGATCGCGAGGGAGAGAGATCATGGGGGAGAGAGATCGCTGGGGAGAGATCGAGGGGAGAGGGATTGTGGAGAGAGAGATCCGGGGGGGAGAGATCGAGGGGAGAGATCGCGGGAGACAGATTGCGGGGGAGAGATCGCGGGGGAGAGAGATCCCGGGGGAGAGAGATCGCGGGGGAGAGAGATCGCGGGAGAGAGATTGCGGGGGAGAGATTGCGGGTGAGAGAGATCGCAGGAGAGAGAGATCGTGGGGGAGAGAGATCGCGGGGGAGAGAGATCGTGGGGGAGAGATTGCGGGGGAGTGATCGAGGGGAGAGGGATTGTGGAGAGAGAGATCTCGGGGGGAGAGATCGAGGAGAGAGATCGCGGGAGACAGATTGCGGGGGAGAGATTGCGGGGGAGAGATCGCGGGAGAGAGAGATCGTGGGGGAGAGAGATCGCGGGGGAGAGATTGCGGGGGAGAGATCGCGGGTGAGAGAGATCGCGGGAGAGAGAGATCGTGGGGGAGAGAGATCGCGGGAGACAGAGATCGCGGGAGTGAGATGGCGGGGGAGAGAGATCGAGGGGAGAGAGATCGCGGGGGAGAGAGATCGCGGGGGAGAGATTGCGGGGGAGAGATCGCGGGTGAGGGAGATCGCGGGAGAGAGAGATCGTGGGGGAGAGAGATCGAGGGGAGAGAGATCGAGGGGAGAGAGATCGAGGGGAGAGAGATCGTGGGGGAGAGAGATCATGGGAGAGCTCGCTGGAGAGAAATAGGGGGGAGAGATCGCGGGGAGAGATCGCGGGGGAGAGAGATCGTGGGGTAGAGTGATCGCGGGGAGAGATCGCGAGGGAGAGAGATCGCGGGGAGAGATCGCGGTGGAGAGAGATCGCGGGGGAGAGATCGTGAGAGGGAGAGATCGTGGGGGAGAGATCGCGGGGGAGAGATCGATGGAGAGAGATCGCGAGGGAGAGAGATCGCGAGGGAGAGAGATCGCGGGGGAGAGATCGAGGGGAGAGGGATTGTGGAAAGAGATATCGGGGGGGGAGAGATCGAGGGGAGAGATCGCGGGAGACAGATTGCGGGGGAGAGAGATCACAGGTGAGAGATCGCGGGGGAGAGATCGCGGGGGAGTGATTGCGGGGGAGAGAGATCGCGGGGCGAGATCGCGGTGGAGAGATCGAGAGGAGAGGGATCGTGGGGGAGAGAGATCATGGGAGAGATCGCTGGAGAGAGATCGCGGGGGAGAGATCGCGAGGGACAGAGATCGTGGGGGAGAGAGATCGCGGGGGAGAGAGATCGCGGGAGAGAGATTGCGGGGGAGAGAGATCGCGGGGCGAGATCGCGGTGGAGAGATCGAGAGGAGAGGGATCGTGGGGGAGAGAGATCATGGGAGAGATCGCTGGAGAGAGATCGCGGGGGAGAGATCGCGAGGGAGAGAGATCGATGGGGGAGAGAGATCGCGGGGGAGAGAGATCGCGGGGGAGACATTGCGGGGGAGAGATCGCGGGAGACAGATTGCGGGGGAGAGATCGAGAGGTGAGAGAGATCGTGGGGGAGAGAGATCATGGGAGAGATCGCTGGAGACAGATAGAGGGGAGAGATCGCGGGAGAGAGATTGCGGGGGGGAGAGAGATCGCGGGGAGAGATCGCGAGGGAGAGAGATCGCGGGGCGAGATCGCGGTGGAGAGATCGAGAGGAGAGGGATCGTGGGGGAGAGAGATCATGGGAGAGATCGCTGGAGACAGATAGAGGGGAGAGATCGCGGGAGAGAAAGATCAAGGGGAAAGAGATTGCGGGGGAGAGAGATTGCGGGGGAGCGAGATCGTGGGAGAGAGAGATCGCGGGGGAGAGAGATCGCGGGGGAGAGAGATCGCGGGGGAGAGAGATCGCGGGGGAGAGATCGCGGGAGAGAGAGAACGCGGGGCGAGATCGCTGGGGAGAGAGATCGCTGGGGAGAGAGATCGCCGGGGGAGAGAGAGATCGCGGGGAGAGATCGCGAGGGAGAGAGATCGCGGGGAGAGATCGCGGTGGAGAGATCGCGGAGGAGAGAGATCGCGGGGGAGAGATCGTGGGAGGGAGAGATCGTGTGGGAGAGATCGTGGGGGAAGAGATCGCGGGGGAGAGATCGCGGGAGAGAGATCGATGGAGAGAGATCGCGAGGGAGAGAGATCGCGAGGTAGACAATTCGCGGGTGGGGAGATCGTGGTGGAGAGATCGCGGAGGAGAGAGTTCACGGGGGAGAGATCGTGGGAGGGAGAGATCATGGGGGAGAGATCGTGGGAGAGAGTTTGCGGGGGAGAGATCGCGGGGGAGCGATCGCGGGAGAGAGAGATCGCCGGGGAGACAGAGATTGCGGGAGACAGAGATCGCGGGAGACAGAAATTGGAGAGTGAGATCGCAGGAGAGAGATCACGGGAGCGAGAGATCGCGGGGGAGAAATCGCGAGGGAGAGAGATCATGGGGGAGAGATCGAGGGGAGAGGGATTGTGGAGAGAGAGATCGGGGTGGAGAGATCGAGGGGAGAGATCGCGGGAGACAGATTGAGGGGGAGAGATCACGGGTGAGAGAGATCGCGGGAGAGAGAGATCGTGGGGGAGAGAGATCGCGGGAGTGAGATGGCGGGCGAGAGAGATCGAGGGGAGAGAGATCGAAGGGAGAGAGATCGTAGGGGAGAGAGATCATGGGAGAGATCGCTGGAGAGAAATAGGGGGGAGAGATCGCGGGAGAGAGAGATCACAGGAGAGAGAGCGCAGGGGAGAGATCGCGAGGGAGAGAGATCGCGGGGCGAGATCGCGGTGGAGAGATCAAAGGGAGAGAGATCGTAGGGGAGAGAGATCACGGGAGAGATCGCTGGAGAGAAATAGGGGGGAGAGATCGCGGGAGAGAGAGATCACAGGAGAGAGAGCGCAGGGGAGAGATCACGGGGGAGAGATCGCGGGAGAGAGATTGCGGGGGAGAGAAATCGGTGGGGAGAGAGGTCGCAGGGAAGAGAGATCGTGGGGGAGAGAGATCGCGGGGGAGAGTTCGTGGTGGAAAGATCGCAAGGAGAGAGATCGCGGGGGAGAGATCGTGGGAGGGAGAGATCGTGGGGGAGAGATCGCGGGGGAGAGATCGATGGAGAGAGATCGCGAGGTGGAGAATTCACGGGTGGGGAGATCGCGGTGGAGAGATCGCGGAGGAGAGAGATCATGGGGGAGAGATCGTGGGAGAGGGAGATCGCGGGAGACAGAGATCGGAGAGTGAGATCGCGGGAGAGAGAGATCGCGGGAGAGAGAGATCGGAGAGTGAGATCGCGGGAGAGTGAGATCGCAGGAGAGAGATCACGGGAGCGAGAGATCGCGGGGAGAGATCGCGAGGGAGAGAGATCGCGGGGGAGAGAGATCGCGGGGGAGAGATTGCGGGGGAGAGATCACGGGTGAGAGAGATCGCGGGAGAGAGAGATCGTGGGGGAGAGAGATCGCGGGGGAGAGAGATCGCGGGAGAGAGATTGCGGGGGAGAGATCGCGGGGGAGAGAGATCGCGGGGGAGAAATTGCGGGGGAGAGATCACGGGTGAGAGAGATCGCGGGAAAGAGAGATCGTGGGGGAGAGAGATCGCCGGGAGAGAGATCGTGGGGGAGAGAGATCATGGGAGAGATCGCTGGAGAGAAATAGCGGGGAGAGATCGCGGGAGAGAGCCATCGTCGGGTAGAGTGATCGCGGGAGAGAGAGATCACAGGAGAGAGATCACGGGGGAGAGATCGCGGGGGAGAGAGGGATCGCGGGGCGAGATCGCGGGGGAGAGAGATCGCGGGGTGAGAGATCGCGGGGAGAGATCGCGAGGGAGAGAGATCGCGGGGGAGAGAGATCGCGGGGAGAGATCGCGAGGGAGAGAGATCGCGGGGGAGAGAGATCGTGGGGGAGGGATCGCGGTGGAGATTTTGCGGAGGAGAGAGATCACGGGGGAGAGATCGTGGGAGGGAGGAATCATGGGGGAGAGATCGCGGGGGAGAGTTTGCGGGGGAGAGATCGATGGAGAGATCGCGAGGTAGAGAATTCGCGGGTGGGGAGATCGCGGTGGAGAGAGATCATGAGGGAGAGATCGTGGGGGGGAGAGATCGTGGGAGGGAGAGATCATGGGAGAGAGATCGTGCGAGAGAGTTTGCGGGGGAGAGATCGTGGGGGAGCGATCGCGGGAGAGAGAGATCGCCGGGGAGACAGAGATCGCGGGAGACAGAGATCAGAGAGTGAGATCGCGGGTGAGAGATTGCGAGAGAGAGAGATCGCGGGGAGAGATCGCGAGGGAGAGAGAACGAGGGAGAGAGAGTTCGCGGGGGAGAGATCGCGGGGGAGCAATCGCGGGAGAGAGAGATCGCCGGGGAGACAGAGATCGCGGGAGACAGAGATCGGAGAGTGAGATCGCAGGAGGGAGATCGCAGGAGCGAGAGATCGCGGGGAGAGATCACGAGGGAGAGAGATCGTGGGAGAGAGAGATCGCGGGGGAGAGATCGCGAGGGAGAGAGAACGAGGGAGAGAGAGTTCGCGGGGGAGAGATCGCGAGGGAGAGAGATCGCGGGGGAGAGAGATCGCGGGGGAGAGATCGCGAGGGAGAGAGATCGCGGGGGTGAGATCGCGAGGGAGAGAGATCGCGGGGGAGTGATCGCAGGGGAGAGATCCCAGGGGAGTGATCGTGTGGAGAGAGATTGCGGGGGTGAGATCGCCGGAGAGAGTTTGTGGAGAGAGATCGGGGGGGAGAGATCGAGGGGAAACAGATTGCGGGGGAGAGATCGCGGGGCAGAGAGATCGCGGGGGAGAGATTGCGGGGGAGAGAGATCGCGGGGGAGAGATTGCGGGGGAGAGATTGCGGGGGAGAGATCGCGGGGGAGAGATTGCGGGGGAGAGATCGCGGGTGAGAGAGATCGCGGGGGAGAGATCGAGGGGAGACAGATTGCAGGGGAGAGATCGCGGGTGAGAGAGATCGCGGGGGAGAGATCGAGGGGAAACAGATTGCGGGGGAGAGATCGCGGGGCAGAGAGATCACGGGGGAGAGAGATCGCGGGGGAGAGAGATCGAAAGGGAGAGACATCGCGGGAGAGAGAGATCGCGGGAGAGAGATCGTGGGGGAGAGAGATCGCGGGAGAGAGAGATCGCGGGAGACAGAGATCGCGGGAGTGAGATGGCGGGGGAGAGAGATCGCGGGTGAGAGATCGAGGGGAGAGATCGCGGGAGACAGATTGCGGGGGAGAGAGATCGCGGGGGAGAGAGATCGAAAGGGAGAGAGATCGTGGGGGAGAGAGATCGCGGGAGAGAGAGATCGCGGGAGACAGAGATCGCGGGAGTGAGATGGCGGGGGAGAGAGATCGCGGGGGAGAGAGAGATCGCGAGGAGAGATCGCGAGGAGAGATTGCGAGGGAGAGAGATGGCGGGGGAGAGAGAGATCGCGAGGAGAGATCGCGGGGAGAGATCGCGGGGGAGAGATCGCGGGGGTGAGAAATCGCAGGGGTGAGATCGCGGGAGAGAGATCGCAGGAGAGAGAGATCGCGGGGGTGAGATCGCGAGGGAGAGAGATCGCCGGGGAGAGATCGCGAGGGAGAGAGATCGCGGGGGAGAGATCGCGGGGGAGTGATCGCAGGGGAGAGATCGCAGGGGAGTGATCGCGGGGGAGTGATCGTGTGGAGAGAGATTGCGGGGGTGAGATCGCGGGAGAGAGATTGCGGGGGAGAGATCGAGGGAGAGGGATTGAGGGGGAGTGTCCGTGGGAGAGGGACATTGCGGGGGTGAGACATCGCGGGGAGAGATCGTGGGAGTTAGATCGCGGGAGAGAGATCGCGGGAGAGAGATCGTGGGAGAGAGTGATCACGGGGGGAGTGATCGTGGGAGTTAGATCGTGGGGGAGAGAGATCGCGGGGAAGAGATCGCGGGGGAGAGATCGCGGGGGAGAGAGATCGAGGAGGAGAGAGATCGCGGGGGAGAGAGATCACGGGGGAGAGAGATCACGGGGGAGAGAGATCACGGGGGAGAGAGATAGCGGGGGGGAGAGAGATCGTGGGAGAGAGAGATCGCGGGAGACAGAGATTGCGGGAGAGAGATCGAGGGGAAACAGATTGCGGGGGAGAGATCGCGGGGCAGAGAGATCACGGGGGAGAGAGATTGCGGGGGAGAGAGATTGCGGGGGAGAGATCGAGGGGAGACAGATTGCGGGGGAGAGATCGAGGGGAGAGATCGCGGGAGACAGATTGCGGGGGAGAGAGATCGCGGGGGAGAGAGATCGAAAGGGAGAGAGATCGCGGGAGAGAGAGATCGCGGGAGAGAGATCGTGGGGGAGAGAGATCGCGGGAGAGAGAGATCGCGGGAGAGAGATTGTGGGGGAGAGAGATCGAGGGGGGAGAGAGATCATGGGAGAGAGAGATCGCGGGGGAGAGAGATCGCGGGGGATAGAGATTGCGGGGGATAGAGATTGCAGGAGAGAGATCGGGGGGAGAGATCGAGGGGGAGAGATCGCAGGGGAGAGAAATCGCGGCGGATAGAGATTGAAGGAGAGAGATCGGGGGGAGAGATCGAGGGGGAGAGATCGCGGAGGAGAGAGATTGCGGGGGAGAGATCGCGGGGGTGTGATCGCGGGGGAGAGATCGCGGGAGAGAGATTGCGGGGGAGAGAGATCGCGGGGCGAGATCGCGGTGGAGAGATCGAGAGGAGAGGGATCGTGGGGGAGAGAGATCATGGGAGAGATCGCTGGAGAGAGATCGCGGGGGAGAGATCGCGAGGGAGAGAGATCGTGGGGGAGAGAGATCGCGGGGGAGAGAGATCGCGGGGGAGACATTGCGGGGGAGAGATCGCGGGAGACAGATTGCGGGGGAGAGATCGAGAGGTGAGAGAGATCGTGGGGGAGAGAGATCATGGGAGAGATCGCTGGAGACAGATAGAGGGGAGAGATCGCGGGAGAGAGATTGCGGGGGAGAGAGAGATCGCGGGGAGAGATCGCGAGGGAGAGAGATCGCGGGGCGAGATCGCGGTGGAGAGATCGAGAGGAGAGGGATCGTGGGGGAGAGAGATCATGGGAGAGATCGCTGGAGACAGATAGAGGGGAGAGATCGCGGGAGAGAAAGATCAAGGGGAAAGAGATTGCGGGGGAGAGAGATCGCGGGGGAGCGAGATCGTGGGAGAGAGAGATCGCGGGGGAGAGAGATCACGGGGGAGAGAGATCGCGGGGGAGAGATCGCGGGAGAGAGAGATCGCGGGGCGAGATCGCTGGGGAGAGAGATCGCTGGGGAGAGAGATCGCCGGGGGAGAGAGAGATCGCGGGGGAGAGAGAGATCGCGGGGAGAGATCGCGAGGGAGAGAGATCGCGGGGAGAGATCGCGGTGGAGAGATCGCGGAGGAGAGAGATCGCGGGGGAGAGATCGCGGTGGAGAGATCGCGGAGGAGAGAGATCGCGGGGGAGAGATCGTGGGAGGGAGAGATCGTGTGGGAGAGATCGTGGGGGAAGAGATCGCGGGGGAGAGATCGCGGAGGAGAGAGATCGCGGGGGAGAGATCGTGGGAGGGAGAGATCGTGTGGGAGATATCGTGGGGGAAGAGATCGCGGGGGAGAGATCGCGGGAGAGAGATCGATGGAGAGAGATCGCGAGGGAGAGAGATCGCGAGGTAGTCAATTCGCGGGTGGGGAGATCGTGGTGGAGAGATCGCGGAGGAGAGAGTTCACGGGGGAGAGATCGTGGGAGGGAGAGATCATGGGGGAGAGATCGTGGGAGAGAGTTTGCGGGGGAGAGATCGCGGGGGAGCGATCGCGGGAGAGAGAGATCGCCGGGGAGACAGAGATTGCGGGAGACAGAGATCGCGGGAGACAGAAATTGGAGAGTGAGATCGCAGGAGAGAGATCACGGGAGCGAGAGATCGCGGGGGAGAAATCGCAAGGGAGAGAGATCACGGGGGAGAGATCGAGGGGAGAGGGATTGTGGAGAGAGAGATCGGGGTGGAGAGATCGAGGGGAGAGATCGCGGGAGACAGATTGCGGGGGAGAGATCACGGGTGAGAGAGATCGTGGGAGAGAGAGATCGTGGGGGAGAGAGATCGCGGGAGTGAGATGGCGGGCGAGAGAGATCGAGGGGAGAGAGATCGAAGGGAGAGAGATCGTAGGGGAGAGAGATCATGGGAGAGATCGCTGGAGAGAAATAGGGGGGAGAGATCGCGGGAGAGAGAGATCACAGGAGAGAGAGCGCAGGGGAGAGATCGCGAGGGAGAGAGATCGCGGGGCGAGATCGCGGTGGAGAGATCGAAGGGAGAGAGATCGTAGGGGAGAGAGATCACGGGAGAGATCGCTGGAGAGAAATAGGGGGGAGAGATCGCGGGAGAGAGAGATCACAGGAGAGAGAGCGCAGGGGAGAGATCACGGGGGAGAGATCGCGGGAGAGAGAATGCGGGGGAGAGAAATCGGGGGGGGGAGAGAGGTCGCAGGGAAGAGAGATCGTGGGGGAGAGAGATCGCGGGGGAGAGTTCGCGGTGGAAAGATCGCGGAGGAGAGAGATCGCGGGGGAGAGATCGTGGGAGGGAGAGATCGTGGGGGAGAGATCGCGGGGGAGAGATCGATGGAGAGAGATCGCGAGGTAGAGAATTCACGGGTGGGGAGATCGCGGTGGAGAGATCGCGGAGGAGAGAGATCATGGGGGAGAGATCGTGGGAGAGAGATTGTGGGGGAGAGATCGCGGGGGAGCGATCGCGGGAGAGAGAGATCGCGGGAGACAGAGATCGGAGAGTGAGATCGCGGGAGAGAGAGATCGCGGGAGAGAGAGATCGGAGAGTGATCTCTCTCTCCTGCGATCTCTCTCCCGCGATCTCACCCCTGCGATTTCTCACCCCCGCGATCTCTCTCCCGCGATCTCTCTCCCGCGATCTCTCTCCCTCGATCTCTCCCTCCCACGATCTCTCCCCCGCGATCTCTCTCCCCCGCGATCTCTCCACCGCGATCTCTCCCCCGCCATCTCTCTCCCTCGTAATCTCTCCTCGCGATCTCTCCTCGCGATCTCTCTCTCCCCCGCGATCTCTCTCCCCCGCGATCTCTCCCCCGCGATCTCTCCCCGCGATCTCTCCTCGCGATCTCTCTCTCCCCCGCCATCTCTCTCCCTCGCAATCTCTCCTCGCGATCTCTCCTCGCGATCTCTCTCTCCCCCGCGATCTCTCTCCCCCGCCATCTCACTCCCGCGATCTCTGTCTCCCGCGATCTCTCTCTCCCGCGATCTCTCTCCCCCACGATCTCTCTCCCTTTCGATCTCTCTCCCCCGCGATCTCTCTCCCCCGCAATCTGTCTCCCGCGATCTCTCCCCTCGATCTCTCACCCGCGATCTCTCTCCCCCGCCATCTCACTCCCGCGATCTCTCTCTCCCGCGATCTCTCTCTCCCGCGATCTCTCTCCCCCACGATCTCTCTCCCGCGATCTCTCTCTCCCGCGATGTCTCTCCCTTTCGATCTCTCTCCCCCGCGATCTCTCTCCCCCGCAATCTGTCTCCCCTCGATCTCTCCCCCGCGATCTCTCTCACCCGCGATCTCTCCCCTGCAATCTGTCTCCCCTCGATCTCTCCCCCGCGATCTCTCTCACCCGCGATCTCTCCCCCGCAATCTCTCTCCCCCGCGATCTCTCTCCCCCGTGATCTCTCTGCCCCGCGATCTCTCCCCCGCAATCTGTTTCCCCTCGATCTCTCCCCCCCGATCTCTCTCCACAATCTCTCTCCGGCGATCTCACCCCCGCAATCTCTCTCCACACGATCACTCCCCCGCGATCACTCCCCTGGGATCTCTCCCCCGCGATCTCTCTCCCTCGCGATCTCACCCCCGCGATCTCTCTCCCTCGCGATCTCTCTCCCTCGCGATCTCACCCCCGAGATCTCTCTCCCCCGCGATCTCTCTCCCTCGCGATCTCACCCCCGCGATCTCTCTCCCCCGCGATCTCTCTCCCTCGCGATCTCACCCCCGCGATCTCTCTCCCTCGCGATCTCTCCCCCGCGATCTCTCTCTCCCGCGATCTCTCTCCCTCGTGATCTCTCCCCGCGATCTCTCGCTCCTGCGATCTCCCTCCTGCGATCTCACTCTCCGATCTCTGTCTCCCGCGATCTCTGTCTCCCCGGCGATCTCTCTCTCCCGCGATCGCTCCCCCGCGATCTCTCCCCCGCAAACTCTCTCGCACGATCTCTCTCCCATGATCTCTCCCTCCCACGATCTCTCCCCCCCACGATCTCTCCCGCATGATCTCTCTCCACCGCGATCTCCCCACCCGCGAATTCTCTACCTCGCGATCTCTCCATCGATCTCTCCCCCGCAAACTCTCCCCCGCGATCTCTCCCCCATGATTCCTCCCTCCCACGATCTCTCCCCCGTGATCTCTCTCCTCCGCGAAATCTCCACCGCGATCCCTCCCCCACGATCTCTCTCCCCCGCGATCTCTCTCCCTCGCGATCTCTCCCCGCGATCTCTCTCTCCCCCGCGATCTCTCTCCCTCGCGATCTCTCCCCGCGATCTCTCACCCCGCGATCTCTCTCCCCCGCGATCTCGCCCCGCGATCCCTCTCTCCCCCGCGATCTCTCCCCCGTGATCTCTCCCCCGCGCTCTCTCTCCTGTGATCTCTCTCTCCCGCGATCACTCTACCCGACGATGGCTCTCTCCCGCGATCTCTCCCCGCTATTTCTCTCCAGCGATCTCTCCCATGATCTCTCTCCCCCACGATCTCTCTCCCGGCGATCTCTCTCCCCCACGATCTATCTCTCCCGCGATCTCTCTCCCCCGCAATCTCTCCCCCGCCATCTCTCTCCCCCGCGATCTCTCTCTCCCGCGATCTCTCTCACCCGTGATCTCTCCCCCGCAATCTCTCCCCCGCGATCTCTCCCCCGCAATGTCTCCCCCGCGATCTCTCTCCCCCGCGATCTCTCTCCCTCGCGATCTCTCCCCGCGATCTCTCGCTCCCGTGATCTCTCTCCCCCGCGATCTCTCTCCCCCGCGATCTCTCCCCGCGATCTCTCGCTCCCGTGATCTCTCTCCCCCGCGATCTCTCTCCCTCGCGATCTCTCCCCGCGATCTCTCGCTCCCGTGATCTCTCTCCCCCGCGATCTCTCTCCCCCGCGATCGCGGGAGAGAGAGATCGCGGGAGAGAGAGATCGCGGGGAGAGATCGCGAGGGAGAGAGATCGCGGGACAGAGAGTTCGCGGGGGAGCGATCGTGGGAGAGAGAGATCGCGGGAGACAGAGATCGGAGAGTGAGATCGCGGGAGAGAGAGATCGCGGGAGAGAGAGATCGCGGGAGAGAGAGATCGCGGGGAGAGATCGCGAGGGAGAGAGATCGCGGGACAGAGAGTTCGCGGGGGAGCGATCGTGGGAGAGAGAGATCGCCGGGGAGACAGAGATTGCGGGAGACAGAGATTGCGGGAGACAGAGATCGCGGGAGACAGAGATTGGAGAGTGAGATCGCAGGAGAGAGATCACGGGAGCGAGAGATCGCGGGGAGAGATCGCGAGGGAGAGAGATCGCGGGGGAGAGAGATCGCGGGGGAGAGAGATCACGGGAGCGAGAGATCGCGGGGAGAGATCGCGAGGGAGAGAGATCGCGGGGGAGAGAGATCACGGGAGCGAGAGATCGCGGGGAGAGATCACGAGGGAGAGAGATCGCGGGGGAGAGAGATCGCGGGGGAGAGAGATCACGGGAGCGAGAGATCGCGGGGAGAGATCGCGAGGGAGAGAGATCGCGGGGGAGAGAGATCGCGGGGGAGAGAGATCGCGGGGGAGAGATTGCGGGGGAGAGATCGCGGGGGAGAGAGATCGCGGGGGAGAGATTGCGGGGGAGAGATCACGGGTGAGAGAGATCGCGGGTGAGAGAGATCGCGGGAGAGAGAGATCGTGGGGGAGAGAGATCGCCGGGAGAGAGATCGTGGGGGAGAGAGATCATGGGAGAGATCGCTGGAGAGAAATCGCGGGGAGAGATCGCGGGAGAGAGCCATCGTCGGGTAGAGTGATCGCGGGAGAGAGAGATCACAGGAGAGAGAGCGCGGGGGAGAGATCACGGGGGAGAGATCGCGGGGGAGAGAGGGATCGCGGGGCGAGATCGCGGGGGAGAGAGATCGCGGGGTGAGAGATCGCGGGGAGAGATCGCGAGGGAGAGAGATCGCGGGGGAGAGAGAGATCGCGGGGAGAGATCGCGAGGGAGAGAGATCGCGGGGGAGAGAGATCGTGGGGGAGGGATCGCGGTGGAGATTTCGCGGAGGAGAGAGATCACGGGGGAGAGATCGTGGGAGGGAGGAATCATGGGGGAGAGATCGCGGGGGAGAGAGATCATGCGGGAGAGATCGTGGGGGGGAGAGATCGTGGGAGGGAGAGATCGTGGGAGAGAGATCGTGCGAGAGAGTTTGCGGGGGAGAGATCGCGGGGGAGCGATCGCGGGAGAGAGAGATCGCCGGGGAGACAGAGATCGCGGGAGACAGAGATCGGAGAGTGAGATCGCAGGAGGGAGATCGCAGGAGCGAGAGATCGCGGGGAGAGATCACGAGGGAGAGAGATCGTGGGAGAGAGAGATCGCGGGGGAGAGATCGCGAGGGAGAGAGATCGCGGGGGTGAGATCGCGAGGGAGAGAGATCGCGGGGGAGAGAGATCGCGGGGGTGAGATCGCGAGGGAGAGAGATCGCGGGGGAGAGAGATCGCGGGGGTGAGATCGCGAGGGAGAGAGATCGCGGGGGAGAGATAGCAGGGGAGAGATCCCAGGGGAGTGATCGCGGGGGAGTGATCGTGTGGAGAGAGATTGCGGGGGTGAGATCGCCGGAGAGAGATTGTGGAGAGAGATCGGGGGGGAGAGATCGAGGGGAAACAGATTGCGGGGGAGAGATCGCGGGGCAGAGAGATCACGGGGGAGAGAGATCGCGGGGGAGAGAGATCGCGGGGGAGAGATTGCGGGGGAGAGAGATCGCGGGGGAGAGATTGCGGGGGAGAGATTGCGGGGGAGAGATCGCGGGTGAGAGAGATCGCGGGGGAGAGATCGAGGGGAGACAGATTGCAGGGGAGAGATCGCGGGTGAGAGAGATCGCGGGGGAGAGATCGAGGGGAGACAGATTGCGGGGGAGAGAGATCGCGGGGGAGAGAGATCGAAAGGGAGAGACATCGCGGGAGAGAGAGATCGCGGGAGAGAGATCGTGGGGGAGAGAGATCGCGGGAGAGAGAGATCGCGGGAGAGAGAGATCGCGGGAGTGAGATGGCGGGGGAGAGAGATCGCGGGTGAGAGATCGAGGGGAGAGATCGCGGGAGACAGATTGCGGGGGAGAGAGATCGCGGGGGAGAGAGATCGAAAGGGAGAGAGATCGTGGGGGAGAGAGATCGCGGGAGAGAGAGATCGCGGGAGACAGAGATCGCGAGAGTGAGATGGCGGGGGAGAGAGATCGCGGGGGAGAGAGAGATCGCGAGGAGAGATCGCGAGGAGAGATTGCGAGGGAGAGAGATGGCGGGGGAGAGAGAGATCGCGAGGAGAGATCGCGGGGAGAGATCGCGGGGGAGAGATCGCGGGGGAGAGAGATCGCGGGGGAGAGAGAGATCGCGAGGAGAGATCGCGAGGAGAGATTACGAGGGAGAGAGATGGCGGGGGAGAGATCGCGGTGGAGAGATCGCGGGGGAGAGAGATCGCGGGGGAGAGATCGTGGGAGGGAGAGATCGAGGGAGAGAGATCGTGGGAGAGAGATCGCGGGAGAGAGATCGCGGGGGTGAGAAATCGCAGGGGTGAGATCGCGGGAGAGAGATCGCAGGAGAGAGAGATCGCGGGGGTGAGATCGCGAGGGAGAGAGATCGCCGGGGAGAGATCGCGAGGGAGAGAGATCGCGGGGGAGAGATCGCGGGGGAGTGATCGCAGGGGAGAGATCGCAGGGGAGTGATCGCGGGGGAGTGATCGTGTGGAGAGAGATTGCGGGGGTGAGATCGCGGGAGAGAGATTGCGGGGGTGAGATCGCGGGAGAGAGATTGAGGGGAAGTGACCGTGGGAGAGGGACATTGCGGGGGTGAGACATCGCGGGGAGAGATCGTGGGAGTTAGATCGCGGGAGAGAGATCGCGGGAGAGAGATCGTGGGAGAGAGTGATCACGGGGGGAGTGATCGTGGGAGTTAGATCGTGGGGGAGAGAGATCGCGGGGAAGAGATCGCGGGGGAGAGATCGCGGGGGAGAGAGATCGAGGAGGAGAGAGATCGCGGGGGAGAGAGATCACGGGGGAGAGAGATCGCGGGAGAGAGAGATCGCGGGAGACAGAGATTGCGGGAGAGAGATCGAGGGGAAACAGATTGCGGGGGAGAGATCGCGGGGCAGAGAGATCACGGGGGAGAGAGATTGCGGGGGAGAGAGATTGCGGGGGAGAGATCGAGGGGAGACAGATTGCGGGGGAGAGATCGAGGGGAGAGATCGCAGGAGACAGATTGCGGGGGAGAGAGATCGCGGGGGAGAGAGATCGAAAGGGAGAGACATCGCGGGAGAGAGAGATCGCGGGAGAGAGATCGTGGGGGAGAGAGATCGCGGGAGAGAGAGATCGCGGGAGACAGAGATCGCGGGAGAGAGATTGTGGGGGAGAGAGATCGAGGGGGGAGAGAGATCATGGGAGAGAGAGATCGCGGGGGAGAGAGATTGCGGGGGATAGAGATTGCAGGAGAGAGATCGGGGGGAGAGATCGAGGGGGAGAGATCGCAGGGGAGAGAGATCGCGGCGGATAGAGATTGAAGGAGAGAGATCGGGGGGAGAGATTGCGGGGGAGAGATCGCGGGGGTGTGATCGCGGGGGAGAGATCGCGGGAGAGAGAGATCGCGGGAGAGAGATCGCGGGGGAGAGATCGCAGGAGAGAGAGTTCGCGAAGGAGAGAGATCTCGGGGTAGAGAGATCGCGAGGGAGAGATCGCGAGGGAGAGATCGCGGGGCATAGAGATTGCAGTAGAGAGATCGCGGGGGAGAGATCGCGGGGGAGAGATCGCGGGGGAGAGATCGTGTGAGAGAGAGATCGGGGGAGAGAGATCGTGGAGAGAGAGATCGCGGAGAGAGAGATCGTGGGAGAGAGATCATGGAGAGAGAGATCGCGGGGGAGAGAGATCGCGGGGGAGAGAGATCGCGGGTGAGAGATAATGGGGGAGAGATCGCGGAGAGAGAGATCGTGGGGGAGAGATCGCGGGGGAGAGATCGCGGGGGAGAGATCGCGGGGGAGAGATCGCGGGGGAGAGATCGCGGGGGAGAGAGATCGCGGGGAGAGATCGTGAGGAAGAGATTGCGGGGGAGAGATCGTGGGGGAGAGATCGCAGGGAGAGATCGCGGGGGAGAGATCGCGGGAGAGACATAATGGGGGAGAGATCGCGGAGAGAGAGATCGTGGGAGAGAGATCGCGGGGGTGAGAACGCGCGGGAAAGATCGCGGGGGTTAGATCACGGGGGGAGATCGTGGGGGAGAGATCGCTGGGGAGAGATCGCGGGGGAGAGATCGCGGGGGAGAGATCGCGGGACAGAGATCGCGGGACAGAGATCGCGGGAGAGAGATCGCGGGAGAGAGGTCGCGGGAGAGAGATCGCAGCGAGTAGAGATCGTGGGAGAGATCGCGGGAGTGAAATCGTGGAGAGAGAGAGATTGCGGGAGAGAGAGATCGTGGGAGAGAGATCGCAGGGGAGAGATCGCGGAGGAGAGATTGCGGAGAGAGAGATCACGGGGGAAAGATCGCGGGGAAGAGATCGTGGGAGAGAGAGATCGTTGGAGCGAGATATCGCGGGGAGAGATCGCGGGGGAGAGTGATCGCGGGAGAGAGATAGCTGGGGAGAGATCGCAGAGAGAGATCGTGGAGAGAGAGATCGCGGAGAGAGATCGTGGGAGAGAGAGATCGCGGGGGATAGAGAGATCGCGGGGGAGAGAGATCGCGGGGGAGAGTGATCGCGGGGGGAGCGATCGCGGGGGAGAGATCGCGGGGGAGAGAGATCGCGGGGGAGAGAGATCGCGGGGGAGAGATCGCGGGATAGAGATCGCGGGGGAGAGATCGCGGGGGAGAGATCGCGGGGGAGAGATCGCGGGGGAGAGATCGCAGGGGAGAGATCGCGGGAGAGAGATCGCGGGGGAGAGATCGTGGGGGAGAGATCGCGGGGGAGAGATCGCGAGGGAGAGATCGCGAGCGAGAGAGATTGCGGGAGAGAGTGATCGGGGGGGTGAGAGATCGCTGGGGAGCGATTGCGTGGGATAGAGATCGCGGGAGAGAGATTGAGGGGAGAGAGATCGCGGGGAGAGAAATCGCGGGGAGAGAGATCGTGGGGGAGAGATCGCGTCGAAGAAAGATCGTGGGAGAAACATCGCGGGGGAGAGAGATCGCAGGGGAGAGATCGCAATGGAGAGATCGATGGGAGAGAGATCGCGGGAGAGAGATCGCGTGAGAGAGATCGCGGGGAGAGATCGCAGAGGAGAGATCGTGGGAGAGAGATCGCGGGGAGAGAGAGATCGCAGAGAGGAGAAATCGTGGGAGAGAGAGATCGCGGGAGAGAGATCGTGGAGAGAGAGAGATCGCGGGGGAGAGATCGCGGGGAGAGATCGCGGGGGAGAGAGATCGGGGGGAGAGATTGCGGGGAGAGAGATTGCAGGGGAGAGATCGCAGTGGAGAGATCAGAGGGGAGAGATCGCAGTGGAGAGATCGGAGGGGAGAGATCGCCGGGGAGAGTGATCGCGGGGGAGAGAGATCGCGGGGCAGAGAGATTGCGGGGGAGAGATCGGGGGGAGAGAGATCGTGGGGGAGAGAGATCGCGGGAGTGAGATCGTGGGGGAGAGTGATCGCGGGGGAGAAAGCTCGGGGAGAGATCACGGGTGAGAGAGATCGCGGGGGAGAGAGATCGCGGGGGAGAGAGATCGCTGGGATAGATCGCAAGGGGCAGAGTTCGCGGGGGAGAGATCGCAGGAGAGAAATCGCGGGGGAGAGAGATCGCGAGGTAGAGAATTCGCGGATGGGGAGATCGCCGGGGAAGAGTGATCATGGGGGAGAGGTTGTGGGAGAGAGAGATCGCCGGGGAGACAGAGATCGCGGGGAGACAGAGATCGCAGAAGAGAGAGATCGCGGGGTGAGAGAGATCGCGGGAGAGAGAGATCGCGGGAGAGCGAGATCGTGGGGGAGGGAGATCGCAGGAGAGAGAGATCGCGGGAGAGAAAGATCGAGGGGAGCGAGATCATGGGAGAGAGAGATCATGGAGAGATCGCTGGAGAGAAATAGGGGGGAGAGATCGCGGGAGAGAGAGAGATCGCGGGGGAGAGAGAGATCGCGGGAGAGAGAGATCGTGGGAGAGAGAGATCGCGTGGGAGAGAGATCACAGGAGAGAGAGAGATCGCGGGGGAGAGAGATCGCGGGGAGAGAGATCGTGGGGCGAGATCGCGGGGAGAGAGATCGCGGGGCAGAGAGACCGCGGGGGAGAGATCGCGGGGGAGAGAGAGATCGTGGGAGAGAGAGATCGCGGGGGAGAGAGATCGCGGGGAGAAAGATCGCAGGGCAGAGAGACCGCGGGGGAGAGATCGATGGAGAGAGATCGCGAGGGAGAGAGATCGTGGGGGAGAGATTGAGGGGAGAGGGATTGTGGAGAGAGAGATCGGGGGGGGAGAGATCGAGGGGAGTGATCGCGGGAGACAGATTGCGGGGGAGAGAGATCGTGGGGGAGAGAGATCCCGGGACAGAGGTTGCGGGAGTGAGATGGCGGGGGAGAGAGATCATGGGAGAGATCGCTGGAGAGAAATGGGGGGGAGAGATCGCGGGAGAGAGAGATCGCGGGGAGAGATCGCGAGGGAGAGAGATCGCGGGGAGAGATCGCGGTGGAGAGATCGCGGAGGAGAGAGATCGCGGGGGAGAGATCGTGAGAGGGAGAGATCGTGGGGGAGAGATCGCGGGGGGAGAGATCGCGGGGGGAGAGAGATCGCGGGGGAGAGATCACGGGGGAGAGATCGATGGAGAGAGATCGCGGGGGAGAGAGATCGCGAGGGAGAGAGATCGTGGGGGAGAGAGATCGCCGGGGAGAGAGATCGCGGGGGAGAGAGATCGCGGGGGAGAGATTGCGGGAGACAGATTGCGGGGGAGAGATCGAGAGGAGAGGAATTGTGGGGGAGAGAGATCATTGCAGAGATCGCTGGAGAGAAATAGAGGGGAGAGATCGCGGGAGAGAGCCATCGTCGGGTAGAGTGATCGCAAGGGGGAGAGATCGCGAGGGAGAGAGATCGCGGGGGGAGAGAGATCGTGGGGGAGGGATCGCGGTGGAGATTTCGCGGAGGAGAGAGATCACGGGGGAGAGATCGTGGGAGGGAGGAATCATGGGGGAGAGATCGCGGGGGAGAGTTTGCGGGGGAGAGATCGATGGAGAGATCGCGAGGTAGAGAATTCGCGGGTGGGGAGATCGCGGTGGAGAGAGATCATGGGGGAGAGATCGTGGGGGGGAGAGATCGTGGGAGGGAGAGATCATGGGAGAGAGATCGTGCGAGAGAGTTTGCGGGGGAGAGATCGCGGGGGAGCGATCGCGGGAGAGAGAGATCGCCGGGGAGACAGAGATCGCGGGAGACAGAGATCGGAGAGTGAGATCGCAGGTGAGAGATTGCGAGAGAGAGAGAACGAGGGAGAGAGAGTTCGCGGGGGAGAGATCGCGGGGGAGCAATCGCGGGAGAGAGAGATCGCCGGGAGACAGAGATCGGAGAGTGAGATCGCAGGAGGGAGATCGCAGAGCGAGAGATCGCGGGGAGAGATCACGAGGGAGAGAGATCGTGGGAGAGAGAGATCGCGGGGGAGAGATCGCGAGGGAGAGAGATCGCGGGGGTGAGATCGCGAGGGAGAGAGATCGCGGGGGAGAGATAGCAGGGGAGAGATCCCAGGGGAGTGATCGCGGGGGAGTGATCGTGTGGAGAGAGATTGCGGGGGTGAGATCGCCGGAGAGAGTTTGTGGAGAGAGATCGGGGGGGAGAGATCGAGGGGAAACAGATTGCGGGGGAGAGATCGCGGGGCAGAGAGATCACGGGGGAGAGAGATCGCGGGGGAGAGAGATCGCGGGGGAGAGATTGCGGGGGAGAGAGATCGCGGGGGAGAGATTGCGGGGGAGAGATTGCGGGGGAGAGATCGCGGGTGAGAGAGATCGCGGGGGAGAGATCGAGGGGAGACAGATTGCAGGGGAGAGATCGCGGGTGAGAGAGATCGCGGGGGAGAGATCGAGGGGAGACAGATTGCGGGGGAGAGAGATCGCGGGGGAGAGAGATCGAAAGGGAGAGACATGGCGGGAGAGAGAGATCGCGGGAGAGAGATCGAAAGGGAGAGAGATCGTGGGGGAGAGAGATCGCGGGAGAGAGAGATCGCGGGAGACAGAGATCGCGGGAGTGAGATGGCGGGGGAGAGAGATCGCGGGGGAGAGAGAGATCGCGAGGAGAGATCGCGAGGAGAGATTGCGAGGGAGAGAGATGGCGGGGGAGAGAGAGATCGCGAGGAGAGATCGCGGGGAGAGATCGCGGGGGAGAGATCGCGGGGGAGAGAGATCGCGGGGGAGAGAGAGATCGCGAGGAGAGATCGCGAGGAGAGATTGCGAGGGAGAGAGATCGCGGGGGAGAGATCGCGGTGGAGAGATCGCGGGGGAGAGAGATCGCGGGGGAGAGATCGTGGGAGGGAGAGATCGAGGGAGAGAGATCGCGGGAGAGAGATCGCGGGAGAGAGATCGCGGGGGTGAGAAATCGCAGGGGTGAGATCGCGGGAGAGAGATCGCAGGAGAGAGAGATCGCGGGGGTGAGATCGCGAGGGAGAGAGATCGCCGGGGAGAGATCGCGAGGGAGAGAGATCGCGGGGGAGAGATCGCGGGGGAGTGATCGCAGGGGAGAGATCGCAGGGGAGAGATCGCGGGGGAGTGATCGCGGGGGAGTGATCGTGTGGAGAGAGATTGCGGGGGTGAGATCGCGGGAGAGAGATCGTGGGAGTTAGATCGCGGGAGAGAGATCGCGGGAGAGAGATCGTGGGAGAGAGTGATCACGGGGGGAGTGATCGTGGGAGTTAGATCGTGGGGGAGAGAGATCGCGGGGAAGAGATCGCGGGGGAGAGATCGCGGGGGAGAGAGATCGAGGAGGAGAGAGATCGCGGGGGAGAGAGATCACGGGGGAGAGAGATCACGGGGGAGAGAGATCACGGGGGAGAGAGATAGCGGGGGGGAGAGAGATCGCGGGAGAGAGAGATCGCGGGAGACAGAGATTGCGGGAGAGAGATCGAGGGGAAACAGATTGCGGGGGAGAGATCGCGGGGCAGAGAGATCACGGGGGAGAGAGATTGCGGGGGAGAGAGATTGCGGGGGAGAGATCGAGGGGAGACAGATTGCGGGGGAGAGATCGAGGGGAGAGATCGCGGGAGACAGATTGCGGGGGAGAGAGATCGCGGGGGAGAGAGATCGAAAGGGAGAGACATCGCGGGAGAGAGAGATCGCGGGAGAGAGATCGTGGGGGAGAGAGATCGCGGGAGAGAGAGATCGCGGGAGACAGAGATCGCGGGAGAGAGATTGTGGGGGAGAGAGATCGAGGGGGGAGAGAGATCATGGGAGAGAGAGATCGCGGGGGAGAGAGATTGCGGGGGATAGAGATTGCAGGAGAGAGATCGGGGGGAGAGATCGAGGGGGAGAGATCGCAGGGGAGAGAGATCGCGGCGGATAGAGATTGAAGGAGAGAGATCGGGGGGAGAGATCGAGGGGGAGAGATCGCGGAGGAGAGAGATTGCGGGGGAGAGATCGCGGGGGTGTGATCGCGGGGGAGAGATCGCGGGAGAGAGATCGCGGGGGAGAGATCGCAGGAGAGAGAGTTCGCGAAGGAGAGAGATCTCGGGGTAGAGAGATCGCGAGGGAGAGATCGCGAGGGAGAGATCGCGGGGCATAGAGATTGCAGTAGAGAGATCGCGGGGGAGAGATCGCGGGGGAGAGATTGCGGGGGAGAGATCGTGTGAGAGAGAGATCACGGGAGAGAGATCGGGGGAGAGAGATCGTGGAGAGAGAGATCGCGGAGAGAGAGATCGCGGGGGAGAGAGATCGCGGGTGAGAGATAATGGGGGAGAGATCGCGGAGAGAGAGATCGTGGGGGAGAGATCGCGGGGGAGAGATCGCGGGGGAGAGATCGCGGGGGAGAGATCGCGGGGGAGAGATCGCAGGGAGAGATCGCGGGGGAGAGATCGCGGGAGAGACATAATGGGGGAGAGATCGCGGAGAGAGAGATCGTGGGAGAGAGATCGCGGGGGTGAGAACGCGTGGGAAAGATCGCGGGGGTTAGATCACGGGGGGAGATCGTGGGGGAGAGATCGCTGGGGAGAGATCGCGGGGGAGAGATCGCGGGGGAGAGATCGCGGGACAGAGATCGCGGGACAGAGATCGCGGGAGAGAGATCGCGGGAGAGAGGTCGCGGGAGAGAGATCGCAGCGAGTAGAGATCGTGGGAGAGATCGCGGGAGTGAAATCGTGGAGAGAGAGAGATTGCGGGAGACAGAGATCGTGGGAGAGAGATCGCAGGGGAGAGATCGCAGAGGAGAGATCGCGGAGAGAGAGATCACGGGGGAAAGATCGCGGGGAAGAGATCGTGGGAGAGAGAGATCGTTGGTGCGAGATATCGCGGGGAGAGATCGCGGGGGAGAGTGATCGCGGGAGAGAGATAGCTGGGGAGAGATCGCGGAGAGAGATCGCGGAGAGAGATCGTGGGAGAGAGAGATCGCGGGGGATAGAGAGATCGTGGGGGATAGAGATCGCGGGGGAGAGTGATCGCGGGGGAGAGTGATCGCGGGGGAGCGATCGCGGGGGAGAGATCGCGGGGTAGAGATATCGCGGGGGAGAGAGATCGCGGGGGAGAGATCGCGGGATAGAGATCGCGAGGGAGAGATCGCGGGGGAGAGATCGCGGGGGAGAGATCGCA
Organism: Heptranchias perlo; assembly: GCF_035084215.1. Taxonomy (NCBI): domain Eukaryota; kingdom Metazoa; phylum Chordata; class Chondrichthyes; order Hexanchiformes; family Hexanchidae; genus Heptranchias; species Heptranchias perlo. The sequence continues at coordinate 425,513 of NC_090339.1, read as the reverse complement.
GGGGAGAGATCGCGGGAGAGAGATCGCGGGGGAGAGATCGTGGGGGAGAGATCGCGGGGGAGAGATCGCGAGGGAGAGATCGCGAGCGAGAGAGATTGCGGGAGAGAGTGATCGGGGGGGTGAGAGATCGCTGGGGAGCGATTGCGTGGGATAGAGATCGCGGGAGAGAGATTGAGGGGAGAGAGATCGCGGGGAGAGAAATCGCGGGGAGAGAGATCGTGGGGGAGAGATCGCGTCGAAGAAAGATCGTGGGAGAAACATCGCGGGGGAGAGAGATCGCAGGGGAGAGATCGCAATGGAGAGATCGATGGGAGAGAGATCGCGGGAGAGAGATCGCGTGAGAGAGATCGCAGGGGAGAGATCGCAGAGGAGAGATCGTAGGAGAGAGATCGCGGGGAGAGAGAGATCGCAGAGAGGAGAAATCGTGGGAGAGAGAGATCGCGGGAGAGAGATCGTGGAGAGAGAGAGATCGCGGGGGAGAGATCGCGGGGAGAGATCGCGGGGGAGAGAGATCGGGGGGAGAGATTGCGGGGAGAGAGATTGCAGGGGAGAGATCGCAGTGGAGAGATCAGAGGGGAGAGATCGCAGTGGAGAGATCGGAGGGGAGAGATCGCCGGGGAGAGTGATCGCGGGGGAGAGAGATCGCGGGGCAGAGAGATTGCGGGGGAGAGATCGGGGGGAGAGAGATCGTGGGGGAGAGAGATCGCGGGAGTGAGATCGTGGGGGAGAGTGATCGCGGGGGAGAAAGCTCGGGGGAGAGATCACGGGTGAGAGAGATCGCGGGGGAGAGAGATCGCGGGGGAGAGAGATCGCTGGGATAGATCGCAAGGGGCAGAGTTCGCGGGGGAGAGATCGCAGGAGAGAAATCGCGGGGGAGAGAGATCGCGAGGTAGAGAATTCGCGGATGGGGAGATCGCCGGGGAAGAGTGATCATGGGGGAGAGGTTGTGGGAGAGAGAGATCGCCGGGGAGACAGAGATCGCGGGAGACAGAGATCGCAGAAGAGAGAGATCGCGGGTGAGAGAGATCGCGGGAGAGAGAGATCGTGGGGGAGGGAGATCGCAGGAGAGAGAGATCGCGGGAGAGAAAGATCGAGGGGAGCGAGATCATGGGAGAGAGAGATCATGGGAGAGATCGCTGGAGAGAAATAGGGGGGAGAGATCGCGGGAGAGAGAGAGATCGCGGGGGAGAGAGAGATCGCGGGAGAGAGAGATCGTGGGAGAGAGAGATCGCGGGGGAGAGAGATCACAGGAGAGAGAGAGATCGCGGGGGAGAGAGATCGCGGGGAGAGAGATCGTGGGGCGAGATCGCGGGGAGAGAGATCGCGGGGCAGAGAGACCGCGGGGGAGAGATCGCGGGGGAGAGAGAGATCGCGGGAGAGAGAGATCGTGGGAGAGAGAGATCGCGGGGGAGAGAGATCGCGGGGAGAAAGATCGCAGGGCAGAGAGACCGCGGGGGAGAGATCGATGGAGAGAGATCGCGAGGGAGAGAGATCGTGGGGGAGAGATTGAGGGGAGAGGGATTGTGGAGAGAGAGATCGGGGGGGGAGAGATCGAGGGGAGTGATCGCGGGAGACAGATTGCGGGGGAGAGAGATCGTGGGGGAGAGAGATCCCGGGACAGAGGTTGCGGGAGTGAGATGGCGGGGGAGAGAGATCATGGGAGAGATCGCTGGAGAGAAATGGGGGGAGAGATCGCGGGAGAGAGAGATCGCGGGGAGAGATCGCGAGGGAGAGAGATCGCGGGGAGAGATCGCGGTGGAGAGATCGCGGAGGAGAGAGATCGCGGGGGAGAGATCGTGAGAGGGAGAGATCGTGGGGGAGAGATCGCGGGGGAGAGATCGCGGGGGAGAGAGATCGCGGGGGAGAGATCACGGGGGAGAGATCGATGGAGAGAGATCGCGGGGGAGAGAGATCGCGAGGGAGAGAGATCGTGGGGGAGAGAGATCGCCGGGGAGAGAGATCGCGGGGGAGAGAGATCGCGGGGGAGAGAGATCGCGGGGGAGAGATTGCGGGAGACAGATTGCGGGGGAGAGATCGAGAGGAGAGGAATTGTGGGGGAGAGAGATCATGGGAGAGATCGCTGGAGAGAAATAGAGGGGAGAGATCGCGGGAGAGAGCCATCGTCGGGTAGAGTGATCGCAGGGGAGAGAGATCAAGGGGAAAGAGATTGCGGGGGAGAGAGATCGCGGGGGTGAGAGAGATCGCGGGGGTGAGAGAGATCGCGGGGGAGAGAGATCACGGGGGAGAGAGATCACTGGGGGGAGATCGCGGGAGAGAGAGATCGCGGGAGAGAGATCGCAGGAGAGAGGGATCGCGGGGATAGATTGCAAGGGGGAGAGATCGCGGGGGAGAGATCGCAGGAGAGAGATCGCGGGAGAGAGGGATCGCGGGGATAGATTGCAAGGGGGAGAGATCGCGGGGGAGAGATCGCGGGGGAGAGATCGCAGGAGAGAGATTGCAGGGGTGAGATCGCGGGAGAGAGAGATCGTGGGGAGAGATCGCAAGGGGGAGAGATCGCGGGGGAGTGATCGCGGGGGAGAGAGATCGCTGGGATGAGATCGCGGGAGAGAGATTGCGGGGCAGAAATCGAGGGGAGAGGGATTGTGGAGAGAGAGATCCGGGGGGGGGAAGAGATCGAGGGGAGAGAGATCCCGGGGGAGAGAGATCGCGGGGGAGAGAGATCGTGGGGGAGAGAGAGATCGCGGGGAGAGATCGCGGGGGAGAGAGATCGCGGGGAGAGAGAGATCGTGGGAGAGAGAGATCGCGGGGGAGAGAGATCGCGGGGGAGAGAGATCGCGGGAGAGAGATCGCGGGAGAGAGAGATCGCGGGAGAGAGAGATCGCGGGAGAGAGAGATCGTGGGGGAGAGAGATCGTGGGGGAGAGAGATCGTGGGAGAGAGAGATCGTGGGGGAGAGAGATCGTGGGAGAGAGAGATCGTGGGGGAGAGAGATCGTGGGAGAGAGAGATCGTGGGGGAGAGAGATCGTGGGAGAGAGAGATCATGGGGGAGAGAGATCATGGGAGAGATCGCTGGAGAGAGCCATCGTGGGGTAGAGAGATCGCGGGAGAGAGATTGCGGGGGAGTGATCGAGGGGAGAGGGATTGTGGAGAGAGAGATCTCGGGGGGAGAGATCGAGGGGAGAGATCGCGGGAGACCGATTGCGGGGGAGAGATCGCGGGGGAGAGAGATCGCGGGGGAGAGAGATCGCGGGGGAGAGAGATCGCGGGGGAGAGAGATCGCGGGGGAGAGATTGCGGGGGAGAGATTGCGGGGGAGAGATCGCGGGGGAGAGATTGCGGGGGAGAGATCGCGGGTGAGAGAGATCGCGGGAGAGAGAGATCGTGGGGGAGAGAGATCGTAGGGGAGAGACAGAGATCGCGGGAGTGAGATGGCGGGGGAGAGAGATCGAGGGGAGAGAGATCGAGGGGAGAGGGATCGAGGGGAGAGAGATCGTGGGGGAGAGAGATCATGGGAGAGAGAGCGCGGGGGAGAGATCGCGGGAAAGAGATCGCGGGGGAGGGAGATCGTGGGGAGAGAGAGATCGTGGGAGAGAGAGATCGTGGGGGAGAGAGAGATCGCGGGGAGAGAGAGATCGTGGGAGAGAGAGAGATCGCGGGGAGAGATCGCGAGGGGGAGAGATCGTGAGAGGGAGAGATCGTGGGGGAGAGATCACGGGGGAGAGAGATCATGGGGGAGAGAGATCATGGGGAGAGAGATCGCGGGGAGAGATCGCGGGGGAGAGATCGCGGGGGAGAGAGATCGTGGGGGAGAGAGATCGCGGGGGAGAGATCGAGGGGAGAGGGATTGTGGAGAGAGATATCGGGGGGGGAGATCGAGGGGAGAGATCGCGGGAGACAGATTGCGGGGGAGAGATCGCGGGGGAGAGAGATCGCGGGGGAGAGAGATCGCGGGGGAGAGAGATCGCGGGGGAGAGAGATCGTGGGGGAGAGAGATCGTGGGGGAGAGACAGAGATCGCGGGAGTGAGATGGCGGGGGAGAGAGATCGAGGGGAGAGAGATCGAGGGGAGAGGGATCGAGGGGAGAGAGATCGTGGGGGAGAGAGATCATGGGAGAGAGAGCGCGGGGGAGAGATCGCGGGAAAGAGATCGCGGGGGAGGGAGATCGTGGGGAGAGAGAGATCGTGGGAGAGAGAGATCATGGGGGAGAGAGAGATCGCGGGGAGAGAGAGCTCGTGGGGGAGAGAGAGATCGCGGGGAGAGATCGCGAGGGGGAGAGATCGTGAGAGGGAGAGATCGTGGGGGAGAGATCACGGGGGAGAGAGATCGCGGGGAGAGATCGCGGGGGAGAGAGATCGTGGGGGAGAGAGATCGCGGGGGAGAGAGATCGTGGGGGAGAGAGAGATCGCGGGGAGAGATCACGAGGGAGAGAGATCGCGGGGAGAGATCGCGGTGGAGAGATCACGGAGGAGAGAGATTGCGGGGGAGAGATCGTGAGAGGGAGAGATCGTGGGGGAGAGATCGCGGGGAGAGATCGCGGGGGAGAGATCGCGGGGGAGAGAGATCGTGGGGGAGAGAGATCGCGGGGGAGAGATCGAGGGGAGAGGGATTGTGGAGAGAGATATCGGGGGTGGGGGGAGATCGAGGGGAGAGATCGCGGGAGACAGATTGCGGGGGAGAGATCGCGGGGGAGAGAGGTCGCGGGGGAGAGATCGCGGGTGAGAGAGATCGCGGGGGGGAGAGATCGCGGGGGAGAGAGGTCGCGGGGGAGAGATTGCGGGGGAGAGATCGCGGGGGAGAGAGATCGCGGGAGAGAGAGATCGCGGGAGACAGAGATTGCGGGAGTGAGATGGCGGGGGAGAGAGATCGAGGGGAGAGAGATCGAGGGGAGAGAGATCGTGGGGGAGAGAGATCGTGGGGGAGAGAGATCGCGGGATAGAGATCACAGGTGAGAGATCGCGGGAGATAGATTGCGGGGAAGAGAGATCACGAGGGAGAGAGATCGTGGGGGAGAGAGATCGCGGGGGAGAGAGATCGCGGGGGAGAGATCGCGGGAGACAGATTGCGGGGGAGAGAGATCGCGGGGGTGAGAGAGATCGCGGGGGAGAGAGATCAAGGGGAAAGAGATCGCGGTGGAGAGATCGCGGAGGAGAGATCGTGTGGGAGAGAGATCGCGGGGGAGAGATCGTGGGAGGGAGAGATCGTGTGGGAGAGATCGTGGGGGAAGAGATCGCGGGGGAGAGATCGCGGGAGAGAGATCGATGGAGAGAGATCGCGAGGGAGAGAGATCGCGAGGTAGACAATTCACAGGTGGGGAGATCGCGGTGGAGAGATCGTGGGAGGGAGAGATCATGGGGGAGAGATCGTGGGAGAGAGTTTGCGAGGGAGAGATCGCGGGGGAGCGATCGCGGGAGAGAGAGATCGCCGGGGAGACAGAGATCGCGGGAGACAGAGATCGGAGGTGAGATCGCGGGAGAGAGAGATCGCGGGAGAGAGAAATCGCGGGGAGAGATCGCGAGGGAGAGAGATCGCGGGACAGAGAGTTCACGTGGGAGCGATCGCGGTAGAGAGAGATTGCCGGGGAGACAGAGATTGCGGGAGACAGAGATCACGGGAGACAGAGATGGGAGAGTGAGATCGCAGGAGAGAGATCGCGGGGGAGAGAGATAGTGGGGGAGAGAGATCGCGGGAGAGAGATTGCGGGGGAGAGATCGAGGGGAGAGGGATTGTGGAGAGAGAGATCAGGGGTGGAGAGATCGAGGGGAGAGATCGCGGGAGACAGATTGCGGGGGAGAGATCGCGGGGGAGAGAGATCGCGGGAGAGAGAGATCGTGGGGGATAGAGATCGCGGGAGACAGAGATCGCGGGAGTGAGATGGCGGGGGAGAGAGATCGAGGGGAGAGAGATCGAGGGGAGAGAGATTGTAGGGGAGAGATCGCTGGAGAGAAATAGCGGGGGAGAGAGATCAAGGGGAAAGAGATTGCGGGGGAGAGAGATCGTGGGGGAGAGAGAGATCGCGGGGAGAGATCGCGGGGGAGAGATCGATGGAGAGAGATCGCGAGGTAGAGAATTCACGGGTGGGGAGATCGCGGTGGAGAGATCGCGGAGGAGAGAGATCGCGGGGGAGAGATCGTGGGAGGGAGAGATCATGGGGGAGAGATCGTGGGAGAGAGTTTGTGGGGGAGAGATCGCGGGGGAGCGATCGCGGGAGAGAGAGATCGCCGGGAAGACAGAGATCGCGGGAGACAGAGATCGGAGAGTGAGATCATGGGACGGAGAGATCGTGGAGAGAGATCGCGAGGGAGAGAGATCGCAGGGAGAGTTCGCGTGGGTGTATATCAGACTCTTCTCCCTCAACACTCCTCACCTCCACCAGTATATCAGACTCTTCTCCCTCAACACTCCTCACCTCCACCAGTATATCAGACTCTTCTCCCTCAACACTCCTCACCTCCATCAGTATATCAGACTCTTCTCCCTCAACACTCCTCACCTCCACCAGTATATCAGACTCTTCTCCCTCAACACTCCTCACCTCCACCAGTATATCAGACTCTTCTCCCTCAACACTCCTCACCTCCACCAGTATATCAGACTCTTCTCCCTCAACACTCCTCACCTCCACCAGTATATCAGACTCTTCTCCCTCAACACTCCTCACCTCCACCAGTGTATCAGACTTTTCTCCCTCAACACTCCTCACCTCCACCAGTATATCAGACTCTTCTCCCTCAACACTCCTCACCTCCACCAGTATATCAGACTCTTCTCCCTCAACACTCCTCACCTCCACCAGTACCATCTGATCTTGGCAGCTGCTGCGCCTCAAACAACCAGCTGTAACCCTGAGTGTAAAATACCAGGAAACTCTCGCATTACAGCGCCGCTGGCTGCAGCCGTGTGCAAATTAAGCCAATAGTGACTCATGAGGGGGCGTCACCGGACTGTTCCACAAGGACGAGGCAACTCCAGAGAAGCCGTTTCAAGTTTCCTCATTGGAAGAATTTCCCACACCATCCCAGTGCTGTTAACATGCTGAAAACGGCAAGGAAATTCACCCCTCAGCATTTGCATTTCAAATTTGACCAGTTGGCATGGTGACGCAGGTTACCCACAAGTCTCTGGACTGCCCCAATCATATCATAGAATCATAGAAGGGTTGCAGCACAGAAGGAGGCCATGCAGCCCATCGAGTCCGTGCCGGCTCTATGCAAGAGCAATCCAGCCAGTCCCCGTGGCCCTGCACATTTTTTCCTTTCAAGTACTTATCCAGTTCCCTTTTGAAGGCCATGATTGAATCTGCCTCCACCACCCCCTCGGGCAGTGCATTCCAGATCCTAACCACTCGCTGTGTAAAAAAGTTTTTCCTCATGTCACCTTTGGTTCTTTTGCCAATCACCTTAAATCTGTGTCCTCTGGTTCTTGACCCTTCCACCAATGGGAGCAGTTTCTCTCTATCCACTCTGTCTAGACCCTTCATGATTTTGAATACCTCGATCAAATCTCCTCTCAACCGTCTCTGTTCCAAGGAGAACAACCCCAGCTTCTCCAGTCTATCCATGTAAGTAAAGTCCCTCATCCCTGGAACCATTCCAGTCAATCTCCTCTGCGCCCTCTCTAAGGCCTTCACATCTTTCCCAAAGTCGAGAATAAGAGAAACCAGCGGAAGAAGGAAAACAGAACATTCCAAGCGCTAAGTGAAATCGAATACATGAATTATGACATAAACCCACAATATCGGAATACTGACCGCAGCCCTCGTCTCCCTCACACACTGGGTGAGGATCCGATCTACCAGCTACGCACTGACCACCTCTTATACCAAGGTGAAATGTACAGACTTACCCATGCACAGTGAGGCAGGTAGTGGAAAGAAAGACTACCAGGAGGGTGCTATAGAGTACGAAGAATCCCAGGACTCGCTCGGCCATGTCCTGAATATGTTCTCAGTATCAGCAGGCTGACGGGAGACGATGATCTGCAGAGGAACCAAAAACAGAGAAACAGTTAGTGGAGGATAGAGCTGAAGACAAGAATAGGACAAAGTGAGGCAAACTCTCCTTTACTCTCTCTCTTCCTCCTACTGCCTCTAGCCTCTGCCTTGTGGGCTGTTCAACATTTAAAAATTAGACTGTCATCATTGGCAATGCTTTTTTTGGATTGTTAATTATTAATTTGGGTTTACACAGCTACACACAGGCTCATGGCTGGCTGATTTTCAATTTGTTGGACTGCTTGTTGATTCTGTTCTCCAATTAGCATATCCCTCAGTCTACACACTGTTCAACCGAGGAACCAAACACCTCTGCTCCTTCTTGTGACAGCTTCTCTCCTCAAAGGCCTACCAGCACTCGCAGCCTTTGCAAGGATCAAGTCCCGCCTCCACTTAGTGCCACCTTTAAACACTTCAAATGAAGCAGGTAGTAAACCAACTCTTTGATCGACTTGCTCATGTCCCAACTTTACTGGATCCACACCTTTGCTTATGGAACATCGATGGGTTCATCACCTTAGGTCATTCACACTATGGGGTCGAAGTTGGGCCGTGTAGCGCCCGTTCTATAGGCGCTACGCAGACACCGAAACCCCGAAAATGGCGCTCGAGATGCGCACACACACTGCTGGCATGAAGTGCACAGGACACCATTTTGGTGAAGGGGTTCGCACGCACACCTGACGACCGCCAGCAGCGTGTAGAGCAGGGAGACGATGGCCCGAGCCTGTGCACAACGCTGATTTGAAGCAGCCAGCAGCATTTTGGAACTCCCCGCTCCAGACAACGCCCTGCCTTAACCTCGCACAGCTGAACAGGACCCCTCCCCCACCGGCGCTATTTAAAGGGATTGCAGGTGTTCCGGGTTAGTTGCTGGATTAGTTATTCAGGCTGCTGGTACAATTGTACGTGTTTTTGGATGTTTCCTATTCTTGGTTAAAGTTCCAGTATTCTATAGAGGGCGGCCTGGCTAGTCTTGCTGTGCTGTTGGTGGTATTTAAAATATTGTGCTGAAAAAGTTGCTTCCAGACATGGGTGGCCTGCTCGGGCTCCCTCTGGGAATCGAACATGACTGGGAGAATGAAGAGAGGCCACGCAGAGCAGGACAAGCTGCTCGAAGAGGGAGGAGGAGGAGGAGGCGCAGGGCACTCAGCAGGAGGCCATATCCAATGAGGGTCTTCAGGGACCAATTCTCTTACCTCAACTTCAGCGTGACCAGTGCATCAGACGTCTGTTGTTCACTAAAGAGGTTGTGACTGAAATTTGTCAATTGCTGCAGCCACAACTGCAGCCTCAGAGCGGGGCAAGGACAGCATTGCCTGTGGCTGTCACGGTAACCGTGGTGCTTAATTTTTAAGGCTCTGGCTCCTTTCAGGCAGCTGCTGGTGATATAAGCAACATCTCGCAGTTTGCAGTGCACTGCTGTATAAGGGAGGTCACTGAGGCTCTGTACACACTGAGAAACAGTTTTATCATGTTCCCTCTGGACAGAGACAAGCAGCATGAGCGAGCACGAGGGTTTGCTCGCAATGCAGGCTTCCCCATGGTGCAGGGAGCCATTGACGGCACGAACATTGCCAGGCGTGATCCACATCGGAACTCGGCCATATTCATGAACAGAAAGGGGTTCCACTCCCTCAATGTGCAGCTGGTGTGTGACCACACGCAGTGTATCATACAGGTCAATGCCCGCTATCCCGGCACCAGTCATCTTTCCTGCATTCTGCGGCAGTCCAATATGCCGCCTGTATTTCAACCAGCACAGCAAGTCAAAGGCTGGCTACTGGGCGACAAGGGTTATCCCTTCATAAAATGGCTCACGACTCTGGTCTGGAACGCATACACACGTGCACAGCAGGCCTACAACGAGAGCCATGCTGCTATCCGGAACATCATCAAGCAGACCATAGGCACCCTCAAGCAACACTTGCACTGCCTGGTCTGCTCTGGAGGAGCCCTGCAATACACAGCTAAGTGGGTATCAAGATTTCTCGTTGGATGCTTCACATCCTCGCCATTATGAGGGAACGGCCCTTGCCACCGTCTATCAGGCAAGAACCTGAGTATGAGGAAGAGGCAGAGATAGAGGACAAAGAGGTGGAGGAGGAGGAGACAGATGAGGAGGAAGCGGAGGAGGAGGAGGTAGTGGGTGGTGGGAGGCTGCTGAACTTCAATTGAGAAGCGTGCAGATGGCCTTGGAGGACGATCTCAAGCAGCTCTGGGCTGAAAGGACCCGACTTCAGACTGCACCATCTCGGCTTGGGCTGCCGCAGTCTGGCCTGGCTGGCTGATAGGCAACAGCGAGAGCATTTGGCAGGGTGGCAGGGGTGGGAGCAGGAAGGCTGTCACCCTGAGAGAGGACAGCAGGTTCGTCTCCCATGGCACCACTGCCACTCTCCCGGGGTGGCACCTCAGCAATCCTGGTGATCTGCTGGAGAACAGATTGCTGGAGTGCTGTTACGCCCTGGAAGCCCCGTTCCCCAGTGGTAGAAAGAGCCATGATAGCAGTCTTCTGTAGCCTGGCCCATCGAAATCCTCATCTGACTCTTCGGCAGCAGAACAGGTGAGCGACCTCGCCCTCCGGTGAGCTGGTACCTGTGGTATCCGTTCCCCCCGCCCCAGCTCCTGCACACTTGTGCCCGGTGTCTCACCACATGCAGATCCCTTCTCTAACCTAGCCTCTAAACTACCCGTAGTGTCAGTGTCTGAGCTAGTGTCTGCGAGTGTCAGATCGAGTGACAGTGTTTCTTCATCATCTCTGTCGTCTCCCTCTGCCTCCTCTGACTGGGCAGGTTCCAGTTCTTGGGTATCTGAAATGACAAAAGGACACGGGTTGAGTTGTGGTGCGGGGAGAGGAGAAAGTAAGACGTGCGTGCTTATACCATCTGCAGCGTGTGAATCAGAAAAGATTGGGGGCTGAGGGAGAAGTGGGAAGCGAGAAGGAGGATTAGATATACCGAGACCCTCGTCGTCGATACCTCCAGCGCCACCAGTGGCCACGGCCTCAGTGATGACCCGTCCAATGATGGCCAGCACTGTCTCCTCCATGAGGGTGAGGACGTGTAGGTGTGCCTGTCCTCCCCCAGTTCTTTCCTGCTGCCTGGTGTTATGCGCCACCTTCTCCTGCAAGAAAGAGGGAAGTGTGTCAGTGAGTGTCCTGCAAGATGTTTGGATGCTGTGGCTGTCATGGTTGAAAAGCTGCCAGTGTGTGTAACCTGTGAGTTGTAGGTGTGAGGCTTGCAACAGTGGTAATGTGTGAGGGTGAGATGCAGCATCTGGTTGGAAGAGTTGAGTACTGATGGAAAGAGTTTATTGGTGTGTGGGTGATGGGGGTGTCGTGTGTGGTGCAGTTGGTAGGAGACGCCATTTGACAGTTGACCTCACTCACCTCGACCACTCATGTCAAATCATTGAACTTCTTCCTGCACTGCATCCATTTTCTTGGCACTCTGCACCTGGCATTGACCTTGTCCGCTACTTCCTCCCACTCCCTCGAGCATATGTTTGGAGGGCCTCTTGCCCCCCTGTGGATATAGGATGCACCTCCATCTGTCCACCTCTTGCACCAAGGCCTCTAGTGCATCATCCGAGAACCTTGGTGCACGCACTCTCACAGGCCCAGCTATTCTTCCAACTATCACAGCCCAGGAGTCACTTCTTACACCACTTCCTGCAGTCACACTGCACCTCCCCTTTAAGAGGTACAAGCTGCCTTTAAGTAGCGCTAGCCACTCCCGATATCAGGGTCCTCCTGTTGATGCATGCAGTCAATCAACAGCGCAGGTAGCACTGGCTGCACGCAGCAATTATTTAAATCATCAGGCAGCACAGATGTTACGCGCTGCCTGCATTGCAGTGATTGGGCACAGGGTAATCGCACACCGCGATCCCAGTGCCCGCTTTCGATATAACCCCCGTGTATCTGTTGGGGTTTGTGATCTAATACCATTGCTATATGAGACTATAGTGTGCATATATTTTAAATATATTTATATTTCTAAGGTCATTTAACCACTCTTGAAAATCAGCAATGTCATATCTTCCATATTGCTGGACCGGGCACAAGACTAAGCTCGTCTGATGGGCATTCAATATCTCAGCTCCAGCTCCAAACATTTCATCTTCTCACCTGTCCCAACACTTCTTTCTCTATGTCTTATCAATACCACTATGGCCAGTGCTCCTCTGAGCTTTCCTGTCTTATTCCCCCTGAGCTCTAATCGCACTGTCTCTCACTATTCCTCTTGCCCACACCCTCACTGTGCCAAATTCAAGCCAAGGTGAACATCTTCTGATCTAATTCATTCTTTCATGGTGTCAGCCATGGCTCAGTGGGGAGCACTTTCTCTCTCTGTCTCTCTCCCTCTCCACTCCTCCCCCCCCACCCCACTCTGAGTCATGGAGGTCGTGGGTTCAAGTCCCACTCCAGAGACTTAAACACATTATCCAGGCTGACACTGCAGTGCAGTACTGAGGGAGTGCTGCAATGTCGGAGGTGCCACCTTTCAGATGAGGCGTTAAACTGGGGCCCCTTCAGCCCTCTCAAGTGGATGTAAAAGATCCCACGGCACTATTTATATTGCTAATATTTATCCCTGAACCAATGTCGTTAAAAAGACATATTATCTGGTCATTATCTCATTGCTGTTTGTGGGATCTTGCTGTGCACAAATTGGCTGCCACGTTTCCTACATTACAACAGCGACTGTACTTCAAAAGTAATTCATTGTGTAAAGCACTTTGGAATGCCCTGAGGTTGTGAAATGCGGGGTATAAATGTTAGTCTTTCTTTCATTTGACTTCACAGGTTTTCATCTCAATTTTCTCTTGGTGTCATCTGGTCATTGGTTTTTGATCTATCCGACTCTCTTCAGCTATTGCGTGTCCTGACTTGCTGGAAGAGAGTTTCCGTTTGATTGTGATGGTTTTATCAGCCCAATCTCACAGAATCAGTAAAATAGATTGAGTAATTTCTATTTACGCTAAGTGTAAACTATCTAATTTGAGTTTCTGTGATCTTTTGCACTGATTCAAAAACCATTGTACTGAAGCTGGCCCAGCCCATAAAACTGGCCACGCCCCCGCAAACGAAATAACAAGGACAGCGAGTTTCCATCGATTGGGCCCGTCTGTGGCCGTTCGAGGAGGGTCTTATTGGAACATAGGAACAGGAGTAGACCATTTAGCCGCTCGAGCCCGTTCCGCCATTCAATGAGATCATGGCTGATCTGTGACCTAACTCCATATACCCGCCTGAGCCCCATATCCATTAATACCTTTGGTTAACAATAATCTATCAATCTCAGATTTAAAATTAACAATTGAGCTAGTATCAACTGCTGTTTGCGGAAGAGAGTTCGAAACTTCTCCCACCCTTTGTGTGTAGAAGTGTTTCCTCACTTCACTCCGGAAAGTCCTGGCTCTAATTTTTAGCCTATGTTCCCTAGTCCTAGACTCCCCAACCAGCGGAAATAATTTCTCTCTATCTAACCTATCAGTTCCCTTAATATCTTGAAAGCTTCAATCAAATCACCCCTTAATCTTCTAAATTCCAGGGAACAGAACCCTAGTTTGTGTAATCTCTCCTCGTAATTTAACCCTTGGAGTCCAGGTATCATTCTAGTAAACCCACGCTGCACTCCCTCCAAGGCCAATATGTCCTTCCGAAGGTGCGGTGCCCAGAACTGCTCACAGTACTCCAGGTGCGGTCTAACCAGGGTTTTGTATAGCTGTAGCATAACTTCTACCCCCTTGTATTCTAGTCCTCTAGATATAAAGGCCAGCATTCCATTAGCCTTTTTGATTATTTTCTGTACCTGTCCGTGACATTTTAATGATCTATGTACATGGACCCCAAGGTCTCTTTGGATCTTCACTGTTTCGAGCTTTTCACCATTTAGAAAGTACACTGATCTCTCCTTTTTAGGTCCAAAGTGGATGACCTCACACTTGCCGATATTGAAATCCATTTGCTACAGTTTTGCCCATTCACTTAATCTATTAATATCTCTCTGTAATTTTATGCTTCCATCTACACTGCTTACAATGCTGCCTATCTTTGAGTCATCGGCAAACTTGGATATGTGGCTCTCTATCCCGTCATCTAAGTCATGGAGAGTATTCCATCCCACTCCTGACTTGTGCCTTGTAGATGGTGGAAAGGCTTTGGGGAGTCAGGAGGTGAGTCACTCAGTTAAGTTTCTGTTCAATGGTGACCCCCAGGATGTTGATGGTGAGGCTTTCAGCAATGGCAATGCCGTTGAATGTTAAGGGGAGGTGGTTAGACTCTCTCCTTTTGGAAATGGTCATTGCCTGGCACTTGCCTGGCGCGAATGATACTTGCCACTTATGAGCCCAAGCCTGGATGTTGTCCAGGTCTTGCTACATGCAGGCATGGACTACTTCATTATCTGAGGAGTTGCGAATGGAATAGAACACTGTGCAATTATCAGCGAACATCCCCATTTCTGACCTTATGATGGAGGGAAGGTCATTGATGAAGCAGCTGAAGCTGGCTGGGCCTAGGACACTGCCCTTAAGAACTCCTGCAGCAATGTCCTGGGGCTGAGATGATTGGCCTCCAACAACGACTACCATCTTCCTTTGTGCTAGGTATGACTCCAGACACTTCAATTTTACTAGGGCTCCTTGGTGCTACATTCGGTCAAATAATGCCTTGATGTCAAGGGCAGAAACTTAACTGGACCAGCCACATAAAAACTGTGGCTACAAGAGCAGGTCAGAGGCTGGGCTTTATAAATAAAGGCATAGAGTACAAAAGTATGGAAGTTATGATGAACCTTTATAAAACAATGGTTCGGCCACAACTGGAGTATAGTGTCCAGTTCTGGGCATCACACTTTAGGAAAGATGTGAAGGCCTTAGAGAGGGTGCAGAAGAGATTTACTTGAATGATTCCAGGGATTAGAAAAGAAAAAGTACTTCAGAAACTAATGGGACTAAAAGCCGATAAATCCCTTGGACCTGATGACCTACATCCTAGGGTTCTAAAAGAGGTGGCTGCAGAGATAGTGGATGCATTGGTTTTGATCTTCCAAAATTCCCTAGATTCTATAACGGTCCCCATGGATTGGAAGGTAGCAAATGTAACCCCGCTATTCAAGAGAGGAGGGAGAGAGAAAATAGGGAACTACAGGCCAGTTAGCCTGACATCAGTCGTCAGGAAAATGCTGGAATCCATTATTAAGGAAGTGGCACTAGGGCACTTAGAAAATCATAATATTATTAGGCAGAGTCAACATGGTTTTATGAAAGGGAAATCGTGTTTGACAAATTTATTAGAGTTTTTTGAGGATGTAACTAGCAGGGTAGATAAAGGGGAACCAGTGGATGTCGTATATTTGGATTTTCAAAAGGCATTTGATAAGGTGCCACATAAAAGCCTGTTATGCAAGATAAGGGTTCATGGGATTGGGGGTAATATATTAGCAAGGATAGAGGATTGATTAACAGACAGAAAACAGAGCTTTGATCCGATCCGTTGGTTGTGGGATCGCTTAGCTCTGTCTATAGCATGTTGCTTCCGCTGTTTCGCATGCATGTAGTCCTGAGTTGTAGCTTCACCAGGTTTGCACCTCATTTTTAGGTATGCCTGGTGCTGCTCCTGGCATGCTCTTCTACACTCCTCATTGAACCAGGGTTGATCCCCTGGCTTGTTGGTAATGGTAGAGTGAGGAATATGTCGGACCATGAGGTTACAGATTATGCTGGGATACAATTCTGCTGCTGCTGATGGCCCACAGCGCCTCATGGATGCCCAGTTTTGAGCTGCTAGATCTGTTATGAATCTATCCCATTTAGCACAGTGGTAGCGCCACACAACACGTTGGATGGTGTCCTCAGTGTGAAGACGGGACTTCGTCTCCACAAGGACTGTGCGGTGGTCACTCCTACCAATACTGTCATGGACAGATGCATCTACGGCATGTAGATTGGTGAGGACGAGGTCAAGTAGGTTTTTCCCTCGTGTTGGTTCGCTCACCACCTGCCGCAGGCCCAGTCTGGCAGCTATGTCCTTCAGAACTTGGCCAGCTCGGTCGGTAGTGGTGCTACTGAGCCACTCTTGGTGATGGACATTGAAGTCCCCCACCCAGAGTATATTCTGTGTCCTTGCTACTCTCAGTGCTTCTTCCAAATGATGCTCAACTTGGAGGAGGACTGATTCATCAGCTGAGGGAGGGCGGTAGGTGGTAATCAGCAGGAGGTTTCCTTGTCCATGTTTGATCTGATGCCATGAGATTTCATGGGGTCCAGAGTCAATGTTGAGGACTCCCAGGGCCACTCCCTGCTGACTGTATACCACTGTACCACCACCTCTGGTGGGTCTGTCCTGCCGGTGGGACAGGACATACCCAGGGATGGTGATGGATGAGTCTGGGACGTTGGCTGAAAGGTATGATTCTGTGAGTATGGCTATGTCAGGCTGTTGCTTGACTAGTCTGTGGGACAGCTCTCCCAATTTTGGCACAAGTCCCCAGATGTTAGTGAGGAGGACTTTGCAGGGTCGACTGAGCTTGGTTTGCCTTTGTTGTGTCCAGTGCATCGTGGTCCGTCCGGTTTTATTCTTATTATGACTTTTTATGGTGGGATTGTACAACTGAGTGGCTTGCTAGGCCATTTCAGAGGGTGATTAAGGATCAACCACATTGCTGTGGGTCTGGAGTCACATATAGGCCAGACGGGGCAAGGACGGCAGGTTTCCTTCCCTAAAGGGCATTAGTGAACGACAATCCGGTAGTTTCATGGCCACCATTACTGATACTAGATTTTTTTAATTCCAGATTTTATGTAATTAACTGAATTTTAAATTCCCCAGCTGCTGTGGTGGAATTTGAACTGATGACTCTGGATTATTAGTCCAGTAACATAACCATTATGTTACCATACCCTTACAGTCGAGGTCTCAACACAGATCCCTGTGGGTCACCACTAGTCACATCCTGCCAATTTGAGCACCTGCCCATTATCCCTACTCTCTGTCTCCTGCCGTTCAGCCAATTTCCTAAACAGGTCAATAATTTGCCCTCAATTCCATGAGCTCCATCTTTAGCTAACAGTCTCTTATGAGGGACTTTATCGAATGTCTTCTGGAAGTCCATAAAAACAACATCCATTGACATTCCCCCATTCACTACTTTAGTCACTTCTTCAAAATATTCAATCAGGTTCATCAGAATGACCTGCCCTTTACAAATCCATGCTGGCTGTCTCTGATCAGCTGAAAATTTTCAAGGTGTTCAGTCACTCTATCCTTAATTATAGACTCTAGTAATTTCCTGACAACAGGCACTAGCAGGCACATATTAAAGGTTTAAAATCAGGTTATTCACAGGTGGAGGATTAGACATTTATTAAAAATTATGCTTATTTTTTGTGATAAACCCACTTTCAGCTGCATTAATAAAACTGCACCAGGTTACCACCCTTAAATATATCAAAGAATAAACAATTACAGTCTGTTAAGCTGCTAGATTGTGCTGATTCATAGAAGATTTTACGCTTGTGATTATACATTTAGTGGAAACTATAACTGTAACTCAGCTGGCAGAATTTTCAGGTGCGATTTGTGCCCAATTGCACCCAAAGCAGACATTCTACCCGCTATCTCAATAAATCAAACAGATGCAGGAGTGCAACTCATACTTTCACAGCCAAAAGGGTTCCCATGGAGAATAAATCTCTTCCGACCAAGCAGAGGTCTTTGCCTTGATGGTCGGAACAATGCCCTTGCATTTGTTTGCCTCTGGTTGATGTTTGTGGCCTGATCCAGCTGCTGAAGTGGAACAGCTGGATTCCTCTTTCCCCTTGTCCCCCTTCTCCCAAAGGTGTTCACTCTTGATTGGGTCTGTTCCTATGGATAGTGACATCTATGCCTAACTTCGCCCAAGTTACCATTCTTCACATGTAAGTCTAGACACTAAGGTGGGCAGGCTAATCGACTGTAGGAGGCAATACAAACAACTTTGATTCTGCCCTTACCCAACAAGCAGGCAGACTCTCCAGCACAGTGACCACCGGGGGAACCTTGGAGGATCTTTCCCACTCTCTGACCCAGGAGTACTGAGGCCAATTGGAGCAACTCCTACTGATGCCCTGACTAAGACCGGCTAACTCAACACAAACTGGGGAGGATTTTAGATTCTCCAGTCTGTGTGGCTCAGTACTACATATGGGATCGCTGGGAGAGCTGAACAATTGGGGTTCTGTTTTAACAGCAGTGTGCAAGAAACTTAAGTCACAGCTCAGCTGTCTCCCAGTGTGCCTGCCGCTCTCTCCCATTCTGCCCCTTCCTGTTCCATGTGGATTCATGTTTAACTCCCCTTTGTCTTTCCTCTGTCTTTTCACAATGCCCTTGTACGGTGTCCCAATTTTTAAAGTCTACCAACAGCTATTAACCCCTCAGCTGCATCTGTACAACTTGCTGTCACATCACCTTATTTATTTTTACTTAGTCATGTAAAAGGGCTGATCCCTTTATCAGTGCTGACTCTGGTCAAGAATCCCACCTTTAATTGAAATGCTTTATCAGTGGTGTTATTACCAGGTGGTACGAGTGGTATATAAATGGTATATGGGTGGTATATGAGTGGTATATGGATGGTTTATGGATGGTATATGGATGGTATATAGGTCGTATAAGGTGGTATATGAGTGGCATTTGAGTGGCATATGGATGGTATCTGCGTGATAAATAGATAGTATATTGGTGGTATATGGATAGTATATGCGTGGTATATGGATAGTATATTGGTGGTATATGGATAGTATATTGGTGGTATATGGATAGTATATTGGTGGTATATGGATAGTATATGCGTGGTATCTCCATTGATGTTGAGAAAGTGGTTAAAAAAGCATAAGGGATCCTGGGCTTTATAAATAGAGGCATAGAGTACAAAAACAAGGAAGTTCTGATGAACCTTTATAAAACACTGGTTCGGCCACAGCTGGAGTATTGTGTCCAGCTCTGGGCTCCGCACTTTACGAAGGACGTGAAGGCCTTAGAGAGGGTGCAGAGGAGATTTACTAGAATGATTCCAGGGATGAGGGACTTTAGTTACGTGGATAGACTGGAGAAGCTGGGGTTGTTCTCCTTGGAACAGAGAAGGTTGTGAGGAGATTTGATAGAGGTATTCAAAATCATGAAGGGTCTAGACAGAGTAGATAGAGAGAAACTGTTCCCATTGGTGGAAGGGTCAAGAACCTGAGGACATAGATTTAGGTGATTGGCAAAAGAACCAAAGGTGACATGAGGAAAAACATTTTTACACAGCGAATGGTTAGGATCTGGAATGCACTGCCCGAGGGGGTGGTGGAGGCAGATTCAATCATGGCCTTCAAAAGGGAACTGGATAAGTACTTGAAAGGAAAAAATGTGCAGGGCTATGGGGATAGGGCGGGGGAGTGGGACTAGCTGGATTGCTCTTGCGTAGAGCTGGCGTGGATGGGCTGAATGGCCTCCTTCCATGCTATAACCTTTCTATGATTCTCTGATTCTATTTGGGTGGTATACGAGTGACAAATCCCCTTTGTCCCGTCATACTGGGAAACACAGGCATGCTTCTGTTGTCGAACTCAGAAATGTCTAAGTCTCTTTACCCACTGATGTCATGATTACAGTCATTCAAACAAATCTGTTCCAACATAAGAAAAGTGCACTTTACTCAAGATCAGGCTCTGCATCATTTGGGCAGGTATTGATTACCCTGAGCCAGTTTAGGTGGCGGATGCCTAGGCTTTAGCTTGGGTTAGCATCTGCTCATCAGTTGCTGTGACAGATTCCTCTGCTGTTTGTCTCAGCCGCTGAATCAGCCCCACAGCAATGCAGAACTTAATCTACTGCCAGTGAAATGTTATCACACACTCATTAAAGAGGTTCGCAATTGCTTTCAAAGGTATTATAAGTGGAATAGTTTAGATTGATTGCAGGGCTGAAACAGTACAGTCTGAAGGGCATTTAATGGCTGTCCCATTAAAACTGGGGCAGACTTGCCCTGAGATCTCAATGGGTGAATGCGCAGTTCAATGTGGCACTGAGTCAAATCCCAATGCCCAGTCCCTGTTCTGTGCTGAGTTAGTTGATCGCTTCCAGGAAAACAGTTAGGGATACAAATGGGTCCCAGTGCCCATGTACTGGGGAAGGACGAATCGGCCAGGGTGATGCCTGCTGCAAAGCGCTCCTGCCTGGGTTGTGGCTGATGACACAGTGCCCTCACATGTTTGAATAGCTTGTTGAGACTCACAAAGAATGGCCACTTGGGTGAAGTTCTCCATGGCACTGTGTCTAGGGTCACTGGTGCAAAGTGCAAAGGGACAGAAATTATATATATATATATATCTGATGAGAATGGGCTGTGGGATCTGCGCCTTAAACCACCAGCAGAAGGTGAGTTGATTTATGTATATGTCAGATCATGAATCCTAGGCGCAGTGATCACAATGTGCCCGTTTACATCTCATTACAATCTAAGTAGCAAGTCAGAAATAACACCGGGATTACAGGCTGCTTGAGTAACTGAAGTTCATCTTGTTCCGTAATCTCCTACAGTATCATTGGGAGAGGAGGGGGGTCACTGCTCCATGCACTAACCAGACAGATGGGGAAACAGTCTGGGAAGTCAATCAGAGCGCTATCATTTGAACTGGGACTGAGGTCCATTCTAATCATCTCTTCAGCAAATCACCGCCAGCGGACGATCGGAAAGACCAGCGGTCTCACCCGGTGTTCGACAATATCACCACAAGTTCTTAAATGATCAGACATTACACTTATCAATGACACACAACTTTTTAAATCATTACACTTCAGTTATGGTTATTAGTTAAACAAGTTACTACAAATCATTGCTATTATTGAGACATTCGTTATTAAGTTATTAGTTAGACTTTAGTTACTGATATTTTCAATTAATTTTCATCAGTATTGAAACCTACCTCAGAACTCCAGCCCCATTTCTCTGCTTTATCCCACTGTTAGTAATTTAGTTCATTCGCACACCAATGACTGAGCCTGTTCTGAACCGCCAAAGCTTCTCTGATTAGTCCTGAGATAATAACTATCACTCAATCATTACTTTAATGTCGGATGTTCACAATCGGTCTATGTGCTGCTGTGCCTGATAATTAGCACAACAGCAGTCTGCCCCCCCTCCACTCGAAAACACAAAGACCAAACTCCCTCTTCTGGTTAGTTCACCGCTCCGGGAAATGCGAGGTTCGGTCTCGGCTCTGTGGGTTAACCTCCCCTCCCGGTCTGATGGCCACAGTATCTTCAGGAGAACACTCGGCCAGTCTTCTCACTCCTGATCATTACTCAGTCAGCCCTGTGGAACCGTTTGCGGATGTGTGTTTGTGAACATGCGCATGTGTCTGTGTGTGTGTGTGTGTGTGTGTGTTTGGACATAAGCATGGGATGGGATTGGGCTCAGCTGTGACATTGCCATGGTTGAATAGTCATCGCTCTGGTTCATGCATTTAAATGTTCAATGGGTGAGATACCGGAGGGCGGTACTCGCCCCTGACCATTACTCACCCAGCGAGAGTCAGTGCCTGGAGGCGAGGAGAGCAGAATATGTGGGGGGTGGGAATGAAAGCAAAAAAAAAATCACAAATAATAAGCAGGGAAACTACATGCAAATTAGTCAACAGACAGTCTGTCGACACAGCATGTGATTGTATATAGTCCCATCATGACAGTCCCTCTACCCTCCCCTCCACACAAGTGTGAAACACCAAACAGTGAGCAAGCAGGACACCTCGAGCTTTATCTATCACCGTCATTCTCGGTTCCCTGACTCACTTTATTCAGTTTGTATACAAAACACAAAAGAGGTCTCACCCGTTTTTCATCCCTCACAGTTTCATCCAGCACTGGGAAGAGAGGTTTTTCTTTATATCTGCTATTTTCTGTTGCTGATGTTCCCCTCCCCTGAAGATTTCAGCTCCTGAAAAGGGCAGGGATCTAGTCGCGGCTGTGCACTATCACCAATAACAGAGCTGTGCACCATCACCAATTACAGAGCTGTGCACAATCACCGATAACAGAGCTGTTCACAATCACCGATAACAGAGATGTTCACAATCACCAGTAACAGGGCTGTGCACAATTACCGATAACAGACCTGTTCACAATCACCAGTAACAGGGCTGTGCACAAATACCGATAACAGAGCTGTTCACAATCACCGATAACAGAGCTGTTCACAATCACCGATAACAGAGATGTTCACAATCACCAGTAACAGGGTTTTGCACAATCACCGATAACAGACCTGTTCACAATCACCAGTAACAGGGCTGTGCACAAATACTGATAATAGAGCTGTTCACAATCACTGATAACAGAGCTGTGCACAATCACCGATAATGGAGCTGTTCACCATCACTGATAACAGAGCTGTGCACTATCGCCAATAACAGTATTGTGCACAATCACTGATAACAGACTGTTCACTATTACCAATAATAGAGCTGTTCACCAATACCGATAACAGAGCTGTGTACCATCATCGAAAATAGAACCGTGTAGCATCACCAATAAAAGAGCTGTGCACCATCACTGATAACAGAGCTGTGCACCATCACTGATAACAGAGCTGTGCACCATCACTGATTTCAGAGCTGTGCACCATCACTGATAACAGAGCTGTGCACCATCACTGATTTCAGAGCTGTGCACCATTACTGCTAATAGAGCTGTGCATCATCACCGATAACAGCACTGTGCACAATCAATGACAACAGATCTGTGTACCACAACAAGCAACAGGGCTGTGCACTATCATCAATAACAGTGTTGTGCACAATCACCAATAACAAAGCTGTTCACTATTACCGATAACAGAGCTGTTCACCAATACCGATAACAGAGCTGTGCACAATCATTGAAAACAGAGCTGTGCATCATCACCAATAAAAGAGCTGTGCACCATCACTGATAACAGAGCTGTTCACCAATACCGATAATAGAGCTGTGCACAATCATCAAAGCGAAGCCATACACCATCACCAATAAAAGAGCTGTGCAGCATCACCAATAAAAGAGCTGTGCACCATCACCGATAACAGAGCTGTTCACCAATACCGATAATAGAGCTGTGCACAATCATCAAAGCAAAGCCATACACCATCACCAATAAAAGAGCTGTGCACCATCACCGATAACAGAGCTGTTCACAATCACCAATAACAGAGCTGTTCACTATCACTGATAACAGAGCTGCGCACTATCGCCAATAACAGTATTGTGCACAATCACCAATAACAGAGCTGTTCACCATTACCAATAACAGAGCAGTGCACTATCATTGAAAAGAGAGCTATACAGCATCACCAATAAAAGAGCTGTGCACCATCACTGATTAACAGAGCTGTGCATCATCACCGATTACAGAGCTGTGCACCATCACCGATTACAGAGATGTGCACCATCACCGATTACAGAGCTGTGCATCATCACCGATTACAGAGCTGTGCATCATCACTGATTACAGAGATGTGCACCATCACCGATTACAGAGCTGTGCACCATCACCGATTACAGAGCTGTGCATCATCACCGATTACAGAGCTGTGCATCATCACTGATTACAGAGATGTGCACCATCACTGATAACAGAGCAGTGCACCATCACCGATTAGAGAGATGTGCACCATCACCGATTACAGAGATGTGCACCATCACCGATTACAGAGCTGTGCACCATCACCGATTACAGAGCTGTGCATCATCACCGATTACAGAGATGTGCACCATCACTGATAACAGAGCTGTGCATCATCACCGATTACAGAGCTGTGCATCATCACCGATTACAGAGATGTGCACCATCACTGATTACAGAGATGTGCATCATCACCGATTACAGAGATGTGCAACATCACCGATTACAGAGCTGTGCATCATCACCGATTACAGAGATGTGCACCATCACCGATAACAGAGCTGTGCACCATCACCGATTACAGAGATGTGCACCATCACCGATTACACAGATGTGCACCATCACCAATTACAGAGTTGTGCACCATCACTGATTACAGAGCTGTGCATCATCACCGATTACAGAGATGTGCACCATCACCGATTACAGAGCTGCACATCATCACCGATTACAGAGATGTGCACCATCACCGATTACAGAGATGTGCACCATCACTGATTACAGAGCTGTGCATCATCACCGATTACAGAGATGTGCACCATCACCGATTACAGAGCTGCACATCATCACCGATTACAGAGCTGTGCACCATCACTGATAACAGAGCTGTGCACCATCACCGATTACAGAGCTGTGCATCATCACTGATTACAGAGATGTGCACCATCACCGATTACAGAGCTGTGCACCATCACCGATTACAGAGCTGTGCATCATCACCGATTACAGAGCTGTGCATCATCACTGATTACAGAGATGTGCACCATCACTGATAACAGAGCAGTGCACCATCACCGATTAGAGAGATGTGCACCATCACCGATTACAGAGATGTGCACCATCACCGATTACAGAGCTGTGCACCATCACCGATTACAGAGCTGTGCATCATCACCGATTACAGAGATGTGCACCATCACTGATAACAGAGCTGTGCATCATCACCGATTACAGAGCTGTGCATCATCACCGATTACAGAGATGTGCACCATCACTGATTACAGAGATGTGCATCATCACCGATTACAGAGATGTGCACCATCACCGATTACAGAGCTGTGCATCATCACCGATTACAGAGATGTGCACCATCACCGATTACAGAGATGTGCACCATCACCGATTACACAGATGTGCACCATCACTGATTACAGAGATGTGCATCATCACCGATTACAGAGATGTGCACCATCACCGATAACAGAGCTGTGCACCATCACCGATTACAGAGATGTGCACCATCACCGATTACACAGATGTGCACCATCACCAATTACAGAGTTGTGCACCATCACTGATTACAGAGCTGTGCATCATCACCGATTACAGAGATGTGCACCATCACCGATTACAGAGCTGCACATCATCACCGATTACAGAGATGTGCACCATCACCGATTACAGAGCTGCACATCATCACCGATTACAGAGATGTGCACCATCACCGATTACAGAGATGTGCACCATCACTGAATACAGAGCTGTGCATCATCACCGATTACAGAGATGTGCACCATCACCGATTACAGAGATGTGCACCATCACTGATTACAGAGCTGTGCATCATCACCGATTACAGAGATGTGCACCATCACCGATTACAGAGCTGCACATCATCACCGATTACAGAGCTGTGCACCATCACTGATAACAGAAGCTGTGCGCCATCACTATAACAGAGCTGTGCGCCATCACTATAACAGAGCTATGTACCATCACTGATAATAGAGCTGTGCACCATCACTGATAGAAGAGCTGTGCACCATCACCGATAACAGAGCTGGGCACCATCACCGATAACAGACTTGGGCACCATCACCGATAACAGACTTGGGCACCATCACTGAAAGCAGAACTGTGCACCATCACCGATAACACAGCGGTGCACAATCACCGAAAACAGAGCTGAGCACAATCGCCGATAACAGAGCTGTGCACAATCACTGATCAACGAAGGTTCACTAGATTGACTCCTGGGATGAGAGGGTTGTCATAGGAGGAAAGATTGAGTAGACTGGGCCTATACTCTCTGGGGTTTAGAAGAATGAGAGATTATCTCATTCTTGTAAACATGTAAAATTCTGAGAGGGCTTGACAAGGTAGACGCTGAGAGTCTGTTTCCCCTGAATCCCTCCACTCAGGGCTCTGACCCGTCACAGCACTGAAACAGCCCTTATCAAAGTCATAAATGACATCCTCTGTGACTGTGACCATGGTAAACTCTCCCTCCTCATCCTTCTCCACCTGTCCGCAGCCTTTGACACGGTTGACCACACCGTCCTCCTCCAACACCTCTCCTCCATCGTCCAGCTGGGAGGGACTGCCCTCTCCTGGGTCCATTCTTATCTATCCAGTCATAGCCAGAGAATCTCCTGTAATGGCTTCTCTTCCCACTCCCGCACCGTTACCTCTGGAGTCCCCCGAGGATCTATCCTTGGCCCCTCCTATTTCTCATCTACATGCTGCCCCTCGGCGACATCATCCGAAAACACGACGTCAGATTCCACATGTACACTGACGACACCCAGCTCTACCTCACCCCCACCTCCCTCGACCCCTCCACTGTCTCTCATTTGTCACATTGCTTGTCCAACACCCATCGTTGGATGTGCAATAATTTCCTCCAAATAAATATTGGGAAGACCGAAGTCATTGTCTGTGGTCTCTGGCACAATCTCCGTTCCCTCGCCACCGACTCCATCCCTCTCCCTGTCCACTGTCTGAGGCTGAACCAGACCGTTCGCAACCTTGGCGTCCTATTTGACCCTGAGATGAACTTCCGACCCCCGATCCACTCCATCACCAAGACCGCCTACTTCCACCTCCCTAACATCGCCCGTCTCCGCCCGTCACAGCTCATCTGCTGCTGAAACCCTCATCCATGCCTTTGTTACCTCCAGACTGGACTATTCCAATATTCTCCTGGCCGGCCTCCCATCTTCCACCTCCATAAACTTGGGCTCATCCAAAACTCTGCTGCCTGTATCCTAACTTGCACCAGGTCCCGTTCTCCCATCACCCATGTGCTCGCTGACCTACATTGGCGGCCGTGCCTTCAGCCGTCTAGGCCCTAAGCTTTGGAATTCCCTCCCTAAACCTCTCTACCTCTCTCTCCTCCTTTAAGATGCTCCTTAAAACCTACCTCTTTGACCAAGCTTTTGGTCACCTGTCGTAATATCTTCTTATGTGGGCTCAATGGGAAATTTTGTTTGATAATCGCTCCTGTGAAGCGCCTTGGGACGTTTTACTATGTTAAAGGCGCTATATAAATGCGGGTAGTAGTAGTAGTAGTAGTAGTTGTTGTTGTTGTTGTTGGGCGGTGAATCTAGAACCAGGGGTCACAGTCTCAGGATAAGGGGTCGGCCATTTAAGATTGAGATGAGGAGGAATTTCTTCACTTAGAGGGTCGTGAATCTTTGGAATTCTCTACCCGAGAGGGCTGTGGATGCTCAGTCATTGAGTATATGCAAGACTGAGATTGATAGATTTTTGGACTCTACGGGAATCGAGTGACATGAGGATCAGGCGGGAAAGTGGAGTTGAGGTTAAAGATCAGCCATGATCTTGTTGAATGATGGAGCAGGCTCGAGGGGCCGAATGGCCTACTCCTGCTCCTATTTCGTATGTTCTTATAACGGAGCTGTTCAAAATCACTGAATGCAGAGCTGTGCACCATTATTGAAAACAGAACTCTGCGCCATTACTTATAACAAAGCTGTGCACTGTCACTAATAACAAAGTTGTGCACCATCACTGATAACAGAGCTGTGCACCATCACCAACAGACCAGTCCACCACCACAAATAACTGCCCTGTCCACCATTACAGGCAACATCGCTGTTAACATTGTTGTGTTACATCATCTACAATCATTGATAACAGAGCTGTGCACCATTGCCTATATCAAAGGTGTGTACCATCACTGATATCACAGCAGTGCACTATCGTCGATAACAGAGCAATGCACGATCAATGATAACAGAACTTTGCATCATCATCAATAACAGAGCAGTGCATCATCACTGGTAACAAAGTTGTGTACTATCACCGAGAACAGCCCCATGCACCCTCACCGATAATAGAGCTGTGCACCATCACTCATAACAGAGCTGTGCACCATTGCTGATGACCGAGCTGTGCACTATTACTGATAACACAACTGTGCACCATCACTGATAATAGAGCTGTCCGCCATCACCAATAACAGAGCTGTGCACCATCATTGACAGCAGAGCTGTGCACCATCGCCAATAACAGAGCTGTGCACCACCGATAACAGAGCTGTGCACCACCGATAACAGAGCTGTGCATCACCAATAACAGAGCTGTGCACCATCATTGACAGCAGAGCTGTGCACCATCGATAACAAAGCTGTGCACCATCGCCAATAACAGAGCTGTGCACCATCATTGACAGCAGAGCTGTGCACCATCGATAACAAAGCTGTGCACCATCGCCAATAACAGAGCTGTGCACCATCACCGATAACAGAGCTGTGCACCATCGATAACAAAGCTGTGCACCATCGCCAATAACAGAGCTGTGCACCATCATTGACAGCAGAGCTGTGCACCATCGATAACAAAGCTGTGCACCATCGCCAATAACAGAGCTGTGCACCATCACCGATAACAGAGCTGTGCACCATCGATAACAAAGCTGTGCACCATCGCCAAGAACAGAGCTGCGCTCCATCATCGATAGCAGATCTGTGCACCATCGATAACAAAGCTGTGCACCATCGCCAATAACAAAGCTGTGCACCATCGCCAAGAACAGAGCTGTGCACCACCGATAACAGAGCTGTGCACCATCGCCAATAACAGAGCTGCACACCATCATCGATAGCAGATCTGTGCACCATCATTGAGATCAGATTGGTCAACCAATGATAACAGAGCTGTACACAATAATCGATAACAGTGCTGTGCACTATCACTGATAACTGAGATGTGCATTATCACTGAGAACACAGCAGTGCACTATCACTGATAACCGAGATGTGCACCATCACTGATAACAGAGCTGTGATCCATCACAGATATCAGGCCTGTGCACTACAAGAGGCAACAGTGCTGTTCACCATGATCGATAACAGAGCTGTGTACCATGAATATCAGGGGTGTGCAAAATCATCGATAACAGAGCTGTGCATGATCAGCTATAGCATAGCTGTTCACCATCACCTATAACAGTGCTGTGCACTATCACCATAACAGAGCAGTGCACAATCACTGATGATAGAACTGTGCACCATCACTAATAATGGACCAGCGCTCCATCACAGATAAGAACCCTGTGCACCATTACAGGCAACAGAGCTTTGCAATATCGCCGATAACAGACCTAATACCGTCACCTATAACAGAGGTGTGCACAATCAACGATAAGAGAGCTGTGCACCACCAACTATAACAGGTGTGTGCACCATCATCATTAACAGAGCTGTGCATCCGCACGTATAAGAGACCTGTGCACCATTGCTGATTACAGACCTGTGCACCATCAACAATAACAGACCTGTGCACCATCGCTGATTACAGACCTGTGCACCTTCACCAATAACATAGCTGTGCATCACCAATTATAACAGAGTTGTCCACCATAACTGACAACAGAGCCATCACCAATAACAAACCAGTGCACCATCACAGATAAAAGCCCTGTGCATAATTACAGGCAACAGAGCTGTGCACCATCACCAATAACAGAGCTGCGTACCATCATCGAGAACAGAGCTGTGCACCATCACTGATAATAGAGCTGTGCACCATCACTGATATCAGAACTGCGCACCATCACTGATAACAGAGCTGCGCACCATCACTGATAACAGAGCTGTGCACCATCACTGATATCAGAGCTGTGCACCATCACCAAAAACAGAACTGTGCACTGTTACTGATAATAAGGATGTGCACCATCACCAATAATAGAACTGTGCAATATCACTTACAACAGCCCCATGCAGCATAACAGGCAACAGAGCTGTGCATCATCACCAATAACATAGCTGTGCATCATCAATTATAACAGTGCTGTGCACCATCACTGATAATGGAGCTGTGCACCACCACTGATAACAGAGCAGTACACCATCACCGATAACAGAGCTGTGCACACTCATCAATCAAATAGCTGTTCACCATCATCGAGAGTAAAGCCATGCATCAGCAATGGCAGAGCTCTGACCATCGCTGATAATAGTGCTGTGCACCATCATTGATAACAAATCCGTGCACAACCTTCAATCAAATATCTGTGCACCATCATCGAACATAGAGCTGTGCACCACCGATAACTGAGATGTGCACCATCACTGATAACAGAGTCATCCATTATCACCGATATAACAGACCAGTGCAACATCGCAGATAACAGCCCTGTGCACCATGACGGGCATCAGAGCTGTGCAACATTGTGGTTAACAGAGCTATGTACCATCATCTACAATCATCAATAACAGAGCTACACACCATCACCCATAACGGATCTGTGCACCATCTCTGAGAACAGAGTTATACACCGTCATAGATAACAGAGCTGTGCACAATCATCAATAACAGAGCTGTGCACCATTGCTGATACCAGAGCTCTGAACCATGGCCGATAACAGAAATGTGGACCATAATCGATGAGAGAGACGTGCACCATCACCAATGAGAGAATTGTGCACCATCACCAATAACAGAGGTGTGCACCATTACTGATAAGAGAGCTGTGCACCCTTACCAGTGACAGAATTGTGGACCTTCATCGATAACAGAGCTGTGTGCCACCACCGATAAGAGTGCCATGAACCATCACCAATACCAGCATTGTGCAGCTTAAGAGGCAATGGAGCTGTGCACCATCACTGATAGCAGAGCTGTGCACCATAATCGAGGTGTGCACAATTACTGACAACAGAGCAGTGTGTACCATAACATAGAATCATGGTATTATAGAAAGTTATGGCACAGAAGGAGGCCTTTCGGCCCATCGTGTCCCTGTTGGCCGACAAAGAGCTTTCCAGCTTAATCCCACTTTCCAGCACTTGGTCCGTAGCCCTGTAGGTTACGGCTCTTCAGGTGCTCATCCAGGTACTTTTTAAATGAGTTGAGGGTTTCTGCCTCTACCACCCTCTCAGGCAGTGAGTTCCAGACCCCCACCACCTTCTGGGTGAAAAAAATTCTCCTCAGCTCCCCTCCAATCCATCTACCAATTACTTTAAATCTATGCCCCCTGGTTATTGACCTCTCTGCTAAGGGACATAGGTCCTTCCTATCGACTCTATCTAGTCCTGTCATAATTTTATACACCTCAATTAAATCACCCCTCAGCCTCCTCTGTTCCAATGAAAACAACCCCAGCCTATCCAATCTTTTCTCATAGCTAAAATTCTCCAGTCCTGGCAACATCCTCGTAAATCTCCTCTGTACCCTCTCTAGTGCAATCACATCTTTCCTGTAATGTGGTGACCAGAACTGTACACAGTACTCAAGCTGTGGCCTAACAGGCAACAGGCAACAGAGCTGTGCACCATCACTGATAACAGAGCTGTGCACCATCACTGATAACAGAGCTGTGCACCATTACTGATAACAGAGCTGTGCACCATCACTCAAAACAGAGCTATGCACCTTCACTGACAACAGAGCTGTGCACCATCACTGATAACAGAGCTGTGCACCATTACTGATAACAGAGCTGTGCACCATCACTCAAAACAGAGCTGTGCACCATTACTGATAACAGAGCTGTGCACCATTACTGATAACAGAGCTGTGCACCATCACTCAAAACAGAGCTGTGCACCATTACTGATAACAGAGCTGTGCACCATTACGAGAACAGAGCTGTGCACCTTCACTGATAACAGAGCTGTGCACCATCACTCAAAACAGAGCTGTGCACCTTCACTGATAACAGAGCTGTGCACCATCACTGATAACAGAGCTATGCACCTTCACTGACAACAGAGCTGTGCACCATCACTCAAAACAGAGCTGTGCACCTTCACTGATAACAGAGCTGTGCACCATCACTGATAACAGAGCTGTGCACCTTCACTGATAATAGAGCTGTGCACCATAACAAGCATCAGGGCTGTGCACCGTGATCAATTACATCATCACAGAAAGCAGAGCTGTGCACCATGACCGATAACAGGGCTGTGCACCATGACCGATAACAGGGCTGTGCACCATGACCGATAACAGGGCTGTGCACCATGACCGATAACAGGGCTGTGCACCATGACCGACAACAGGGCTGTGCACCATGACCGATAACAGGCTGTGCACGATGACCGATAACAGGGTGTGCACCATGACCGACAACAGGGTGTGCACCATGACCGATAACAGGGCTGTGCACCATGACCGATAACAGGGCTGTGCACCATGACCGATAACAGGGCTGTGCACCATGACCGATAACAGGGCTGTGCACCATGACCGACAACAGGGCTGTGCACCATGACCGATAACGGGTCTGTGCACCATGACCGACAACATGGCTGTGCACCATGACCGATAACAGGGTGTGCACCATGACTGACAACAGGCTGTGCACCATGACTGATAACAGGGCTGTGCACCATGACCGATAACAGGCTGTGCACCATGACCGATAACAGGGTGTGCACCATGACTGACAACAGGGTGTGCACCATGACCGATAACAGGGTGTGCACCATGACCGATAACAGGGTGTGCACCATGACCGATAACAGGGTGTGCACCATGACCGATAACAGGGTGTGCACCATGACCAACAACAGGGTGTGCACCATGACCGATAACAGGGTGTGCACCATGACTGACAACAGGGTGTGCACCATGACCGATAACAGGGTGTGCACCATGACCGATAACAGGGCTGTGCACCATGACCGATAACAGGGTGTGCACCATGACCGATAACAGGGCTGTGCACCATGACCGATAACAGGGTGTGCACCATGACTGACAACATGGCTGTGCACCATGACCGATAACAGGGTGTGCACCATGACCGATAACAGGGCTGTGCACCATGACCGATAACAGGGCTGTGCACCATGACTGACAACATGGCTGTGCACCATGACCGATAACAGGGTGTGCACCATGACCGATAACAGGGTGTGCACCATGACCGATAACAGGCTGTGCACCATGACCGATAACAGGGTGTGCACCATGACTGACAACAGGATGTGCACCATGACTGACAACATGGCTGTGCACCATGACCGATAACAGGGCTGTGCACCATGACCGATAACAGGGTGTGCACCATGACCGATAACAGGATGTGCACCATGACCGATAACAGGGTGTGCACCATGACCGACAACAGGGCTGTGCACCATGACCGATAACAGGGTGTGCACCATGACCGATAACAGGGCTGTGCACCATGACCGATAACAGGGTGTGCACCATGACCGACAACAGGGCTGTGCACCATGACCGATAACAGGGTGTGCACCATGACCGATAACAGGGCTGTGCACCATGACCGATAACAGGGTGTGCACCATGACCGATAACAGGGCTGTGCACCATGACCGATAACAGGGTGTGCACCATGACTGACAACATGGCTGTGCACCATGACCGATAACAGGGCTGTGCACCATGACCGATAACAGGGTGTGCACCATGACCGATAACAGGGTGTGCACCATGACTGACA
This sequence comes from Heptranchias perlo, assembly GCF_035084215.1. Classification (NCBI taxonomy): domain Eukaryota; kingdom Metazoa; phylum Chordata; class Chondrichthyes; order Hexanchiformes; family Hexanchidae; genus Heptranchias; species Heptranchias perlo. The sequence goes on along the minus strand of NC_090339.1, from coordinate 392,216 downwards.
ACATGGCTGTGCACCATGACCGATAACAGGGTGTGCATCATGACCGATAACAGGGCTGTGCACCATGACCGACAACAGGGCTGTGCACCATGACCGATAACAGGGCTGTGCACCATGACCGATAACAGGGCTGTGCACCATGACCGATAACATGGCTGTGCACCATGACCGATAACAGGGCTGTGCACCATGACCAATAACAGGGCTGTGCACCATGGCCGATAACAGGGTGTGCACCATGACCGATAACAGGGTGTGCACCATGACCGATAACAGGGCTGTGCACCATGACCGATAACAGGGTGTGCACCATGACCGATAACAGGGCTGTGCACCATGACCAACAACAGGGTGTGCACCATGACCGATAACAGGGTGTGCACCATGACCGATAACAGGGTGTGCACCATGACCAACAACAGGGTGTGCACCATGGCCGATAACAGGGTGTGCACCATGACCAACAACAGGGTGTGCACCATGGCCGATAACAGGGTGTGCACCATGGCTGATAACAGGGTGTGCACCATGACCAACAACAGGGTGTGCACCATGGCCGATAACAGGGTGTGCACCATGACCGATAACAGGGTGTGCACCATGACCAACAACAGGGTGTGCACCATGGCCGATAACAGGGTGTGCACCATGACTGATAACAGGGTGTGCACCATGACCGATAACAGGCTGTGCACCATGACCGATAACAGGGTGTGCACCATGACTGACAACAGGATGTGCACCATGACTGACAACATGGCTGTGCACCATGACCGATAACAGGGCTGTGCACCATGACCGATAACAGGGTGTGCACCATGACTGACAACATGGCTGTGCACCATGACCGATAACAGGGTGTGCACCATGACCGACAACAGGGCTGTGCACCATGACCGATAACAGGGTGTGCACCATGACCGACAACAGGGCTGTGCACCATGACCGATAACAGGGTGTGCACCATGACCGATAACAGGGCTGTGCACCATGACCGATAACAGGGTGTGCACCATGACCGATAACAGGGCTGTGCACCATGACCGATAACAGGGTGTGCACCATGACTGACAACATGGCTGTGCACCATGACCGATAACAGGGTGTGCACCATGACCGATAACAGGGCTGTGCACCATGACTGACAACATGGCTGTGCACCATGACCGATAACAGGGTGTGCACCATGACCGATAACAGGGCTGTGCACCATGACTGACAACAGGGCTGTGCACCATGACCGATAACAGGGTGTGCACCATGACCGATAACAGGGCTGTGCACCATGACCGATAACATGGCTGTGCACCATGACCGATAACAGGGCTGTGCACCATGACCAATAACAGGGCTGTGCACCATGGCCGATAACAGGGTGTGCACCATGACCGATAACAGGGTGTGCACCATGACCGATAACAGGGCTGTGCACCATGACCGATAACAGGGTGTGCACCATGACCGATAACAGGGCTGTGCACCATGACCAACAACAGGGTGTGCACCATGACCGATAACAGGGTGTGCACCATGACCGATAACAGGGTGTGCACCATGACCAACAACAGGGTGTGCACCATGGCCGATAACAGGGTGTGCACCATGACCAACAACAGGGTGTGCACCATGGCCGATAACAGGGTGTGCACCATGGCTGATAACAGGGTGTGCACCATGACCAACAACAGGGTGTGCACCATGGCCGATAACAGGGTGTGCACCATGACCGATAACAGGGTGTGCACCATGACCAACAACAGGGTGTGCACCATGGCCGATAACAGGGTGTGCACCATGACTGATAACAGGGTGTGCACCATGACCGATAACAGGGTGTGCACCATGACCGATAACAGGGCTGTACACCATGACCGATAACAGGGTGTGCACCATGACCAACAACAGGGTGTGCACCATGACTGACAACAGGGTGTGCACCATGACCGATAACAGGGTGTGCACCATGACCAACAACAGGGTGTGCACCATGACTGACAACAGGGTGTGCACCATGACCGATAACAGGGTGTGCACCATGACCGATAACAGGGTGTGCACCATGACCGACAACAGGGCTGTGCACCATGGCTGATAACAGGGTGTGCACCATGACCGACAACAGGGCTGTGCACCATGACCAACAACAGGGTGTGCACCATGACTGACAACAGGGTGTGCACCATGACCGATAACAGGGTGTGCACCATGACCAACAACAGGGTGTGCACCATGACTGATAACAGGGTGTGCACCATGACCGATAACAGGGTGTGCACCATGACCAACAACAGGGCTGTGCACCATGACTGATAACAGGGTGTGCACCATGACCGATAACAGGGTGTGCACCATGGAGAATGGGACTTGGTGTGAGTTAGGAAACGGGCAGCAGAGTTTTGGATGAGCTCAAGTTTACGGTGGGTGGAAGATGGGAGGCCGGCCAGGAGAGCATTGGAATAGTCCATTCTGGAGGTATCAGAGACATGGATGAGGGTTTCAGCAGCAGATGAGCTGAGGCAGTGGCGGAGACGGGCGATGTAAGGGAGGTGGAAATAGGCGGTCTTGGTGATGGAGAGGATATGGGGTCGGAAGCTCATCTCAGGGTCAAATAGAATGGTTCCTTCAGATTGGAGGGTTGCAAATGTAACCCCACTATTCAAGAAAGGAGGGAGAGAGAAAACAGGGAACTACAGACCTGTTAGCCTGACATCAGTAGTAGGGAAAATGCTAGAATCTATTATAAAGGATGTGATAACAGGACACTTAGAAAATAATAATAGGATTTGGCAGAGTCAACATGGATTTATGAAAGGGAAATCATGTTTGACAAACCTACTGGAGTTCTTTGAGGATGTAACTAGTAGAATAGATAAGGAGGAACCAGTGGATGTGGTGTACTTGGATTTTCAGAAGGTTTTCGATAAGGTCCAACACAGGAGGTTAGTGAACAAATTTAGAGCACATGGAATTGGGGGTAATATACTGGCATGGATTGAGAATTGGTTAACAGACAGAAAACAGAGAGTAGGAATAAACGGGTCTTTTCCAGGTTGGCAGACTGTGACTAGTGGGGTACCACAGGGGTCAGTGCTTGGGCCCCAGCTATTCACAATCTTTATCAATGATTTGGATGAGGGGACCAAATGTAATATTTCCAAGTTTGCTGATGACACAAAACTAGGTGGGAATGTGAGTTATGAGGAGGATGCAAAGAGGCTTCAAGGGGATATAGACAGGCTAAGTGAGTGGGCAAGAACATGGCAGATGGAATATAATGTGGAAAAATGTGAAGTTATCCACTTTGGTAGGAAAAACAGAAATGCAGAGTATTTTTTAAATGGTGAGAGATTGGGAAATGTTGATGTTCAAAGGGACCTGGGTGTCCTTGTACATGAGTTACTGAAAGCTAACATGCAGGTGCAGCAAGCAATTAGGAAGGCAAATGGTACGTTGGCCTTTATTTCAAGAGGATTTGAGTACAGGAGCAAAGATGTCTTACTGCAATTATATAGGCCCTTGGTGAGACCACACCTGGAGTATTGTATACAATTTTGGTCTCCTTACCTAAGAAAGGGTATATTTGCCATAGAGAGAGAGCAACGAAGGTTCACCAGACTGATTCCTGGGATGGCGGGATTGTCGTATGAGGAGAGATTGAGTAGACTCGGCCTGTATTCTCTAGAGTTTAGAAGAATGAGAGGTGATCTCATTGAAACATACAAAATTCTTACAGGGCTCGACAGGGTAGATGCAGGGAGGATGTCTCCCCTGACTGGGGAATCTAGAACCAGGGGTCACAGTCTCAGAATAAGGGGTCGGCCATTTAGGACTGAGATGAGGAGAAATTTCTTCACTCAGAGGGTGGTGAATCTTTGGAATTCTCTACCAGAGAGGGCTGTGGAGGCTCAGTCATTGAGTACATTCAAAACAGAGATCGATAGATTTCTAGATATTAAAGGCATCAAGGGATATGGGGATAGTGCAGGAAAATGGCGGGAGGTAGAAGATCAGCCATGATCTTGTTGAATGGTGGAGCAGGCTCGAGGGGCCGGATGGCCCACTCCTGCTCCTATTTCTTATGTTCTAATGTTGTTAATAGGACGCCAAGACTGCGCACGGTCTGGTTCAGCCTCAGACAGTGGTCAGGGAGAGGGATCGAGTCGGTGGCGAGGGAACGGACATTGTGGCGTGGACTGAAGACTATGGCTTCATTCTTCCCAATATTTAGTTGAAGGAAATAAGAGGCAAAAGAGCTGTGCACCATCACTGATAACAGAGACGTGCACCATCATTGATTACATAGCTGTGTGCCACCATCGAAAACAGTGTTGTCCACCATCACCAATGACAGAACCGTGCACCATCACCGATAACAGAGCTGTGCACCGATTGCAGGGCTGTTACCTACCACTGATACCAGAGCTGTACACTATCACCAGTAACAGGGATATCCAAAACAGTGATGTACACCATCACCGTGTGCACCAATGTGCACCATCACTAACAACAGGCTTGTGCACCATTACCTATAACATAGGTGAGCAACATCACTGAAAACAGAGATGTGCACCATCAGCAAAGACATCAACATGCACCATGACCGACAACAGAGCTGTGCACTATCACTGATAATACAGATGCGCACCATCACTGGCAATAGGCTGGTGCACTAGCACTGATAACAGAGTTGTGCACACTTATCGATAACAGAGCAGTGACTGATAGAAGAGATGTGTGCCATCACTGGCAAAAGAGCTGTGCACCATCACCAATAACAGTGCTGTGCACCATCACCAATAACAGAGCTGTGCACCATCACCAATAACAGTGCTGTAAACCATCACCAATAACAGAGCTGTGCACCATCACCAATAACAGAGCTGTAAACCATCACCAATAACAGAGCTGTGCACCATCACCAATAACAGTGCTGTGCACCATCACCAATAACAGAGCTGTGCACCATCACCAATAACAGTGCTGTAAACCATCACCAATAACAGTGCTGTGCACCATCACCAATAACAGAGCTGTGCACCATCACCAATAACAGTGCTGTAAACCATCACCAATAACAGAGCTGTGCACCATCACCAATAACAGTGCTGTAAACCATCACCAATAACAGAGCTGTGCACCATCACCAATAACAGAGCTGTGCACCATCACCAATAACAGAGCTGTGCACCATCACCAATAACAGTGCTGTAAACCATCACCAATAACAGAGCTGTGCACCATCACCAATAACAGTGCTGTAAACCATCACCAATAACAGAGCTGTGCACCATCACCAATAACAGAGCTGTGCACCATCACCGATTACAGAGCTGTGCACCATCACCAATAACAGAGCTGTAAACCATCACCGATTACAGAGCTGTGCACCATCACCAATAACAGAGCTGTGCACCATCACCAATAACAGAGCTGGGCACCATCACCGATAACAGAGCTGTAAACCATCACCGATTACAGAGCTGTGCACCATCACCAATAACAGAGCAGTGCACCATCACCAATAACAGAGCTGGGCACCATCACCGATAACAGAGCTGTGCACCATCACCAATAACAGAGCTGTAAACCATCACCGATTACAGAGCTGTGCACCATCACCAATAACAGAGCTGTGCACCATCACCAATAACAGAGCTGGGCACCATCACCGATAACAGAGCTGTGCACCATCACCAATAACAGAGCTGTGCACCATCACCAATAACAGAGCTGGGCACCATCACCGATAACAGAGCTGGGCACCATCACCGATAACAGAGCTGTAAACCATCACCGATTACAGAGCTGTGCACCATCACCAATAACAGAGCTGTGCACCATCACCAATAACAGAGCTGGGCACCATCACCGATAACAGAGCTGTGCACCATCACCAATAACAGAGCTGGGCACCATCACCAATAACAGAGCTGTGCACCATCACCAATAACAGAGCTGGGCACCATCACCGATAACAGAGCTGTGCACCATCACCAATAACAGAGCTGTGCACCATCACCAATAACAGAGCTGTGCACCATCACCAATAACAGTGCTGTAAACCATCACCGATAACAGAGCTGTGCACCATCACCAATAACAGAGCTGTGCACCATCACCAATAACAGAGCTGTGCACCATCACCAATAACAGAGCTGTGCACCATCACCGATTACAGAGCTGTGCACCATCACCAATAACAGAGCTGTGCACCATCACCAATAACAGAGCTGGGCACCATCACCAATAACAGAGCTGTGCACCATCACCAATAACAGAGCTGTGCACCATCACCAATAACAGAGCTGTGCACCATCACCGATTACAGAGCTGTGCACCATCACCAATAACAGAGCTGTGCACCATCACCAATAACAGAGCTGGGCACCATCACCAATAACAGAGCTGTAAACCATCACCGATTACAGAGCTGTGCACCATCACCAATAACAGAGCTGTGCACCATCACCAATAACAGAGCTGTGCATCATCACCAATTACAGAGCTGGGCACCATCACCAATAACAGTGCTGGGCACCATCACCGATTACAGAGCTGTGCACCATCACCGATTACAGAGCTGTGCACCATCACCAATAACAGAGCTGTAAACCATCACCGATTACAGAGCTGTGCACCATCACCAATAACAGAGCAGTGCACCATCACCGATTACAGAGCTGTGCATCATCACCAATTACAGAGCTGTGCACCATCACCAATAACAGTGCTGGGCACCATCACCGATTACAGAGCTGTGCACCATCACCAATAACAGAGCTGTAAACCATCACCGATTACAGAGCTGTGCACCATCACCAATAACAGAGCAGTGCACCATCACCGATTACAGAGCTGTGCATCATCACCAATTACAGAGCTGTGCACCATCACCAATAACAGTGCTGGGCACCATCACCGATTACAGAGCTGTGCACCATCACCGATTACAGAGCTGTGCACCATCACCAATAACAGAGCTGTAAACCATCACCAATAACAGTGCTGTGCACCATCACCAATTACAGAGCTGGGCACCATCACCAATTACAGAGCTGGGCACCATCACCAATAACAGTGCTGTGCACCATCACCAATTACAGAGCTGTGCACCATCACCGATTACAGAGCTGTGCATCATCACCAATAACAGTGCTGTGCACCATCACCAATAACAGTGCTGTGCACCATCACCAATAACAGTGCTGTGCACCATCACCAATAACAGTGCTGGGCACCATCACCGATTACAGAGCTGTGCACCATCACCAATTACAGAGCTGTGCACCATCACCGATTACAGAGCTGTAAACCATCACCGATAACAGAGCTGTGCACCATCACCGATTACAGAGCTGTGCACCATCACCGATAACAGAGCTGTGCACCATCACCGATTACAGAGCTGTGCACCATCACCAATTACAGAGCTGTGCACCATCACCGATTACAGAGCTGTAAACCATCACCGATAACAGAGCTGTGCACCATCACCGATTACAGAGCTGTGCACCATCACCGATTACAGAGCTGTGCACCATCACCGATAACGGAGCTGTGCATCATCACCGATTACAGAGCTGTAAACCATCACCGATTACAGAGCTGTGCACCATCACCGATTACAGAGCTGTAAACCATCACCGATTACAGAGCTGTGCACCATCACCGATTACAGAGCTGTAAACCATCACCGATTACAGAGCTGTGCACCATCACCGATAACAGAGCTGTGCACCATCACCGATTACAGAGCTGTGCACCATCACCGATTACAGAGCTCTGCACCATCACCGATTACAGAGCTCTGCACCATCACCGATTACAGAGCTGTGCACCATCACCGATTACAGAGCTGTGCACCATCACCAATAACAGTGCTGGGCACCATCACCGATTACAGAGCTGTAAACCATCACCGACAACAGAGCTGTGCACCATCACCGATTACAGAGCTGTGCACCATCACCGATTACAGAGCTCTGCACCATCACCGATTACAGAGCTCTGCACCATCACCGATTACAGAGCTGTGCACCATCACCGATTACAGAGCTCTGCACCATCACTGACAAAAGAATTGTGGATCCTTATTGATAACATAGCTGTACACCATCACTGATAACTAAGCTGTACACCATCACTGATAACTAAGCTGTGCACCATCACTGATAACTTAGCTGTGCACCATCACTGATAACTAAGCTGTGCACCATATCACAGCCACGTGCCATCGATGAAATCAGAACCATGTAGCAGCAGAAACATCACAGCCATTTGCCATCAGAAACATAACATACATGTGTCATAAATAATATCACATCCATGTGCCATCAATGACATCAGCGCTGTGTCAACAGTGACATCTTAGCTATGTATCACCAGTGACATCAAGCCATGTGCCATTAATGACATCAAAGCCTTGAGCCCTCAGTTATAAAGCAGCCTTGCTCCTTCACTGTTATCACAGACATTTCCCATCTGAGACATCACAGCTTTGTTCCATTACTGACATCACAGCAATGTGCTACAAATTATATCACAGCCGCGTATCATCAATGACATGACAGCCATGTGTCATCAGTGACATGACAACCATGTACATCAATGACATCGAAGCCATGTGCCCTCATTTATATAGCAGCCTTGCTCCTTCACTGTCATCACAGTCATGTATCATCAGTGAAATCATGTGCCATCACTGACATCATAGCCATGCAACATCGGTGACATCACAACCATGAGTCATCAGTAATATCACAGCCATGTTTCAACAGTGACATCATCAGTAACATCACAGACAGAAAACAGAGAGTAGGGATAAAGGGTCATTCTCAGGTTGGCAGGCTGTAACTAGTGGGGTGCCGCAAGGATCAGTGCTTGGGCCTCAGCTATTTACAATCTATATATATCAATGTCTTGGATGAAGGGACCAAGTGTGATGTATCCAAGTTTTCTGACGATACAAAGCTAGGTGGGAAAGTAAGCTGTGAGGAGGACACAAAGAGCCTGCAAAGGGATATAGACAGGTTAAGTGAGTGGGCAAGAAGGTGGCAGATGGAGTATAATGTGGGGAAATTATCCATTTTGGTAGGAAGAATAGAAAAGCAGAATATTTTTAAAAATTTGAGAGACTAAGAAATGTCGGTGTTCAGTGGGATCTGGATGCCCTTGAACACAAATCACAAAAAGTTAACAAGCAAGTACAGCAAGCAATTAGGAAGACAAATGATATGTTGGCCTTTATTGCAAGGGAGTTGGAGTATAAGAGTAAGGAGGTCTTGATGCAATTATATAAGGCTCTGGTGAGACCACACTGGAGTACTGCGGTGCAATGATTGTTCACTAGATTGATTCCTGGGATGAGAGCGTTATCCTATGAGGAGAGATTGAGTAAAGTGGGCTTATATTCTCAAATTTTGAAGAATGAGAGGTGATCACATTAAAATGTTTAAAATTCTTAGGGGGCTCGACAAGATAGTCTCAAGAAAGGAGGTTGGCCATTTAGGACTGAGATGAGGAAAAATTTCTTCACTCAGAGGGTTGTGAATCTTTGGAATTCTCGACCCCAGAGGGCTGTGGATGCTGAGTCATTGAATATAGTCAAGATTGAGATCAATGGATTTTTGGAGACTAAGGGAATCTAAGGATATGGGAATAGGGCAGGAAAGTGGAGTTGAGGTCGAAGGTCGGCCATGATGTTATTGAATGGAGCCTTGAGGGGCCGTATGACCTACTCCTGCTCCTATTTCTTATGTTCTTATAACATCATAACAATGTTCCATGAGTGATTTCACAGCCATTTACCATCAGTGGCATTACAATCATGTGCTATTAGTGACATCACAGCCATGCCATCAGCGACATCACATCTGTGTGCCATCAATGACATCACAGCATTGCCATCAATGGCATTACATCATCTGAAGTGTTAACAGTGACATTACAATTGTGGCATCAGTGACATCACAGCCATGTGTTAACAATGACATCACAGGTGAGAGTCATCAATGATATAGCAATCTGCCATCAATTACATCACGGCCATGTGCCATCAGTGACATCACAGCCGTGTTATCAGTGACATCACAGCCATGTGTTAACAATGACATCACAGGTGAGAGTCATCAATGATATAGCAATCTGCCATCAATTACATCACGGCCATGTGCCATCAGTGACATCACAGCCGTGTTATCAGTGACATCACAGCCATGTGTTAACAATGACATCACAGGTGAGAGTCATCAATGATATAGCAATCTGCCATCAATTACATCACGGCCATGTGCCATCAGTGACATCACAGCCGTGTTATCAGTGACATCACAGCAATGCCATCACTGACATCACAGCTGTGCGCCATCAATGACACCACGGCATTGCCACAAATGGCATTACATCCATATGCCATCACATCATCAGAAGGCATGATGTGGAGATGCCGGTGATGGACTGGGGTGGACAAATGTAAGGAATCTTACAACACCAGGTTATAGTCCAACAGTTTTATTTTAAAATCACAAGCTTTCGGAGGCTTTCTCCTTCATCAGACGAAGGGGATAATCTCCGAAAGCTTGTGATTTTAAAATAAAACTGTTGGACTATAACCTGGTGTTGTAAGATTCCTTACAATCATCAGAAGTGTCATCAGTGACATCACAGCCATGTGTCATCAGTGACATCACAGCTGTATGACATCAGTGACAATCAGTGACATCACAGCCATGTGCTATCAATGACATCACAGCTGTGTCATCAAAGACATCAGATTGGCATGAACAAGATCTGTCCCCAGTGCCAAGTGAGTTGTCAGTACCCGCAGGATTACTGTTCCTGGGCTACTGTTATTATTCACTGTTAAACATTGTTTTCAAAGCCCATTATTACACCAAGTGGAAGTTGATTTTTAATAAATGCTTGTGAACAGGCCAATTAAAGTACGATAATTTCTCCTACAGTGCAGCAGTTCCCACAAATACAGAGCCAGGGGATTTTTTGCAATTGAAATAAACACCTGCACTGTCCATTTGTCATTATTGGCAGTGCTGCTGAGAGACATCGGTGAGTTGTGCCGTCCGGTTGTGTACTCAGTGCTCCTGGTTTTAAAAAATAAAACCAAGACGTTTATAAGGTAAATCATACCAGTTGTTTATTTTGTTGCCAAGCAGAATGAAGAGACAATGTTATTGTGTTGGGGTGTGAAGGAGCTCTGTACTCGCACACAGCCGCAGCTCTCAGTGTGGAATAAGAGGTCACTTTTTGTTAACTCTGAGGGCTGGGATTCTTCTGACAGCCGGTGTATTCAGTGCCTGCACCGTGTCTACAAGCAATTAAATGAGCAGATCCGAGCTTTCCACTAATGAGAAAGTATACCGAGGTACAGATGTGTATAACATGAGCGCAGCAACAGTGGGAGAGGAAATATCCGCCTTGCTGGGCCACTTAAAATTGATCAAACCTTCAAATCCTACACCATAAATCTACCTCTTCTGAAAACGCAGAGGCCACAAGTAGCTGGCTCCATCGCTGTGATCTCTTATCTTTTTTACTGCATGTTTACATCAATATCCTACCAAAGAAAGCGCAATGAATTGTCACACAGGGCTAGCATTCTGTGCTCTATTTATGGTGAGACTGCAGAAGCGAATCCACCAGTGTCTACAGCAGCACAAACATGCTGACAGACTGTAAGAGCTTTGCATTTATTTATTATCAGTCACCTGGATCAGTGCTCACTATACCTGCATCATTTACACGCAGTCTCTGTGCTTGTGGGTATATAACAGCCCCTGAGCTGACGGAAGTTTATGACAGTTTATTCCTGCAACACTACATCATGAAACATATTTTAATTCAATACAGTTTCAATCCCCCCCCCCCAAAAAAAAATAATTACATTTAAAAAAAGTGAATTTTAAACATTTTGTTCCGGGTGATTTTTGAGCATATTTTCAAGGTCCTAACTGAGGTGGCAGAATCGGACCCATCACATTTAAACATTGAATTATTGTTTAATGAGGGGCTTTCTCGTTACTCACCGGACACAGAGTCTGCTAAAGGTACATCCTTAGACTACAGGCAGCATCATTCTCTCCTCTTGGACCCCAGCTTTGCCCTATAGTTTGACTAAATGTTTTTACAATATTTTCAAACACGAAAAAGAAATGTTGAAACTGATTCAAATCACTGCTCACCTTTCACAATGATTTATATTCTCAACACCCATTGGATAACTTGCAGCAAATACTTTGTTTCGTCCATCCTGTATTCCTTGTTACTCTCTCTCTCTCTCTTTCTCTCTTCATTCTCTGAAGCTAGATTTCTATGACACATTGTGGAACCATCCCTTCTGTAGTTCAACCTCGGAACGTATTTTTCAAATGAATTGATTCAATTTGCAGCCCGACATGCTGGATTCAGACCGCACACGTTAACACATTTCCAGACCCTGGTTATCGCACTCTGGGTGCTGACGTTTGAAGGGACTGGCTTTTTTTTCAGACAATCCTTGATTATTATTTTGTCTGGAATCAGAATTACAAATTCAAACCTCTCCTTCCCTGAGACAGAGAGCACTGCATTCAGTGAGAAGAGCAGCCCAGACGGGCACCGCACGCAGACTACACAACAATCAGACAATCGCTCGGCTGTTACCAGTGCCGGAATTATTTTTTACAGACAAATCTTCGTGCTGGTGCAGTCTCACTAATATCCCAGTGTGTTTGGGAGATGTTGTTTCTAGAAAAAGAAGTTATATATATACAGATGTGTGTGTGTTTACTGATTTTTGTCCCCGACTGTGACAGGTCTGATACCCCCTGGAGGTGGATTCAGTGATGGCTAACCCTGTTCAAATCACCAAACGCACACAGATACACACAAACACACAGAGACACACAAACACACAGAGACACATAGTCACACACAGACCCACACAAACACACACAGACACACAGACACACACACACAAAAACACAGACACACACACAAACACACAGACCCACACAAACACACAGAGACACATAGTCACACACAGACCCACACAAACACACAGAGACACATAGTCACACACACACAAAAACACAGACACACACACAAACACACAGACCCACACAAACACACAGAGACACATAGTCACACACAGACCCACACAAACACACAGAGACACACAGACACACACACACAAAAACACAGACACACACACAAACACTCAGATACACACACAGACACACGCACACAGACACACAAACACACAGAGACACACACACGCACATAGACACACAAACACACAGACACACACATGCACATAGACACACACACAAATACACAGACACACAGGCACACACAAACACACAGACACACACAAACACACAGGCACACACAAACACACAGGCACACACACGCACACAGACACACACAAACACACAGGCACACACACGCACACAGACACACACAAGCACATGCAGACACAGATATGGACACGGGTACATGGATACATAAACGCACATAGACACAAAAGCACACAGACACAAATACACACACTGACTCACAAACAGACAGGTACACTCACCCAAACATACACAGACACAAACATCCATATACACACAGACACACAAAAACAGAAGCAGACACACACATACAGAAACACAAACATAGACACAGACCCACAAAGACCCAGATATACACAGATACAAACAACCACAGACACAAATACACACACACAGACATAGACACAAACACACACAGACACACACAAACAAAGACACAGACACAGATATACACACAATGCAAACATACATGCACACATACAAAAACACACAGACACATATACACACTCATACACCCACGTATATACTCATATACACACTCATATACACCCACATATATACTCATATACACACTCATATACACCCACATATATACTCATATACACACTCAAATACACCCACATATATACTCATATACACACTCATATACACCCATGTATAAACTCATATACACACTCATATACACCCATGTATATACTCATATACACACTCGTATACACACTCATATACACCCACATATATACTCATATACACACTCATATACACCCATGTATAAACTCATATACACACTCATATACACCCACGTATACACTCATATACACCCACGTATACACTCACATATATACTCATTTACACACTCATACACACCAACGTATATACTCATATACACACACATCTCCATCCCTGACACAAAAGCCACACTCAGTCCACACACACTGAATTTATCATTTATATTTCCCGTAACTCCCTGTTCCAACGCTATTAATATTCATCAGACCCAATCTTGTTTATCAGGAGCCCTTAAAACCGACTGAGGAATTATAAAGAGGGATTTTCCATCACCATGGTAACAGATACAAGCTGATGGAGAATCCTGCCACATCTTTCTCCTTCTTTCCCTTCCTTTGTGTGTGTATGTTTTTTTTTTTGGCAGAGGTCATCTGTCTTTCATCCTTTTCTTTTCGTTTCTCTCCATCATCCTTTTCCGAAGAAGCAATTTTCTCATCCTTCAGCTCTTTCTTGCCTCATTTCTTTATTTTGCTCTCAGTTCTTAATTGTTATAATTATTTTTCCATGTGTCAGATAAGTCCCTGCCCAGATATTCAAAGCAACACCCGACAATCAATGTATTGAAATACGTGTTGTGCAGCTTCAAATTTCATGCATTTGTCTGAGACACAGATTAATTAATGGCAAAATCCACAGAATATCTTTGAACTGTAATCGGGTTGGAGATTTGGCGATTTCTGTTGTTGAAAAATCAAAGTGACTGAGAAGGATTTGATCTGCAAGTTACATATTTGGATGTGCAGAAATATGAGTAAAAGAAGGTGAAACCTCACAGTGAGGCTGCTGATGTGAACATGTTGGGGAATGAACAGGAGGGGCCAGACAGAACGTTAGAAACAATGTGCGACTGCGAAAGCAAATAGAGGTGAGAGAGAGTTAGGTAGAATGATAGATGTGACAGAGTTAGGTAGAATGATAGATGTGACAGAGTTAGGTAGAATGATAGGTGTGACAGAGTTAGGTAGAATGATAGATGTGACAGAGTTAGGTAGAATGATAGATGTGACAGAGTGAGGTAGAATGATAGATGTGACAGAGTTAGGTAGAATGATAGATGTGACAGAGTTAGGTAGAATGATAGGTGTGACAGAGTTAGGTAGAATGATAGATGTGACAGAGTTAGGTAGAATGATAGATGTGACAGAGTGAGGTAGAATGATAGATGTGACAGAGTTAGGTAGAATGATAGATGTGACAGAGTTAGGTAGAATGATAGATGTGACAGAGTTAGGTAGAATGATAGGTGTGACAGAGTTAGGTAGAATGATAGATGTGACAGAGTTAGGTAGAATGATAGATGTGACAGAGTTAGGTAGAATGATAGATGTGACAGAGTGAGGTAGAATGATAGATGTGACAGAGTTAGGTAGAATGATAGGTGTGACAGAGTTAGGTAGAATGATAGATGTGACAGAGTTAGGTAGAATGATAGGTGTGACAGAGTTAGGTAGAATGATAGGTGTGACAGAGTTAGGTAGAATGATAGATGTGACAGAGTTAGGTAGAATGATAGATGTGACAGAGTGAGGTAGAATGATAGATGTGACAGAGTTAGGTAGAATGATAGGTGTGACAGAGTTAGGTAGAATGATAGATGTGACAGAGTGAGGTAGAATGATAGATGTGACAGAGTTAGGTAGAATGATAGGTGTGACAGAGTTAGGTAGAATGATAGATGTGACAGAGTTAGGTCGAATGATAGATGTGACAGAGTTAGGTAGAATGATAGGTGTGACAGAGTTAGGTAGAATGATAGGTGTGACAGAGTTAGGTAGAATGATAGGTGTGACAGAGTTAGGTAGAATGATAGATGTGACAGAGTTAGGTAGAATGATAGGTGTGACAGAGTTAGGTAGAATGATAGATGTGACAGAGTTAGGTCGAATGATAGATGTGACAGAGTTAGGTAGAATGATAGGTGTGACAGAGTTAGGTAGAATGATAGATGTGACAGAGTTAGGTAGAATGATAGATGTGACAGAGTGAGGTAGAATGATAGATGTGACAGAGTTAGGTAGAATGATAGGTGTGACAGAGTTAGGTAGAATGATAGGTGTGACAGAGTTAGGTAGAATGATAGGTGTGACAGAGTTAGGTAGAATGATAGGTGTGACAGAGTTAGGTAGAATGATAGATGTGACAGAGTTAGGTAGAATGATAGGTGTGACAGAGTTAGGTAGAATGATAGGTGTGACAGAGTTAGGTAGAATGATAGGTGTGACAGAGTTAGGTAGAATGATAGATGTGACAGAGTTAGGTAGAATGATAGGTGTGACAGAGTTAGGTAGAATGATAGGTGTGACAGAGTTAGGTAGAATGATAGATGTGACAGAGTGAGGTAGAATGATAGATGTGACAGAGTTAGGTAGAATGATAGGTGTGACAGAGTTAGGTAGAATGATAGATGTGACAGAGTTAGGTAGAATGATAGATGTGACAGAGTTAGGTAGAATGATAGGTGTGACAGAGTTAGGTAGAATGATAGATGTGACAGAGTTAGGTAGAATGATAGATGTGACAGAGTTAGGTGGAACGATAGATGTGACAGAGTTAGGCAGAATGATAGGTGTGACAGAGTTAGGTAGAATGATAGATGTGACAGAGTTAGGTAGAATGATAGGTGTGACAGAGATAGGTGGAACGATAGATGTGACAGAGTTAGGGAGAATGATAGGTGTGACAGAGTTAGGTAGAATGATAGATGTGACAGAGTTAGGTAGAATGATAGATGTGACAGAGTTAGGTAGAATGATAGGTGTGACAGAGTTAGGTGGAACGATAGATGTGACAGAGTTAGGTAGAATGATAGGTGTGACAGAGTTAGATAGAATGATAGATGTGACAGAGTTAGGTAGAATGATAGATGTGACAGAGTTCGGTCGAATGATAGATGTGACAGAGTTAGGCAGAATGATAGGTGTGACAGAGTTAGGTAGAATGATAGGTGTGACAGAGTTAGGTAGAATGATAGGTGTGACAGAGTTAGGTAGAATGATAGGTGTGACAGAGTTAGGTAGAATGACAGATGTAACAGAGTTAGGTAGAATGATAGATGTGACAGGGTTAGGTAGAATGATAGGTGTGACAGAGTTAGGTAGAATGATAGATGTGACAGAGTTAGGTAGAATGATAGATGTGACAGGGTTAGGTAGAATGACAGATGTAACAGAGTTAGGTAGAATGATAGATGTGACAGAGTTAGGTAGAATGATAGATGTGACAGGGTTAGGTAGAATGATAGATGTAACAGAGTTAGGTAGAATGATAGATGTGACAGAGTTAGGTAGAATGATAGATGTAACAGAGTTAGGTAGAATGATAGATGTGACAGAGTTAGGTAGAATGATAGGTGTGACAGAGTTAGGTAGAATGATAGGTGTGACAGAGTTAGGTAGAATGACAGATGTAACAGAGTTAGGTAGAATGATAGATGTAACAGAGTTAGGTAGAATGATCGATTTAACAGAGTTAGGTAGAATGATAGATGTGACAGAGTTAGGTAGAATGATAGATGTAACATAGTTAGGTAGAATGATAGGTGTGACAGAGTTAGGTAGAATGATAGGTGTGACAGAGTTAGGTAGAATGATAGGTGTGACAGAGTTCGGTAGAATGATAGGTGTGACAGAGTTAGGAAGAATGATAGATGTAACATAGTTAGGTAGAATGATAGGTGTGACAGAGTTAGGTAGAATGATAGGTGTGACAGAGTTAGGTAGAATGATAGGTGTAACAGAGTTAGGTAGAATGATAGGTGTGACAGAGTTAGGTAGAATGATAGATGTAACATAGTTAGGTAGAATGATAGGTGTGACAGAGTTAGGTAGAATGATAGATGTAACAGAGTTAGGTAGAATGATAGATGTGACAGAGTTAGGTAGAATGATAGGTGTGACAGAGTTAGGTAGAATGATAGATGTAACATAGTTAGGTAGAATGATAGATGTAACAGAGTTCGGTAGAATGATAGGTGTGACAGAGTTAGGTAGAATGATAGGTGTGACAGAGTTAGGTAGAATGATAGATGTAACAGAGTTAGGTAGAATGATAGGTGTGACAGAGTTAGGTAGAATGATAGGTGTAACAGAGTTAGGTAGAATGATAGGTGTGACAGAGTTAGGTAGAATGATAGATGTAACAGAGTTAGGTAGAATGATAGGTGTGACAGAGTTAGGTAGAATGATAGGTGTGACAGAGTTAGGTAGAATGATAGATGTGACAGAGTGAGGTAGAATGATAGGTGTAACAGAGTTAGGTAGAAAGATAGGTGTGACAGAGTTAGGTAGAATGATAGGTGTGACAGAGTTAGGAAGAATGATAGATGTGACAGGGTTAGGTAGAATGATAGGTGTGACAGAGTTAGGTAGAATGATAGATGTGACAGAGTTAGGTAGAATGATAGATGTGACAGAGTTAGGTAGAATGATAGATGTGACAGGGTTAGGTAGAATGATAGATGTGACAGGGTTAGGTAGAATGATAGATGTGACAGGGTTAGGTAGAATGATAGGTGTGACAGAGTTAGGTAGAATGATAGATGTGACAGAGTGAGGTAGAATGATAGGTGTGACAGAGTTAGGTAGATTGATAGATGTGACAGGGTTAGGTAGAATGATAGATGTGACAGGGTTAGGTAGAATGATAGGTGTGACAGCGTTAGGTAGAATGATAGGTGTGACAGAGTTAGGTAGAATGATAGGTGTGACAGAGATAGGTAGAATGATAGGTGTGACAGAGATAGGTAGAATGATAGGTGTGACAGAGTTAGGTAGAATGATAGGTGTGACAGAGATAGGTAGAATGATAGGTGTGACAGAGTTAGGTAGAATGATAGGTGTGACAGAGTTAGGTAGAATGATAGATGTGACAGAGTGAGGTAAAATGATAGGTGTGACAGAGTTAGGTAGAATGATAGATGTGACAGGGTTAGGTAGAATGATAGATGTGACAGGGTTAGGTAGAATGATAGGTGTGACAGAGTGAGATAGAATGATAGGTGTGACAGAGTTAGGTAGAATGATAGGTGTGACAGAGTTAGGTAGAATGATAGGTGTGACAGAGTTAGGTAGAATGATAGGTGTGACAGAGTTAGGTAGAATGACAGATGTAACAGAGTTAGGTAGAATGATAGATGTGACAGAGTTAGGTAGAATGATAGATCTGACAGAGTTAGGTAGAATGAATGATGTAACAGAGTTAGGTAGAATGATAGATGGAACAGAGTTAGGTAGAATGATAGATGTAACAGAGTTAGGTAGAATGATCGATGTGACAGAGTTAGGTAGAATGATAGATCTGACAGAGTTAGGTAGAATGAATGATGTAACAGAGTTAGGTAGAATGATAGATGTAACAGAGTTAGGTAGAATGATAGATGTAACAGAGTTAGGTAGAATGATAGATGTAACAGAGTTAGGTAGAAAGATAGATGTAACAGAGTTAGGTAGAATGATAGATGTAACATAGTTAGGTAGAATGATAGATGTAACAGAGTTCGGTAGAATGATAGGTGTGACAGAGTTAGGTAGAATGATAGGTGTGACAGAGTTAGGTAGAATGATAGATGTGACAGAGTTAGGAAGAATGATAGATGTGACAGGGTTAGGTAGAATGATAGGTGTGACAGAGTTAGGTAGAATGATAGGTGTGACAGAGTTAGGTAGAATGATAGGTGTGACAGAGTTAGGTAGAATGATAGGTGTGACAGAGTTAGGAAGAATGATAGATGTGACAGGGTTAGGTAGAATGATAGGTGTGACAGAGTTAGGTAGAATGACAGATGTGACAGAGTTAGGTAGAATGATAGATGTAACAGAGTTAGGTAGAATGATAGATGTGACAGAGTTAGGTAGAATGAATGATGTAACAGAGTTAGGTAGAATGATAGATGTAACAGAGTTAGGTAGAATGATAGATGTAACAGAGTTAGGTAGAAAGATAGATGTAACATAGTTAGGTAGAATGATAGATGTAACATAGTTAGGTAGAATGATAGATGTAACATAGTTAGGTAGAATGATAGATGTAACAGAGTTAGGTAGAATGATAGATGTAACAGAGTTAGGTAGAATGATAGATGTAACATAGTTAGGTAGAATGATAGATGTAACAGAGTTAGGTAGAATGATAGATGTAACAGAGTTAGGTAGAATGATAGATGTAACAGAGTTAGGTAGAATGATAGATGTAACAGAGTTAGGTAGAATGATAGATGTAACATAGTTAGGTAGAATGATAGATGTAACATAGTTAGGTAGAATGATAGATGTAACAGAGTTAGGTAGAATGATAGATGTAACAGAGTTAGGTAGAATGATAGGTGTGACAGAGTTAGTTAGAATGATAGGTGTGACAGAGTGAGGTAGAATGATAGGTGTGACAGAGTTAGGTAGAATGATAGGTGTGACAGAGTTAGGTAGAATGATAGGTGTGACAGAGTTAGGTAGAATGATAGATGTGACAGAGTTAGGTAGAATGATAGATGTGACAGAGTTAGGTAGAAAGATAGGTGTGACAGAGTTAGGTAGAATGATAGGTGTGACAGAGTTAGGAAGAATGATAGATGTGACAGGGTTAGGTAGAATGATAGGTGTGACAGAGTTAGGTAGAAAGATAGGTGTGACAGAGTTAGGTAGAATGATAGGTGTGACAGAGTTAGGAAGAATGATAGATGTGACAGGGTTAGGTAGAATGAAAGGTGTGACAGAGTTAGGTAGAATGATAGATGTGACAGAGTTAGGTAGAATGATAGATGTGACAGAGTTAGGT